>NW_006408524.1:17265365-17294846 GCF_000296735.1 Chrysochloris asiatica
GAGACCCTATGCACAACAGAACTATAGTTAAAGTGAATAGAGGTAAATACTGTTAACTGTTGGTACATGGAGGGGATTGAAACCATGTAATGAAGCAAAGATATGATTTGCTGAGTGTAAAACGGATGATCTGCTCTGTAAAAACCTTCACTCAATACACAATAAAAATTTGAAAACAGAAACTTAGAGCTACTGGTCTCTGAATCCATGCTCTTGTAGTTTGTAGTTGTATTTGCAAATAATATGTCCTTTAAACCCTGGTTTGGGAATAAATTATCTGATATTTATTAATTTTCCTCTTAAGTCCAAGAAATAGGGAGAAACTTCAATGCATTAGTTTCCTGTTGTTGGCGTTACAAATGACCACTTAGTGGCTTATGCCAAGTTGTAAAGTTTGAAGTCATTAATCAGTGTCACCATGCTAAATTCAAGGTGTCGCAAGAGCTCTTTTTTTTCCCTGAGCTCTAGGGGAGCATCTGTTCCCTGTCTTTCCAGGTTTTGGAGACTGCCAATACATCTGGACTCACGGCCCCTTCCTCTACTTTCAACGTGCATCACTGCAACCTCTGCTTTCTGCCCTGCAGCTCTAACTCTGACCCTCCTGCCTCCTGCCTATAAGAACCCGTGTTCCAACCTAGATAATGCAGAATAATCTGTCCAGCCCAGGAGTCTTAATTTATCTGCAAAATCCCTTATTTACCATGTAAGGTGACAAAGGCTTTGAGGTCTAGGGTGTGGTTATCATGTGGAGGCTACTATTCAGCTCTGGTAGCTTAGTGGCTACGAATCCAGATGTGAACCGCAAGGTCAGCAGTTCGAAATTACCAGCTGTTCCACGGGAGAAAGATGAGGCTTTCTACTCCAGTAAAGATTTACAGATTCAGAAACCCTGTACTGGGTCACTATGAGTTGGAACCAACTCCACGGCATATAACAACAACAACAATTCAGCCAATCAAGCGCTTATGTAAAGCAAAGTGTATTGTTTTATTCCTCTGCTGACAATTTTTCTAAGATTCTCCATTTACTTAGGAAGCAATGGCCTAGGGTGTTAAATAGTACTGTTGTGTGTTGTTACGTGCCATCGAGTCACTTTCGACTTAACAATGACCCTGTATACAGTTTCTGAGGAACAGATGGTGAGTTTGAACCACCAACCTTGAGGTTTAAACCGACCTTGCAGTCCAGTGCTTTATCCTACAGCACCACATCAGGACACCAAATAATACTTTGCTGTTGTTGTTGTTTAGTGCCGTCGAGTCGGTTCCGACCCATAACGACCCTGTATAGGGTTTCTGAGGAGTAGCTGGTGAGCTTGAACTGCCAACCTTGCAGTTCAAACGACTTTTCAATCTGGCTCATTAACCCCCAGTGCCACACCAACTAATACTAGCCATCTTTTGTCTCCCCCTCCACTGTGAATTGATTACTTAGAATAGAGTTCAAGAACACACAGCATTCTTCAAGGTCCCATCATGGCTACTTTTCTAACATTTCAAAGTGGATGTTAAACAGCATGGACTCTGAGTTTTTATGAGCGATAAGCTTCAGGCAAGTTATTTGACCTCGGAGTTTTGTTATCTTGTCTTATTAAGTGCCGTGGAGTCAGTTCCGCTCATAGCGACTCTACATAGTGTTTCCAAGGCTTTAAATCTTCACGGGAGCAAAAGCTTCCTCTTTCTTGCCTGGAGAAGGGAGAAATTATCATCTATCCCAAATAATTAGTACAGGATAAAATGGGATTAAATCATGTAAATGTAGCCCTTAGTTGAGTTCTTGTGACAGAAGACTCTATAAATGGTGATTTTTTTTTATATTATGCTCTTATTATTAGTTTATTCAAGTCAGAAACTATTTCTCAAGGAACTACTATTTGCCAATCTTTTTTTTTTTTTTTTCATCAAGAGATATGAAAACCATGGACTCACATGAAAGAAGAAAGTCATATCATTAACAATAAAAAACTGAAATCTCTTGATGGTGGTGGTGGTTATGTGCCGTGGAGTCAGTTCTGACTTATAGTGATCCAGCACAGGGTTTCCGAGGCTGTAACTCTTTAAGGGAGCAGAACGTCTTATCTTTCTGCCGCGGAACGGCTGGTAGTTTCAAACTGCTGACCTTGAGGTTAGCAGCCCTACAGGTAACCGCTATGCTACCAGAACTCCTTGAAGTCTCCTGATGTTGTTGTTGTTATGTGCCATCTAGTCAGTTCTCACCCATAGCAACCCTGTACAGGGTTTCTGATGCTATCTTCTGAGAACAATTCATTTCCTTGTCAATGTACCAGTGGTTTGTTCTGTGACAGAGATACTTCTGTCTGTCTGATGAGCTTGCTTTAACTGAGGGTATTATCATACAGCCAGAAAGGAGAGGGTGGACTATGCTGGATGTGTTTCTTCGTGGGCATATATACATACATAAATGGTCATCTTTAAGGAAAACAACATGTAAATATTAGTGGTTGTGAATTTGAACTTGATTAATCAGAGAGGAATTATCTGCATTGTGAAAGAATTTCCATAGGTTTCTTAAGTATAAAGGACCCATGGGTCTTCGTGAATCAGAAAGGAATTAGTTACCTTAAGGGAAGTCAGCAGACCAGGTCTTTCAGGATAACATAATCCATGTGGGGGTAACCTAGTCCAGAATCTGTTTTTTGATATTGTAAATCCAGAAGGTCAGTCTAGAAATATTAGACTTGACTAGGCTTTGTGGGACAGATTACTAAAAATCTAACTCATAAAAGACTGGAGTATAGCTCAGTTGTCAGTTTTTCTACGGGAATTCCTCTTTCCATTAGTTAATTCAACAAGTATTGACTGAGTGCCTTCTTTAGGCTCGAATTTGGTGTCCTCACAGTGCATACATTTCGGTGGGGTTGGGGATATAGATGATAAACAAATAAGTATACAATATGTCAGGTGCCCTGAGTGGCACAAATATCAAGCACTTGGCTACTAACAAAAATGTTGATGGTTCAAGTCCTCCCAGAATTGCCTCTGAAGAAAGTCCTGGTGATTTACTCCTGAAAGTTCACAATCATTAAAAAGTCTATGGAGCATAGTTGTACTTCAACACACACAGGGCTGTCATGAGTCAGATTTGGCTCCATGGCAACTGGTTGGATTTCTATATACTATTTCAGGTGATGATATGAGCTATGAGAAAACTAAGGGAGGAAAGTTGGGGTAGGGATGGGGATAGGGAGTTGTTGCAATGTTATTTATCAAGTCCTGGTGTGGCAATGTAGGATAAGCACTGGACGGGTAACTACAAGGTTGACAGTTCAAACACAGCTGCTCTCAGAAACCCTATACAGGGCTGCTACGTATCAAAACAGACTTGAAGGCACACAACAACACCATATAACTCTGGCCATTGTTCATGTCTCCAGTAGAGTCACTTCTTGATAACCTATTCCTCTCCTCACCAGTTAACTGCCTTTTGGCCTTTCTCTGGACATGCCAAGTGTTGTAATAGCCACTTGGACTGAATGCATCAAGGAACAAAACAGACAAAGATCTCAGTACTTGTGGAGTTCACATTCTCATGGGAGACACACACACACAAGACAGCTGGACAGATGCAGGGCTGACTGTGTGGATGGATGGATGGATGACTGGGTGGGTGGATGGATGGACCAAATTAAAAGCTAGTAACGTCTCTAGAAAATTTTACAAAAGCAAGATAAATTTGGAGTTCTGGGAGTAGAGGCTGTATTTCAATTTCAGTGGAATGAATCATTGGTAGGTGACCCATGAGCAAGGAACTGAAGAACATGCGGGATTAGCACTCTAGGCAAAGAGAACAGCCAGTGCAAATTCTTTAAGGAATGAGAGCTGTGCATTTGAGGAGTAGCAGAAGACCTGTGCAGAAGCTCTGGTAGCATAGTGGTTACGAATCGGGCTACGAACCGCAAAGTCAGCAGTTCGAAACTACCAGCTTCTCCGTGGGAGAAAGATGAGGCTTTCTGCTCCCGTAAACATTTACAGCCTCAGAAACCCTGTACAGGGTCGCTATGGGTCAGAACCGACTCGACGGCACTTAGCAACAAACAACAAGAAGACCTGTGCAGGTCAGAGTGAGCAAGGAGGAGAATAGCTAGAACCGCGAATAGCCTAGACCATGAAGGGCCACGGAGGCCATACTATGGGACTTTGGGTTTTATTCTGATTAAAATGGGGAATGACTTCAGGGTTTTGAACAGATGAGTGACATGATCTGGGTCATACCATGGAGACGGGGAGAAGTGGTCAGATTCTGGGAATATCATGAAGACGGAGCCAACAGATTTTCTTGATTGATTATATGTGAGGGGTGAAAAAAAAGACAGGTAACAAAAATAACTCCCGGTATTCTGCCCTGAGGATCTGGGGGGATGAAGTTGCCATCAAGTGAGGCAGAGAAGGCTGCAGGTGGATGTTGTTGTTGTTAAGTGCCGTTGAGTCGGTTCGGACCCATAGCGACTCTGTATAGGGTTTCCGAGGTGCAGCTAGTGAGCTTGAACTGCCGACCTTGCGGTTCAAATGGCTTTGCAGTCTGACACATTAACCCACAGTGCCACATCAGGACTCTGCTATAGGTGGTTGTTGTTGTTGATATGTGTTGTAGAGTCAGTTCTGAAGCTGTAAATCTTTATGGGAGCATAAAACTTCATCTTTCTTCCACAGAACAGCTGGTAGTTTCAAACCGCTGACCTTAAGGTTTGCAGCCCTATTCGTAACCACTACGCTACCAGAGCTCCGGCTACTGAAAAAAGATGAACAGTTTAGGTTGGGACTTGTTGAATCAAAGGGGTTTATTAGAACCCAAATAGAGACATCAATAAGTTATACAGGTATACAAGTCTTGAGTTTGGAAGAATGTTTAGGCTAGAATATATACATTTGAGAGTTGTTGATATTTAAAGACTGAAAGATATCCTCAGCAGTATGAGAATATCTTTAACAGAAAGAGGAGATATAAGCATTGAGCCCAGGAAAACCCCAACATTAATTGCTTAGGGAGAAAAATAGAAACTAGTCAAGGAGATGGGGAAGAAGTAAACAATGAGTAGGAATAAAACCAAGAGACATGATTGTGATCTTGTATCGCTTTCCCAAGTTCACCTTCCTGGTCACATATGAAGGTCCTAACAGAGTTATGAATAGACTTCTGGTCAGGCACTGTAGGTTCAGCCCTGGAAGGTCAGCAGTTCAAACCCACCTGCTGCTCCTTGGAAACCCTATACAGGGTCACTATGAGTCAGAACCGACTCAGTCACGCTTAACAACAGCAGAGTTAAGATGTGTCATATTTTGAGGAGGTAACCTCTTCTTGTTTTTCAACTTCTTCTAATCCTTCAAAATTAAGCAGTGATACCACCTTCTATAAGAAGCCCACCTTCATCTTCTAGTCTGATTTAGCTGTCCTCCTTTGTGGCCCCACAACACTCTAAGCATAATTTACCATAGCCCTTATCATGCTGAACAGTAAATCCAGTCTGCTTGTCTACCTCCCCCTCCAACTAGCTGCAAAGGCAAGATATGCTATTAGAATGTGCTTAGCATTTGGTCCAGGACTCAGCACGTAGAAAGTCCCTAAAACATACCCACTGAATGAAATACAAATATATAAATGCCTTACTTCACTCACTAGAAATGTTCTTAAGAAGTTAAATGTACATCAAAGTGCTTAGGAATTTTTCATATTCATAATCCTCTATTAAATGAACTGGGTGGGGAATGCTGCTTAAATCAACTCTATGGAAAGCTATTTTATAAAGCAAAGAATTCTATTAAACTGCAAAAAAAAACCCCACCTTTTAATCAGCTGTTATACAAGTTTAGATTTCTGCAGATATATTTGGAGTTCATATCATACCCAATGAATTTAATTTGAGGAGATATTTTTTATTTTGCATTTTTAGATATACTTAAATATATACAATTATATTTGGATGTCTGGATTCAAATTAAAATAGGGAACCAGGACCAAAACACATTGTAATGCCTTCAATGGATATAAACTGTCAAATGAAGAATAGTTAAAATTATACAGAAGTTTTTAAGGAAAATGGAAACATTGTGCACAAGTCCTTCTATTTAAAAAAAAAAAAAAAATCAAATACCTCCCAGAAATGTCCTTTTTTTGTTGTTTTTTATCATATGAGGAAATTTCTCTCTTTGCTTTGAGAAGGTTTATAATCATATTTAAGAAGACATAAACTCTGACCCCTTCAGTCATGTTTAGAAAAAGTAATTCCATATGTTTATTAAATTAGAAAAGGTAATTTTTTTGTCAGAAGCCAAATATGCAGAAAATAAAGACTAATCTAAGGTAAAGTCACCTCGTGATCACTCCTTTGTTCTTTAGATTAAACTTGGACCATGAGGGAAGTTTCTGGGGCAAGCAGAAGAAGTGTCTATCTTAATTGAAAAGGGATTTGAAATTTGGATCCACCTTTTAAAGGAAAATAAAATATGAGTGGGGAATTGCAACAAAATCCTTTTAAACCTTGTCCTGGCATGGCCTAGAACCTACTATTAACCTTTCAGCTCCCTTAGGCTTTAAAGACCTACATTCGTGTTTCCACTTTCTTAACTTGAATGTCTAAGGCTACATTTGGCAAGATAAAAGCAAGTGAAAAACTCAGGGTCTTTCCCTAGATTTGCTACAAGCAGAGTTCAGTTACAGACTGACTTTGGGAGTCTTCTAGACTTCTTTTAGTCTCTTGAGATTTACCAAATATCATTCAGCAAGAGATTGGCTAGCTAAAGACAAAGCATGCCATAAGCATGTTAAGTTACTCGTCTGTTGCTCACTGAGTGAGATTCCGTGTAATCTTTCTCAGTGTAAGGCTGGTATTTCTGACATGCTCTGAAAGAAAGAGGTTTAATGGGAACGAAAAGAGAAACGCCTTATAATTATCAGCTTCACCCTCCCATCCATCACCTTTCTCAGGCTCCCAGCCTCCTTGTACACCACACACAGCAGCTGCAGTACCTAATTGTGCTGAAGCGATTTGTACGTGTCAGTCACAGGACTATACTGAAGCAGGCCTAGATAGTCACAAATATGCCATCTCCTGACCTAAAACACGAAACATGATGTAATCTTCTTACAACATCTATTGTTCAAGACTTGTAAAGAACGTTAGGTTTGTAGCAGTGGTTGCTCTGTGGAAGGACGGGACTGTGGGACAGAGAACCTGCTTGAGGAGATTCGTTTCCCTAATATCTCCTGCTGACCAAAAGTTTGGCAGTTCAAACCTGCCGGTTGCTCCTCAGAAACTCTATACAGGGTTGTTATGAGTTTGAACCAACTCT
The DNA here is from genome assembly GCF_000296735.1 of Chrysochloris asiatica. NCBI lineage: Eukaryota > Metazoa > Chordata > Mammalia > Afrosoricida > Chrysochloridae > Chrysochloris > Chrysochloris asiatica. Next base: position 17,272,673 of record NW_006408524.1, read on the forward strand.
ACAGCATTTAACAATAACAACAATGTCAATGAAAAGAGCCCTGGTGGCATAGTATGTTGGGCATTGGACTGTTAACTACAAGGTTGGTGGTTCAAACCCACCAGCTGCTCTGAGGGAAAGAGATGAGGCTCTCTGCACCCAGAAAGATTTGTAGTCTTGGAAATCCTAAGGATAAGTTTTACTCTATTCTATGGAGCCCTGGCGTGGCACTGTGGGTTAATGCACTGGACTGCAAAGTCAATTTGAACCACAAGCTTGGTGGTTCAAACTCAGCAGCCACACCTCAGAAACCCTATACAGAGTCCCTATAAGTTGGAACCGACTTAACTGCACTTAACAACAACAAATAGGGTCACTGTGAGTCAGTATTGACTTGGCGGCATTAAGTTCAGTTTTGTTTTTAAGAATATTCAAGACATTCTTGCTTCAAAAGTTCACTACACTTGTCTTTCTGGAGGGTCAGCACTGGATTGCTAGCTTCAAGGTTGGCTGTTCAAACCCACCAGCTGTTCTTCAGAAAGCCTACAAACGGTCAGAACCAACTCTACGGCACTTAACAACAACAACAACAAGTCATTTTTATATCGAAATCTTGAAGTAAGCTTTCTCATCAAAGTGTATTATTTTCCTATGCAACATATACAGCAGTCAGGAAAACGTATATGAAAACATGAAACTGTAAACACTCACTACTTAGGCTGGAGGCCAGGCCCTGAAATTCAACAATGTGTCAAAAGTCTACTGTTGTGACATTGTAAACCTAGTTGCCCCATCCTGGGAGATTTCTAAATTCAAACAATTGTCATGATAAACTGCAAATAGTTTTATAACTTTGCTGTCATTATACTAACTTATGTCTTACAAATCATACTTTTATTATATCCATACTTAACAGCTATAGTTCATACAAGAGTATGTCATTCTGAAATATGCCAGCACATGTGACCAAGCCACCGTACAAGCCCTGTGGAAAATATAAACAAAGTCACAGACACTAATAGAGCCACCGTGGTAATGCCCATACCAACTGCCACCTGATTCTAAGCTACCTGTTGTTGTTGTTAAGTGCTGACGAGTCAGTTCCCACGCCTACCAACCCCATATAGGGTTTCCAAGGAACAGCTGGTGAGTTTGAACCACTGACCTTGAACCTAGCAGTCCAGTGCTTATCCAATAGCCCCACACCAGAACTCATAGGTGACTAATTCATCTCCTTTTATGGGCAATCTAATTAGAAAAATCTATGTTAACTTCAGTAGTCATTTTAACATTGATCCAGGATTCCCTATATGCCTCACATGAGGGGGTTATGTCTCAATTCCATTACTGCCCTTGGCAAGAATAACGTTTCAGGGAATCCAGGACCAGGCAAACCTAGCTCCCTGCTAAGAAAAAGTCCCCTTTGTGGTACCTGTCTGAGAACAAAGATTTTCATAGAACATGGCAGCTGTTTTCATAGAGAATTATAGAGAGAGTTCATAGAGTAGTACCACAGTGTGCAGCCCTAATAGAGCACAATAGAGTGTATTTTGTATGGATAATATATACATGCATATTAGATTATGCTATAATCTAATATACTAATGGCAGAGGTCAAACTGAAAATGCTAAGAGGAAGAAAGTGGCTTTTTAGCAAAGCCCAAGGTAGTATCGGTCCGAGACGACAGACCACAGGCACTCTTACGCCTACATGCATGTCGACACACACACACACACACACACACACACACACACACACACACATCTTGTACAGGCAATGCCTGTCTCACCAGACACAAATCTCCACACCTTGACTCCAAGAATTGAAAATCACTTGGGTTTTTTATAACACCACATTTAGGGGATGAAGGAAAGGAGGTGGCTGATAATTCTGGAATGTCAGTGTCTTTGTTAAGCATTCCATTAACAACAAATCATTTGTACTTTCCTGTACAAACAACATTGCTCCTCACATCTGTGAGCTTTGCTCATCTTGTCCCCACAGCCTGGAATGTTCTTTTACGTCTCTTGGCATGGCTAGCTCCTTCTCTTCAGACCTGGGTCTCGTGCCTCAGGTAACATACTCTGGAGGACATGGCCTGCCATGCCTCCACAGTCCCAGTGCTGGGTTGTTGTTATTGTTGTTGTTAAGTGTCATTAAGTCAGTTCTGACTCATAGTTACCTTGTGTAGGATTTCCAAGGTTGTAAATCTTTGTGGGAGTAAAAATCCTCATCTTTCTCCTGCAGAGTGGTTGGTGGGTTCAACTCACCAGCCTTGTGGATCGTAGTCCAGTGCTTATCTTACAGAACCATCACATTCCCATCACACCAATGTTGTTGTTGTTGTTAAATGCCATCAAGTCAGTTCTGACTCATAGCTATCCTGTATTGGTTTCTGAGAAACAGCTGGTGAGTTTGAGCTCCTAACTTTATGGTTCACAGTCCACTGCTGGTCTTACAGCATTACACCAGTAGTTCACACCAATGTACAGGTATTAATTGCTACAGCTGTACACTTACTATTCTATATCTGATTCTGATATAAAAGTAATCACAGAGTCTGGATTATTGATTATTTTCTCGTCCTTTCAAAAATTTGCCTCAAGGCAATAAGTCGAATGAGAACAGAAGCACATACTGCAAGTTCAATAGCATGAGGAGATGTTTTTAATTTTAATAATAATAATACAGTTCCCATCAAGTCATTTCCAACTCATGATGCCCCATGTGTGCCACAGTAGAACTTACTCCATAGGGTTTTCAGTGGCTGAGTCTTTAGAAATAGATCACCAGGACTTTTTTCTGAGGTACCTCTGGGTGGCTGCCAACCTTTTGCTTTGCAACTGAGTGCATTAACCATTTGCATCACCAAGGGAGTCTGTCCTACAATAATAATTCCAGAACGAGGATAAAGGGATTATAAATGATTCAACAAGGTACAACAGAGTCAAAAGTAACTGCCTTCAGATGGCACTATCGATCAGAAGCAAGCTGAGTCATTCTGCAAACTCTGGAATGTCCAGGCATTGAAAATACTTAATGAGAAAGTGGGGGCCGGGGGAGGTGGGGAGCTAGAATGAATGTAGAGAAATACCATTAACTGATGGTACATGGAAGGGATTATAATCATTGTAATGAAACAAGGTGTATGATTTGTTGAATGTAGAACTGATGATCTGCCCTATAAACATTCTCTTAATTCACAATAAAAAATTTTTTTTAAAAAAGCAAGGGGGAGACCTACACCTATGTAAGCAGTAGCTCAAAAGAGGGAACAAATCCTTACAGCAAGAATCATTCCCACCCCCTCCACACACAGAGTAGACAGGGATGGGCAACTTGGACATTGGCTATCCAAAATGGGGGGGGAGGGGGCTACAAAGGCAAGAAATGACTGGCTTACAAGATTTCAAGAGGGAACCTAGATCCAGAGGGCCTGGAGGAAGGTAGAATCTCCAGTGAGTACTAACCAATCTGTCTAGGCGGGGCTGATGCAATGAAATGCAGACGGGTCTCTTGTGATACAATAGTGAATAATTGTTATCAGGACTGATTGTGAGGGTTGGAAACGTAAAGGTATAGCAAGGAGGGGCGTGATTAACTTTTCAGTCTAGGAGTGGAGGTCCCTGGGACCATTAAGGGAGAAGAACGGAGAGTGGGACACTACCCAGAGAAGCAATGATGCCTAAGATGGAGGCAGAGACGATGATGTGGAGCGATGGAGCAGCTGGGGACTTTAGATCCAGAGACGGAGAGCGACTGTGTGCTGAAGACCGGGGTATGTGGGGGACAGGCTTGCAGAGTATAGCCTTTGGTTGGTTGATGATGCATGGAGGGGATTGTAACCATGGCAATGAAACGATATATGATAGAATGAATGTAAAACTAATGTTCTCCCATGTAAACTATCACATAATTCACAATAAAACATTTAAGAAAAAAAATAATAAAAAATAAATAAAAGCAAAGGGGATTCTTTCAAGGCTGTGTCAGAGTTACTCCAATATCCCACTTTTACCTACTGATAACCCTGCACCTACCAGAGGCAGACAGTAAAGTTCTAAAGAAATTCAATTAGAAAAGCTCCTGAAAAAATGTAGATTCACCATAAGATATCAGGCTTAAACCACAGTGGTCAAGTCATAGTCAGAATGCAGAAGTGCCAAGCCCCAGGCTCCTTTCCTACCCACCTTTGAACATAAGCAGTCAAACTTACAGTCCTTCAGCGGGAGGTTGCAGGAGTCCTCACAGAAGAACCATCCTATAGAAAGATCTCTAGATACTGACATTTGAATCACCAGCAGACAGGCCAGTTAGCAACTAGATTGCACAAGAGGGTGGCGCCACCTCCACACACATCCAATCAGCTTTTTGATAGATCACTTCTTACATATGAACATATGAGGGGGCTCCTAAAAGTTCATGGAAAAATGGAACTGAAAAATGATGGTATGATAGTCAGCAAGACAGCTGACTAGGCAGAAATGCTACACAAACCCTCTACAACAAAGATGCACAGAAAACCAAATGAAACATGCAGATGATTGTTCTGGAACCCTGAGCTTCAGATGATGGGAAGAGAAATGTATTGAATGCTTACTAAAAGAAACTGAACAGGAGACACACAGGTGAACTATGCTGGATGACCTGGCATGATGTCGTCATTGTGAACTTTTGCAAATTGCTTTGGAAGCTGATAACAGCTTGGTGTCCCAGAGGGACACTGGTGACAGGCAGCAAGAAAGATGAGCTTTTTCTTATTCTTCACATTTCCCTAGTGACCCCACCCTCATCCTCCCCCACTATGAAGCTCCCGCTCTCTGGACAGTTGGCGTCACACAATAGTGAATTGTGAAATTCTAAGCTGCATCGTTGTGAATGGGATACTGTCGGCTACAACCCTATTCTAAACTTGCAGAGTCAGCCATGGCCAGCCCTGGACTATGAGGAACTCTCATGGCTGGCTGCCCCCAGCTGCCCTCAGGGCTAGAAAGAACCTGATCCAGCTGCTTTGGGGTCTGCACGAACTACTTCCAGCTCAGGTGCCCAAAAGAGACAACACCTAGGCATGTAGGAACTCTATCTAGGGCCGGGAGTGCCTCTGTTTCATCTTTCACCCACCACATGAGCTTGTTGACTGGCAGAAGCCCCCAAAGTTTTCTCCTCTCTGGGTCTGTCTCCTGCCCTGGTTTTTTTTCCTTTCATTGTTTTTGCTCATGAATTCTTTCTTCTCTTTCTTCCTTTCTTTTCCCTCATTTATTTTCTATTCTTTCTATCTCTGCATTCATTGTTAGTTCTTTTCTTGTGTTTCTCTTTGCCCCTTTTTTCTTTCTTTCTTTTTTCACTTGATTTTTCTTTACAATTCTCTGGTCTCTTTCTCTTTTCTTCATCCTTCTCTTTTTCTTTCTTTTTATTTTCCTCATCCATGCCTTTTTCTTTCCAACTTTTTCTTTTTGATTATTATACTCTTTTTCTAGTTGCTGCCTATTAATTTGTTCCTTGTTTTCCTCCTGTATTATTTTCTTATTTCGTAGTTGTTTTTCTCTTTTTTGTGTGTGAATTTGTTCTTATTGCCTCATCTGATGGGGGGCAGCAACTGTGCCCATATAGCCCAGCTATAACCATACCCTCTGAATCCCCACCCACTGGGCAAGAGCTAATATCCGCAACTATGCACCTGATCAACAACAGCCAACATCAACCAAACTCATCCTAAACTGAATTTCACAAGTGGCGAACAGAGAACTATGCATATGTTCCATTCTCTAATCACACCCACCAGGAGGCAGTTGGTGAGTGTCTAAAAATACATCAACATACAAGTATTAATTAAATGAAAACACAATGACACCACAATGTGTCAGAGGAAACAGACAATTTAGAGTCACACAAAGAAACAAGACAGAGTGGCTCAAATAACTGACCAAGCTGCAGAGCAAATCCTTTTTTGAGGAAGAAAAGGCATTGGAACGACCTGAAAAAAGCATTCAACAGAGACCTGTTTAGGTACTTTCAATGGGTTGAGACAAAGGCTGAGGAAAGCAAGGAAGAATTCATGAAAACACTACAAGAACAAGTGAACAAAATAGATAAAATTTTGGAGATATACCAAGCCAGAAAATAGAAATTAATAAAGTTACTACTAAAATTCCAGAAATGGGTAAAACATTAAAGGGGCAAAGAAGTAGATTTGAATCAATAGAAGCTCAAGTTAGTCAGCTTGAAAATAAATCTCTCAACACTAGTAAACTAGAAGAACAACCCAAAAAAAGAAAGAAAAAAAATCCAAAGAAAGTCTATGATATATGTGACACCATGAAAAGGAACAACTTAGGGGTGATCAGAATTCCAGAACAGGAAAAGAAAAAGAAAAGCACAGAAAAACTGTCAAAGACTTGTTAGAAGAAAATTTCCTCAGCATCATGAAAGATGAGAAGATAAGCCTTCAAAAAGCTGAATGAACTCGAAACAGGATAAACCATAAAAGAAAATTGCTAATACATATCATAATCAAACTTTCCAAAACCAAAATAAGGACAGCATCTGAAACCATCTCAGGAAAAATGAAGTTACCTACAAAGGAGAACCAATAAGACTAATGAAGCTCAGATTTTCAGTAGAAATGTAGGCAAGAAGGCAATAGGAAGACAAATAAAACACTCTGAAAGAAAAAAAATTTGCCAATCAAGAATCATTTACACAGCAAAACCGTCCCTCAAATATGACGGCAATGAAATTAGAATAATTCAAAATGAACAGAAATGAATAAAAATTTGTAATAACCAGACCAACTTTACAAAAAACACTAAAAAGTATTTTTTTGACTAGAACCAACAACAGCAGACAACAATCTGAGATTAGCATACATGTCAAAACCACCCACAACTCAATCCAGATATAAAAGTACCCAAAGTAAAACAAACTTACATAACTGAAAATAGGAATTCAGAGATATCAATTTACAATGAAGAAAATTACAAAGCATGAAGAGGGAAGAATACAGTTACAGAATTTCTAAATTTCAAAGAAGCCAAGTAGATTTGAAGATAAAGTTGACACTTTTAAATTGGGGAAGAAATTAATAAATGACAGGGTAGTTGTTGCTCTTGTTGTTAAGTTCCACTAAGCTGGTTCCAATTCATAGCAACCATGTATATCAATAAAGAAAATGACAAGACATGCACAAACACAATGAACTCGGCACAGAAAATTATGTAGAACAAAGAAACCAGCAGCATCATAAAAAACACACAACAAAATGACAGCAAGCATTTCATATCTATCGATAATTATGCTGAATGTAACTGGATAAAATGCACCAGTCAAGAGACAGACAGTAGCAGAATGGATTAGAAAGCAAGATCCTTCAACATATTGTCTACAAAAGCCACACTTTACACACAAAGAGTATAAGAGACTAAAAAATCTAAGGATGGAAAAATACATCAAGCTACCAGCAATAAAAAAAATAATAATAACAGTAGTGGCAAAGTTAATTCTTGATAAAATATATTTTAAGGCAATAACCAGCATAAAGCCACAGAAGGATATTATTTCATGATTAAAGGGTCAATTGAACAAAAGGACATAGCCATAATAAATATGTATGCTCCCAGTGAAAGAGCCTCAAAACACATAATTCGAACTCTAATATAATTGAAGAAAAAAAAATTCAAGTGTTCAATAATACTAAGAGATTTAAATATGTCACTTTTGATGGACAGAACTAGAAAGAAACTCAACAAAGACATAGAAGAACTAAACAACACAATCAATCAACTTGATCTCATAGACTTATACAGAGCAATCAGCCCAACCACAGCACAATACACATTCTTTTCTAGTGCACTGGAACATTTTCCAGAATAGATCATATGTTAGGCCACAAAGCAAACCTCAATAAATTCAAAAACATCAAAATACCGTAAAGCATTTTCTCAGATCACAACACTATAAAATTATAAATCAACAAAAGGAAAACAAGAGAAAAAACTCAAGTACACTGAAATTGAATAACACCCTGCTTAAAAGCTACTTGGTAATAGCACAAATGAAAAATAAAAAATAAAGATAAAAATCCTTGAATCAGTGAAAGGTTTTTCATACTAGAAGAAACATTCTTTGATGGTTACCAGGGGTGGGAGGGAAGAAAAAGTAATTCACTAGCTAGAGGATAGAAACATGTTAACTAGGTTGATGGGGAGGGCAACATACAAGAAGAGGGAGGACAGTACACAAGAAGAGGGAGGTTGGCAGAAGAGTAATGAAGACATGTGAAGGCACAGGGAAGTACTCAAGAGCTGACGGGGTCAAGGTAAATAGCAAGGAACAACAATGCTCTGTGGGTAGATACTTGGACAGAGACACAGACTGAATATTTGCATTTGAAAGAGGGTATGTGTACATGGGTAGGTTACCTTTCCTGCAAACACAACTATGAATGTCGTGGAGCATACAGCAGGAAAAATGATGAAAACTTCTTAGATATTATCAAATATCTAAAGGCAATAATGGAGCTCTGGTAGCATAGTGGTTACGAATCAGGCTGCTAACCTCAAGGTCAGTAGCTCAAAACTACCAGCCATTCCATGGGAGAAAGATGAGGCATTTTGCTCCCATAAAGATTTACAGCCTTGGAAACCCTGTGCAAGGTCACTATGAGTCAGAACCGATCATGGTACTTAACAACAACAACAACAAAGGCAATACATTGCTGGACTTGTGGGCTCAGGTCCATAGTCTCAGGGAACACCATGGTCAATTGGCATAACATAGTCCACAAACACAATGTGCTACACCCTATTTTGGTAAATGTTGTTGTTGTTGTGATGTGCCGTGCAGTCGGTTCCGACTAATAGTAATTTGGTAAGTAGTGAATCTTTAAAGCTCAAGAACGACCATCTAAGGTGCAGCTATTGGTCTCTCCATGTGCGAAAGAGAGAAGAGTGAAAAGAATTAAAGAGGCTTGGAATTAATTCATGCAGTGGACTAATGGAACATATGAAAATCAGTCTTCACAATGATGAGACCAGAAAAACTAGATGGTACCTGGCTACCACCACCAACTGCTCTAAAAGGGATCACATTGTAAGGTTCTGGATAAAGTGGTAGAAAATGTGGATTAAAACTCAAAACTTATTTTAGAAAACAGGAGACCGGACATACTGGTCAGAAAAAGATTGCAGGAACCTGAGACTGTGGTCCTTGACCATCCTTCAGGTCGGGAAAGGATCCCATCTTTGTGGACTAAATTTTCAGCCAATCAGGAGATAGTTATATAGGGGGGACAACAACATTAGTAAAGTATGTCCGCCATGGAATTGCCAATCATTCAAAATCAAAAGGGCAACATTTACCTAAGGACACATTGAGACAGGAAGGGAAGGTGGGTGGAATGGAAACACAAACCATGGGGAAGAAGCAGGATAGCTGTTGCTACATCTAGGGGATTGCAATCATTGAGATGCAATGGAGTGAGTGATTTGTTCCCTGAAAAACTGGTGATATTGTGTTTAACCTTTCACTTAATTCACAATAAAAACTTAAAAAAAAAAAAACACAACTCATTGAATAAAATGAGAATGAAAACATAGCATCCGAAAACCTATGGGAACAGCAAAATCAGTGCTCAGAGGATAAGGTACAGCAGTAAATGTACTTATCCAAAAAGAATAAAGAACTAAAAGTAATACATTAACTCAAAATCTTAAAACAGATCAAATTTACTGATCAGAAAGAGACCATAGGAACCCTAGACTATGACCTCAGTCTGGAATTAAACTCATCTGTCATGGCTCAATTTTCAGCCAAGCAGTAGATAGGTATATAGGGGGGATACAACACTGGTTGTTTACTAGTAAGAGATGCTCACCATGGAATAGTCAATAATTCAAGATCAAAAGGGTAACATTTACCTAAGGACAAAGTTCAGAAGGGTTGGGAAAGAGGGTGGAATGGAAATAAGAACCATAGGAAGGAAGTGGAATAACTATTGTTATATTAAGGGACTTGCAATCATTGGAATGCAATTCAATGTATTGATTTTGATTAATGCCAAACTGATGATCTGCTCTGTGTACCTTCACTTAATTCACAATAAACAATTGGAAACGTTCTCAACAGATTGTGTGAATACTAATAATAATTTTTTAAAAATGGAATTTCTTCATGGTTCATATATGAACAGACATTTTGAGAAAAGCATCCAAGATGAGCAAGAAAGACAAAAATAAATAAACAAAAGCTCCTCCACATGAAAACTGTCAGTGAAATCAATAATTATAGCAATAATTATTAAACTTAACCTTAAGGAGCTCTGGTAGGGTAATGGTTACAAGTCAGGCTGTGAACCTCAAGATCAGCAGTTTGACTCTACCAGCTGCTCTGCAGAAGAAAGATGAGGCTTTCTACTCCCATAAAGATTTACAGCCTCAAAACCTTACACAGGGTCGCTATGAGTCAGAACCAACTACATGGCACATCACCACCACCATCACCAACCCAGAAGTAACAGAAGCATTGCAGGAAGCAGGAGAAATTTCAAAGGAACCATTAAATAAGAACAAGCTGCAACGCAAAGAGACTAATCAATGAAATAGAAGGAACTCTTGGATATTAAATATATAACAGATATTTAATTTTAATGTTTGCAAAAAGTTGAAAGGTTGAAATCAAAGAAATCTCTCCAAAAGTAGAACAAAAAATTAAAAAGAACTATAATAGAAAAGATAAGGGAATTAAAGAAAATGTATTCTAGACATCTAATTTCCAGAAAAAGAAATTCCAAAGAGAGAAGAGAGAAGATGGCAGAGAGAAAATTAGTAAAGAACTAGTACCAGAAAATCTTCCCATACTCTCTATGGGAAGGTTCCACCCAACACAATAAATAATACGCTATCAAATATCATTTAATAGACATAAATTTGAAAGGTCATTGGCGCTACGGGACTGCAAGGTTGGCAATTCAAACTCACCAGCTGCTCCTCAGAAAAGCTATACAGAGCCACTATGAATCAGAACCGACTCAATAGCACTTAACAACACAGCAACAACAACATATGCATGAGAAAACTGGACAATGAATAAGGAAGAACGGATGCCTTTGAATCATGGTGTTAATGAAGAATGTTGAATATACACCATGAATTGCCATAAAAATGAACAAATCTGTCTTAGAAGTACAGTCAGCATGCTCCTTAGATGCTAGGATGGGGAGGCTTTTCTTATACCCTTTGGACATGTTATGAAGAGAGGCTAGTCCTTGGAAAAGGACATCGTGCTTGGTAAAGTAGAGGGTCAGCAAAAAAGAGGAAGATCTTCAACAAGATGGACAGACACAATGGCTACAACAATGGTTCAAACAGTACAATGGTGCAGGTCTGGACAGTGTTTTGTTCTATGGTGCATAGGGTGCTTGGAGTCAGAACAAACTCAATGGCACCTAACAACAACAATACCAGGTGACATAGCAGATAATACCAGTGCTGGTCACCATAACCCAATAGCAAGATGAGTAAGGAGAGAATATGAAGAGCAGGCTAGAAGCCCAAGAGCCTTTGGTCTTCCTCTAACAAGGGTTACTTCACTATAAAACTGCACACAACAGCATTTGCATTTGTTACGCTTTTTGTTTGTTTATTTGTTTTTTCATACTATGAAGTTCTCTGGAGTCCTGGTGTGGTGTTTGAGCTAATGTGCTGGGCTACAAAATTGGCTTGAACTGCAAGGTTGGCGGTTTGAGTTCACCATCCACTCTTGGAAACCTTATACAAGGTTGCTATGGATCTAAACCAACTTGACGGCACTTAATAACAACAACAAATCACATTTTCTGGAGTCCTGGTGTGGCACTGTAGGATCAGGGCTGGACCACAAGGTCAGTTTGAAGCGTAACTTACCAGCAGCTCCTTGGAGACACTATACAGGACAGCTATGTGTAGGAACTGACTCAACAGCACTTAACAAGCAACAAAAATCAAGTTTTCTGAGATTTTCAAAATTTTAATAAAAGCTAGGCTCTGTTAAGGATCTATTTTGAGTCAGTTACTTAGTGTATATTATTTTCATTATTCTTTATCTTGTAAAGTAGGGAATTGTGGCTGTACATGAACTGATTTAAAGAAAATGTATTGGAAAAACATGACCAAATTATTAATGAGATAAAAGTAGATATTAAGGTAAGTCTAAAAGCACTGCTACAAGATCATAGAAACCTTTTTAAACAAAGATATCAAAATGTGAAGCTATCGCTTCTGAAAGTAGTATTGCCATCTCTCTAACCCTTCTCCAAAGAATTCTGTGCTCTTCCATTTACACCACATAAAAAATGACAGTTTGGGCTTCCCATTGTTCAGGGGATGACTGACTTTATAGCGACTCTTCATGGAGTTTCCCAGGAGTGGCTGGTGGGTTTGAACTGCCAACCTTGTGGTTAGCAGTCCAGTAGTTATCCAACAGCACCATACAAGGACTCCTTTGGGTTGTCCTGGAAGGACTCAAATCATATTCCTTTGAAATCTTCTTAGAGTTTTGGGAAAAAAAGGAAGCTTAAATGGACAAAATCGGGGTTGTATGATGGAAGAGGTAAAAGTTCCCAACAAAATTCTCAAAGGAGAGTCCTTGCTACTCTCAAATAATGAGCAAGTACATTATCATGATGAGAAGAAAGAAAGAAAGAAAAAAAAACTCGGCTCAGCTTTCCTAGCCTTTTAATGCACTTTTTAATTTTCTTAAAACTTCTCCATAATAAACCCTGTGATTATCCTGTGTCCTTCAAGATAATCTATCAAGATGACCCCTTTGTAGTCCCCCAAAACAGTCACCATAACCTTCTGAGCTGACCCCTTTGCCTTGAATTTAAATGACCCAGCAGGATCTCTCATAAGCCACTATTCTGATTGGATCTTTTTTTTTTGAGAGCACCCTAAGGAGAGAGACCAGGACAAGTAAATTGCTGAGGGAACACGTCGGCAGCTATCCACTGACTGCAGAGACATATTTAGACACATTTTGTTTAGAATAAACCTACACATGTATGAACTGAAGCCCTAGTTGTTGTTGTTGTTAAGTGTTGAGTTGGTTCTAACGCCTAGCAACTCTCTAGGATTGCTGACCTTGCATTTCAAACCCATCTTTCGGTCCAATGCATTATCCCACAGCATCACCCTAGTAGTAACAATTTTTAATTTACCTTTGCATTTGAAGTCATAGCTTTCGGGGTTATTTTGTGCATTAGTAGTTTTGGTGCATTGCTAAGCAGTTTGGGTACTCTTGATGAGTTTCTAAGTATTTTGTGGAATTTTTTTTTTTTTTTAATTTGAGCAGTAATCCTAAATTATAAGTGTGGTTTTTTTTTTCATTTATGTTCATTTTCCAGGTACTTGGTTTTCAAACATTTAATTTTGTTTTGGCCAGTTCTGACTGCTTGTACTTATCTGGTAAATTTTTTGTGAATTTTAAAAATGTGTATCCAGTTCCAAGAATTGAGTGAAAGCAAATGATCCAAAATGTCTTGTTTTGTGGTCAGCAATCCACGTATTAATGATGTTTGATCCAATCCTATTGACTCATCCAGTCTCATCTCTTTCTCACTGGACTTTGTCTCCTCACCCTTCTATTTTATTCCTAGTTGATACACTATTTTAAAAGGAAGGAAAGAAGAAAACAGTTGTCTTAGAGTAGACTCTGATTCATGGCAGCCCAGTGTGTGTCAGAGAACTTTGTTCCACTGAGTTTTCAATGGCTGGTTTTTAGTTAGATCACCAGGCTTTTCTTCTGAGGTGCTTCTGGGTGGATTCATTTCCAAACTTTTGGTTAGCAGCAGAGCGTGATAATCACCTAGGGGAGTCTTAAAACTTTTTTTTATGCCAGACCCCAAATAACTTGTCAAGTGAATGTCAAGGGGGCAAGTTTCATGTCTGGGCACTTCATTTTTTCTTGGTGGTGGTGGTGGTGGTTGTGTGCCATCGAATCCGTTCTAACTCATAACAACCATGTATAGGTTTTCCAAGGCTGTAAATCTTTATGGGAGCAGACAGCCTCATCTTTCTCCTGTAGAGCAGCTGGTAGATTCAAACTGCTGACTTTCTGGTTAGCAGCCCAACGCATAAGCACTACTCTACCAGGTCTCCTTCTAGTTTGATGTGAGCAGAAATGGAAATCACTAGTTAAAATGAGACTTTGAGATTCTAAATAAATTTATTTCACATATTCTTGATCCTGAATATCAAGATGTGACAATTCTGGCTAATACACTCCCAAACAGCACATTTGGATTCCGAACAATGCCTCTCTTTGCTATTAAAAACCGGAAACAGAAGAACGGTGATGAGACAAGTGTCTTCTGCGTTTGAACACTGTTCTCAACTGGAAGAAGGGCTTCTTTGCCAAAATTTCTCCAGGTAGCCTCTAAATTCCTTGAACCATTTTTTGATTGATCAAATCAGAAAGAAGATTTGTTTAAAAGCCAATGGATTCTAATCTAAGCTAGTTTATTTCTGTAACGTTTTAGCTGTATAGAGTATTTGAATCCAAAACAAAGTACATATTTAGTGCAATGCTACATATTTGCCAGAGCTAGGAAGCCTGAATAGCTAAAAACAGACAGAACCAAACCACAAACGTTGAGTCGATCTCAACTCATTGTCAGCCTATAGGACAGAACAGAAGTACTCCCTAGAGTTTCTGAGACTGTAAATCTTTAGTGGAGCAGACAGCCTCATCTTTCTCCTTGTAGAGCATCTGGTGGATTTGAAGAGCTGACTTTCAACTTCACAACCTATCACTTACCTCACAATGCCACCTGGGCTCCTTAAAATAGACAAAGCCAGATCTAAATAGACAAAAACAGAAAACTTTGTAGATGCAGTAAGTCAGATCTAAGGTTTAATTTCTTTTACTCTTTCTTTATTCCTCTTTTGAAAAATTCAATTTGTTTATAATGTTAGTAAACACCAAACCTCACCAGCAAAGTCACTATTATTTGGTCAGATAATCTTGTTGTGTTTAGTAACCACTTACAAACATTTAAATGTGGGGAGGACATAAGTAAGGAGTAGACAATGTAAATCATATGACACACATTCTCTCCTTTAATATTACAACAATCTTGTGAAGAGGCTATCATTGTACCCATTTTACTGACGGGAAAAGAAAATTGAGATTCAGAGGAATTACATAATTTGTCCAAGATCACACAGCTAGTTAAGTGTCTGAACAATTAAAATTTTAAGGCTCCATCTGTTTATTCCAAAGTCCCTGTTCTATCCAGCCCACAGCTCCTTCTCCCCAAAAGTGAAAGATTCTCAATCACCCCAATTAAGGTCATTTAATCATTAACTCAAGATAAAACTTGTGCTGAAAGCAATGAATGAAAACGAATAGTCACTCATCTCTCTATGAATGTTTTCTTACAATGAGCCTACTAAGTGGGAGGAAACATTGGAACCAGCATTATCTCTTCCAACTTGAAATCTGTCTCAAGAACACAACTGGTTACTACATGACCCCTCAGCCAGCTTTACAATAGTTAAACAAATGTGCTCAAGTTCCACAAATCACTTCTCCAGTCCACTGCCGGGGGAGAATGCCATGAGTGGACACCTTCTTGTACCTTTGCATCTCCTGAATCTGCAGGTTGCTTCCCTCCCTCAATTCTAAACCTCAGTGGTAAAAAGTTAGTGCATGGGGCTGTGGGATCATGGCTAAAGTTGATCAATTTCTCAACAGCTTCACTTTCCTTGTTTGCTTTTTATTTCAAAACAGGCATCATGGAACACCCATTAATTCATATTTCCAAGCCAAAGCAGTGACTCGAAGAGAAAGCATTCTTATTTAATCTGTGGACAATCTGCAGGAATCATTTTTAGGATGAGCAAAAAATTACTCAGAAATGGGTATTTATAAAGAGAAAACGAAAGATAGAAAAAGCAGCCATTGAAAACCCTACAGGGCACACTTCGACTCAGATGATAGACATGGACCCACAATGAGTCAGAATTGACTCAACAATTGGTTTGGTTTTAGCAAAAGGTCCGTATTACTGATTGTTCCTTGTGCCTCAGGCTCCAATGTAGCTTGGCTAGACGCTGTAAGTGATCTGGTCTTTATTTAAAATTTTTAATATTTTGTTCAACATAGTTTTTTTTAATTAATTTTTGTTTTTATAGTCTGCATTAAAATGTTGTATATCTTGATTATGATTTTTTTTTTTTTAACAATCCCCTTAAATTTCACATCCTAGGTTTTTACCTTGCTTGCCTAGTCTTGTTCATGTGGTCCTTTACAAAAAGTTTGCCAACTCCTGGCTAGATTTGTCAACTCCTGACTAGAACATAGAGATAAACTAAATTATCTTTCTAGTGAGAAATAACATCAGCACCCATTAAGAGGAAGTTTTAAGGGAAGGGGAACTCAACTAAAAGCATTGCATGTGTGTTGATGTCAGCACAATGTTGTGGTTAAGACACTGTCCATTGAACCAAATGGAAGAACTAATGAGTTCTTCCTACCTGGTTCTGTAGCCCTCAACTTGGTTTTAACCTGTACTGGTAAAAACAACAGACCCAGTCCAATATGTGAAAAAGTACTCATGATTGTGTGAATCACCTGCAACCTAATTATTCAGTTAGCTATTGCCTTCTCCAGCAAGTCCCAAGTCTCAAATCTACCAGGAGACCTAACACATTGTAAAGGTACTGGATTTCCCTGAGCCTTTACAGCATCTAGAAGCAAGAACATGTCTCTTCTATCTTTCTGGCACTTATGTGTTCTTAGCTTCGGAAGATGCCTTCCCTGATTCATGACAACCCCATCTGCAACAGAATGGAACGATGCACATGATCAGTTTTGGATCCGACAGTTGTGTTTTCATTGGCTGATTTTTGGAGGTAGATTACCAGGCCCTCTTCCTGGTCTCTCTTATTCTAGAAGCTCCACAATAACATGTTTAGCATCATAGTAACACACAAGCTTCCATCAACAGGTGGTGGTTCCCATGAGGTGCATTGATAAGTAGTCAAAACTGGATCTCCCACATGGAAAATGAGAGTTGTCTTGAACAACCACTACCCTCATTACTGGTACAAAATTATCTCTAAATGAATGAATGAACAAATAAATGATTAAGTAACACAGGTTCTGTAGAGAGAGGGCACACAACTGGGCACAAATGCCAGCTTGTGTAAACTTCAGAAACTCTCTGAAGGTCAGCTGATTCATCTGTAAAATGGAAGTGAGAACAATAACTCTTTCACAGATTTTAGGGGAGGATCAAATGATAAAATGTTCCCTGAATGTGTTTCATAAACTGTAAGAATGTAATTTAACTAAAGATTGTATTGGTTTAAGCAATACCAAGAGAAAAAAGTGCATGCTTGGGAGAGTATTTTTGGAGGAGGAGAAACTCTTTGGAGCCAAAATAAAAACATCGAGGGAAGGTCATGAATGGTTATGGGAGGTGAGTGTCTGCTACTGTCTATGCAAAACAGAAATCAAAACACAATTCCCTGAAAACAGAAAACTGAAGCTTTCAAGTATTGAAAAAGTGTGGCAGCAGACTGTAGCCATCATTCCTGCATAATGTGAACATGTTTCAGATTAGCCATCTAGTTTAGTCAGAATCCCCCAAAGCTGTCATTTTCTATTCTGAATGCTTTTCCAAATATGTAATATTCAAAATAAATGGTTAGATGCCACACACACAAAAAAAGAGTTCTCGTGTTTTTAATAGCTTGTGAAATGCAGCCATGGGTCTGCTGGTTGGGGTTGAAAGGAAGTAGCCCATAAACAACTCCATCATGCGTGACAGAGCATGTTTGAGTTGAGTTTCACACAAAGGAAATTCTTGCATAGGTCCATAGTTCCATTTCTTCCATAGTCCCTCAAACAAGGTCGCATCCAACTGGTAGACAAGACAGCCACAATGAAGCCTTGTAACCCAAGGCTCCAGACTGAGAAGTATGAGGTTTAAGATTTGGAAGAAAAGAGGAATCAATTTCTTGTACACCTTTGTTTGAGAGTGTGGTGACTCTGTACATAAGCGCTGAACTGTGAACCACTAGATCAACGGTTCTAACCCAAGAGCCACTCTATGAGAGAAAGATGAGACTTCCTATTCCCACAAAGATTTACAACCTTAGAATCCCTATTCAGGACATGCTGTCATGGGGACCAGTTGAAACAGACTCAGCAGCACTTAACAATAACAACTACAAAATTGTTTGATCAAATCTTTCCTTGCTGCTTTATCGAGTTAGAATTTGAATGAAAGCTTACTAGAAAGGGAACAATTTCTATTTAATTTTATTTTGGACCAAGTAAATGTGTATTGGAAAATATATATCTTTTGAGAGGCATGGTAACTCATTTAGATTTCTTCTAGAACTAAGAATTTCCTTTCTATTTTTTTTTTTTTTTTTAAACAAGCTTTGGCCAGTTTTCTTAAAGAAAAAACAAAAAATGCGTGAGTTATTTTTCACCAGTCTGTTCTGGCGGGCTTCTTACGATATTGGAATCACCTGGATCAATGATAGGCAGTGTGCAGACTCTGTGTACTTCCTGCACGCTATGCCCAGTTCAGTATTATTGCTGCTGTAGTGATGAACACCAGTTTTGGTCAGCATGGCATAGTACTCCATCTCGGATTTCCTCAAGGCCGGGCATTTGTTGACGAGGATGACCAGCTTTGCTTTGCCTTGCTGGATCATCTTCAGAGTTTGCGTGTAGCCCAGCACGTATTTCCAGCTTTTCATACCAAGTTGGAGCTGCGAGTTGCTCAACTCCAGTGACTTTTTCATCTTTTTGACAGCCACCATCTTCCCGTCTTAGGTGTGGGACGGCTCCCAACCAAGAGGAGCCACCAAGAGGGCAGGGGAGGGAGAAAGAAAGCCTAAGAATTACCTGTCAACATGGTTACAGAGTTCACTCAAGTTCTTAGATTCCCTAATGAGACCTGAGTCCTGATGTGGCACTGTGGGTTTATGCGCTGGACTGCAAAATCGGTTTGAACTGAAAGATTGGCAGTTCAAACTTACAAACTGCTCCTTAAAAACCCTATACAGGGTCACTATGGTCTAAAACCAACTCGATGGCACTTAACAACAACAATGAGACCTAGTGCAACACATGAAAACAGGCAGAGCAAACAGAAAGCCAAGATCTGTGTTCTACTCTTACTCCATGGAGTCATTTGCTCTACAAGTGTATCTAACACCTTCAATTTATACCTTCCTCTAAACCATTATCTTGGATAAATGGGAACCAGGATACCCATCCTCTGGTCAGGTCTTGATCTCAAAGGTGAGCAAGAACTGCTTTGTTCCTACCACCACCCAACGCTTAGACTGCCAGTGATTGATCCAGAGGGACCCAAGTCAGGGAAATCAGTCCCTACAAAATACGGATCAGATCCGAAGGAAAATTATTTTCTGCCACTGGGACAAGTCAACAGGGAAGATTTATCTGCAGGAAAGAGGAGTCAGGTGTCCAGGAGAGAAAGAGTGGGAAGGCCAAGAGATTTGGGGATCCTCAGTGTCCCAAGAGCAAGCCCCTCTCCTAAAGTACAGTTGCCTCTCAGCCCTTGGAGTCCATGAGCTGCCCAATCATGAAATCAAGCAGATCCCTGAGTTTGAACATAAGCTGCTTAGTTCAGGTTGGGTTTTTATAACTTCAACCTGCAAAGTCCCAACTATCATATTCCTACAATGTAAACCCAAAAGCTCAACTTAAGAGTGCTTATGAAGTTTCCCCATGCCAACCTCTCAAGTTTGCTGAGAAAATCAGAACTATATATTTGAAGACTGGAAGAAACCATAGAGAGAATCCGATGCCATCCTTCCTGTTTGCTGACTAAGAACCAGAGAGGTTAAGTGACTTGCTGAAATCCACATTATTTATAGACAATTCATGGATGTTTTTGGTTATATCCACATCTTCTTAAGCATGAGTGTTAGAGGTTCTGTCTCTCTTGTTTCTGTGTGTTTGTGTGTGTTTCTGTCTCTCTCTGGATAACTCTTGTTTCAGTAGGGAAAGAATGTGCTCTAGGAACCTGAGCTAGGAATTTAAGGTTATGTCAAAGCTCCTATGCTACAGGTCCAAATACCACCTGGAGATAGTGTATGATGGGCAGAAACATGGGTTTGGGAGCAAGCCCAGCTCCACCACTCACTAGCTATGTGACCTTGGCAAGTTAGTTACACTGCTCTGCACTCCAGCCCCTCATCTGAAAATGATGCCTATCTCTTAGGGTTGATGGAGAATTCAGTGAACTAAGCTCTGTAAAATGCCTGGTACACCACCACCGCATTGACGTTGATGTTGTTAGGTACCATCGAGTCGGCTCTGACTCACAGTGACCGTATGCAAAACAGAACAAAACGCTGCCTGATCCACACTCACACCTGTTGTTACTCTTAAGCCCATTGCTGCTGTCACTGTGCCGATCCATCTAGTTGGGGGTCTTCCTCTTTTTCTCTGACCCTCCACTTCACCAAGCATGATGTCCTAGATTCAGACTTCGTACATTCCATGTTCCAAATATTAATGGGTATTTGGAGCTGTTTCTCTTCATTTTGAGATACACCCCATCAGCAAATGAAGGTCCCAAAACCTTTACTTCATTTGCGTCATCACGGCCAACTCAGAATACCACAGTGGTATCTTGAGTGCCTTCTAATCTGAGGGACTCATCTTCTAGCACTATATCTAACAATGTTTCTCGACTGTTCATAAGGTTTCTGAGGTTAAGCATTCAGAAATAGGCCACAGCTCCTTCTTCCTTGTCTGTTTTACTGAAAGTTATTCACCATGGGTGACACTGCTGGTATTTAAGACACCAGTGGCATAGCTTCCGGCATCACTATAATACTCAAGCCACAATATGACAAGCTGACAGACAAGTGGTAACACACTAGGTTGACTAGTATTTTTATCAGTAAGCAGGCCACCCAGGAGATGAGAGAAAATGACCATGTATAAGGTCTTTCATCTACACTGATTGTTCCTGATGAACATGCCCTCTGAGGTGTCTGAGAGGACTGTCAGCTCTCCCAGTTGTGAGAGAAATAAGAGATTAGAGGGAGCTTAAAAAGCCACCTGTGAAGCATTCACAACTCTCCCAAGTGCTCCAAACAGACATGTGTTAAGATGAGTTTGTTGTGTTTCTTAACTGATCTCTCTTTCTGATTCCTACCTCCAGGTGACATCAGGACCCTGGCGCACAGCCTGGAGTCAAATACTTCCACAGAGGTGTTCAAAAACGCTTCTCTTACTTCATAGCGTTGATATTTTAGCTATTTGAGAAATTCATTTTTCAATTTGCCCATCCCTACTACCCAGGTCTTTGTGTCTCACATTGAACAAAAGCATTCAGACATTGCTTTCCTCACTGACTCTGATGGAGAAAGTAATTTAGCAGAGAGGATATTTATTTAAGAGACTGGGCATTGATTTCAATGCTAGTGATAAATTTGTCGATCTTGTTGTAAAGACTGCTACTCTTGGTAATGTAATTGTCATGGATCATAACTGCAAGACAAAGTATGGCCTTAGCCAAACAGCTGGTTGCAAAGGGATGGCATGTCAATGATGTTTTACTATGGAGCATTTCCTGGAGAAGGGAGAATAGACCCTTCTCAATATGGGATTAAACACATATGAAAACAAGTCTTAAAGTTTGGTGGAAGTACACATTTATTAAGGAATCGGAAGACTGTGTTTCTTTCTATTCATTCTTTTGTGGCATTAAATGACATTTAATTAACGACATTTGGTGACATCCACTGTCTCCTTTCATTTCGCTCCATGAACCCACTTCATGCTCCTGCCTCTGTGTCTTTGCACATGTTCTTTTCTGCCCCTGAAATGTCCTTTCCTTCCTCATTTATTACAAAACCTAGATGATTATTCTTCATCGTTCCTCCAGAGTCAGCTCAACTCTCGACTGTTAGAAAGTTTCCTTGACAGTCTTCTTCCTAAACCAGATGGGCATGGCTACTGGGTGTTCCCAAGCCTGGGCTTCATGGTATTCTCCTCCCACCTACCTCATTCTCATCAGTAATCAAGTTGCTTGTTCTTGTAGTAACAATCGGTCTGCCTATGTTGATTTATATTTTTCCTGTAGGTCTTTCTTTCAAGAATTATCTTCTGTTCTTCTAGCCACTCCAGGTTGGTCTGCTTGTCCTTTCAAGTGGGAATTTC
>NW_006408524.1:17295576-17308236 GCF_000296735.1 Chrysochloris asiatica
AGCATAGTATTCCATTGTGTATATGTACCACAGTTTGTTTATCCAGTCTTCAGTTGATGGGCACTTTGGCTGATCCGCCATCTTTTTCCGGAAGCCTACTTATTTTCTTGATCTAAAACATCACGGGACAGTGTGAAAGGAGACTAGTCCAACAAAACTCTCTGTTTAAAGGAACTGGACAGGAAGTGACCACTGAATAGCCAATTGAGGGTTATTCTTTTGGAAGTTTGCTCAGAATGCTGTAGGAAAGTTCCTAAGCGCTGCCTAATTTTCAAGTGTTTGTTGACAAGGGACTTAACACTGTCTCTGTCTTCAGTGGAAACCCTGGAGGCAGTGAGCTGGGGTAAAGTGGTTTGGGATGACTGTGTCACTCCCAAAGTTCTATTTGGAAGGACAGTAGGGACAATGAGATAGTTGGAAAGGATACAGCTAGGAGAAGGAAGTGACTTGAAGTGAATTTGCATAGCATACACATTTGTTGTTGTTAGGTGATATTGAGTCAGAACCGACTCAGCAACCCTATCACAACAGAACGAAACACTGCCTGGTCCTGGGCCAACATCACAATTGTTGCCATGCTTGAGCCCATTGATGCTGCCACTTGGCCAATCCATAACGCTGGAAGTCCTCCTCTTTTTCTCTGACCCTCCACCTTACCGAACATGATATCCTTCTTCAGCAACTGGTCCCTTCTGACAATATGTCCAAAGTATGAGAGACAAAGTTTGACCATCTTGGCCTCCAAGGAGCACTCTGACTGCACTTCTTCCAACACAGTCTATTGGTTCTTTTGGCAGCCCATGGCATTTTCAATATTCTTCTCCAACACCATAACTCAAAAGCATCAATCCTTCTACACATAGTATTTATCTAAAAGACAGAAAAACAAAACAGAACAGTTGTCATGGAGTGGATTCCAACTCATGGCAACTCCATGGACATTGTTGTCTGTCTCAGAGTTATCAAGGTTGTGTCTTTCAGAAGCAGATCTCCAGGCCTTTCATTCGCGATACCTTAGGGTAGGTTTGAACCATCAACCTTGTTTTGGTTAATAATTGAGCGCTTAGTTGTTTGTGCTATCCAGGACTCCAAATGATTATCTAGTTTCTTTTTAGTGGGTGCTTTGGTGGTGATGAAAGGAAGCTATGAAACCCTTTGAATCACTGCTTAGCTCTGCACCTACCTACTGTATGCAAAGTCTGCAACCT
This sequence comes from Chrysochloris asiatica, assembly GCF_000296735.1. NCBI lineage: Eukaryota > Metazoa > Chordata > Mammalia > Afrosoricida > Chrysochloridae > Chrysochloris > Chrysochloris asiatica. The sequence goes on from NW_006408524.1 coordinate 17,296,785, forward strand.
TTTTGAGCCTCCATTGCTACTTCAAATAAAAACAACTTGCTCATCAAATTGCATGAGGACTGAGCTCATGTATGATTAATACACAGTAGATACTCAGCTGATGGCTGTTGATGTTGTTAAGTGCCGTCAAGTCAGTTCCGGTTCATAACAACCCTGTATAGGGTTTCTGAGGAGCGACTAGAGAGCTTGAACCACTGACCTTACAGTTCAAACCCACCTTGAGGTTGAGTGCTTATCCTGCTGCACCACACCAGGTCTGAATTGGGTTAAAAGTTCATACCATTCCTTTTTACACGTCACAGAGCAATTACAAAATATTTCCTCTTATTACATAAGAAAGTTCTTGGACCTTTCCAACAGAAATGTTCTGTACCACATTTCGGTTTAGAGGACAAGACCCATTTATATTTAGTAAGTACAGGCAGTCCTGGGTTATGACCCATTCCTTACTGTTATTTCTTTTTTTTTTTTTTTAGATTTTGTGCTATTTTTAAAATAAATTGAAACAGCTATTTTTTAAATACATTTTTTAAGTAAATTGAAACAGGTGCATATGGTTCTGTCTTGCCATTTCACTTTAATGCAATAAAAACTTTCAATGAATTAAAAACTGTATGTGCAGCAAGCAGAGGTGACTGTGATGAAGAAGTTGTTGCAAGTAGGAGTCCTGGTGTGGGTCTGTAGGATAAGCACTCGACCTCAAGGTCAGTTTGAACAGCAAGGTCGGTGGTTCAAACTCACCAACTGCTCCTTGGAAACCCTATACAGGGTCACTATGAATCAGAACCTATTCCATGGCACTTAACAATAACAAGGGATAGGTTTAATGGTTTCAAAGTGAAGGCAACGTTACATAGCATTACAGAATAAGTAGGAGGAGCCCTGATGTGGCACTGCAGGAAAATGTGCTGGACCATAGGTCAGTTTGAGCCACCAGGTCGGTGGTTCAAACCCACCAGCTGCTCCTCAGAAACCCTATACAAGGTCGTTATGAGTCAGAACTGGCATGATGGCACTTAACAACAACAAAAACAACAGGAATAGTCTGTAAGTCGGACATTTAAAACCCAGGAATTTATATCCTATCAAGACCCAAAATACATTTCAGGTGGCTCACAATAAAAGACACAAGTCCAAGAAATCTATAACGCCATTCAACAAAGGTGAAAGACAAGACTGGAGTGAAAGGGAGAAGGGAGCAACTGCAACACACAGAGGAGAGCAGGACCTCTCACCCCGCACAAGAATCACCTGGGCATCTGATGAAAACGCAGCTCTGCTCTACTGGGTCCTGGGAGTAGAGCCCAAGATTCTGCACTTCTGGTGCTATAGAATAAGCACTGGATTGCTAACTGAAAGGTCAGCAGTTCAAATCCATCAGCTGCTCCTCAGAAACCCTATACAGGGTCTCTATGAGTCGTAACTTACTCCATGGTACTTAACAACAAGAGCTAAAACAACCTACTCTTCCATGAAGAAATGCCTCTGGTCCATGGACTGCACTTTGGTGAGCAGGGTTATTGTTTGCTGACATGGAGTTTTCCAAATGAAAGGTGAGAATTCTGCCATCGAAGGCAACAGGAAAATAATGAAGGAGAGGAGGCTCTGGTTACAAATGGTTAATGTGCTTGGCTGCTAACCAGAAGATTAGGGGATCAAGTGCACCCACAGGTACCTCAGAAGAAAGGGCTGGCTGTCTCCTTCAGAAAAATCAGCCATTGAAACCCTGTGGAGTACAGTTATCCTCAGACACACACGGGCTGCCATGAGTCAGAATCACCTCCACGGCAACTAGTTCTCAACACCTGTCTGCCAATGTGTCATCCTGTGGTGCCTTGTGCGTTACCAGAATGCTGGAAGCTGTGCCACCTGTATTTCAGATAGTACCTGCTGATGATCAGGTTTCCATGGTGCGTCTAGACTAAGACAGACTCCAAACCAAGGCCTGGAACTTTACTTTCAAACGTGAGTCAGTGAAAATCTTATGGGTCACAATAGAACATTGCCTAACTCACTTGCTTTGGGCACGTCGTCAGGAGGGCTCGATCGCTGGTGAAGTAGCAGGTCAGCGAGGGTGTGGAAGGTCCTCGGTGAGATGGACTGGCACAGTAGGCACAGTGTAAGACTGGGCCATGGTGGCCATTGGGAGGATGATGCAGGACCACCACCACGAGTCAGCATTAACTTGACAGCAGCTAACAACAATGAAGGAGTCCTGGTGTGGCGCTGCAGGATAATGCACTGGACCACAAGGTCAGTTTGAACCATTAGGTCAGTGGTTCAAACCCACCAGCTGCTCCTTGGAAACCCTATACAGAATCACTGAGTTGGAACTAACTCGATGGTACTTATCAACAACAATAACCATGAAAGGGAGCATAAAACTTAACTTTGATAATGCCACTCTGATTGTTGTTGTTAAGTGCTATCGAGTTGGTTCTGACTCACAGCGACCCTGTATAGGGTTATTGAGGAACTACCGGTGAGTTTGAACCACCGAACTTATGGTTAGAAGTCTGGTGCTTATCCTACAGAGCCACACCAGGACTCCAATGCTACTCTGCAGTTCAGATCAATCTTTTCTGTAAAGATACTGTATAGGTTTGTTCTTCAATATTGAGCATGTTAATTTAGTATTGCATTCTAATCATTATTTAGAGTAGGAGAAAATCTGGGGATACTGGCATGTGTCCAACAGTCATCTCCACTGCCTCTCCCTCCTCCTCCTCTTGGGCCTCTGGACCTGACCTTGTGAACAGGAAAAAAGATGTGCCCGGCAAGACCCTTTTTTTAAATGACTTCAAGGAAGGAGCCGACTGCACAAATACTGGAAATGCATGATGTCACCTTTTACATTCAGAGAAAGGCCCCACTCTTCATTCAAGTCGTATTTTGTCCAATATAGTAGACATATGTGAAACTGGAAAACATCCAAAGAAAATCTGGAATGCAATACTTCTTCAAGTCATGACCTGTGTCATCTTAGGGCCCAAACTCTCCACCTGTGCCTCTCTCCTCCTCATGCTGGGTATCTCCCAGTTCTCAGTCCAATTCTGGCTCAAGTGAGGCATCTGTGGGTGAGAGATCGGCAAAGCAGAGCACTTCCCGGGAGGCAGGCTAGATGGTGACATCTGGCTTAGATGATCTCATTTAACTCACAACGAGAACTCTACAGATGAGGAAATTCATAAAGATGAAACACATTGCAAGGTCATACATCTAAAAGGTACCAGAGCAGGGACTCAAATTGAGGTTCTTTTAACCCAAGAATTCTCAGCCTCAGCACTATTAACATTTGGGACCAGATAACTGTTTTGAGGTCTGTTCTGTGCATGGTGGGGTATTTAGCAGCATCCCTGACCTCTAACAACTGGAAGCCAGTAGTACCCCTCCAATCTAGTTACAACATCCAAAAATGTCTCCAGATATTGCTATATGTCTCCTGGAGGCCAAAATGGCCCCTGGTTGAGAACCACTGCTCCCATCTACAGACTGAGCACTTAATAAACAAAGATAGGTGAATTATTTTAAAACTAGAATCAGCCTCAAAGAACCACACTGAATTTTCTGCTTTTGCTTTCCTGTTTTAGCTAGAAAATACCTGGGATGGTTTCAGAATCAAAGTTTAAGTCTTACCACCCAAAGATCATCTCCTGAGGGAGCTATTCAGAAATATAATCTGCCTGTGTATAATCTATGTTCCTTTCTACAAGTAGAGGGATAACTATTGCTAGAAAAATATTCTTGAAATATTTACCATGAAGCAACAACTTTGCTTCATACCTTTTAATGCTGGTTGTTCATACCCTTGCACTAACTCTTGGTTTTGTATTATTCTGTTTATTATTATTATTATTATTATTATTATTATTATCATTTAACAATTCTTTAATGTGTGACTACTCTATGTGTATGTCACAGGGGATAAAAGAATTAATAATAAAAATAGAGTCCCATGAACTGCCAGAAAAATGTGCGATTCTGTCTTAGAAGAAGTGTAGCTAGAATGCTCCTTAGAAGCAAGAATGGCAAGACTTTGTCTCATGTACTTTGGACATGTTATCAGGAGGCACTAGTATCTGGAGAAGGACATCATGCTTGGTAAAATAGAAGGTCAGCAAACAATAGGAAGGCTCTCAGCAAGATGGATTGGCACAATGGAAGCAGCAATGGGTTCAGGCATAGCAATGATTATGAGGTTGGTGCAGGACCGGGCAGTGTTCCATTCTGTTGTGCATAGGGTCTCTATGAGTCAGAACTGACTTGATGGTATCTAATAACAAGTTCTTACTATCATAGAACAGAGCACAGTACTTCATAGTAACCTAGAACTAATACTTCTTTGTGCCCTTATCTTTATGTCTTCTAGAAACTAGGAATACATTGACAATATGGTATGTTGTTGGTGTTAGGTGCCATTGAGTTGGTACCAACTCATAGCAACCCTTTGCACAACAGAACGAAACACTGCCCCAGTCCTGTCCCAACCTCATAATCGTAGAGAAGCCTGAATGCATCGCTGCTGCCACTGTGCCAATCTATGCCATTGGGGGAGATCTTCCTTTTTTTCTCTGACCCTGCACTTTACGAAACATGACATCCTTCTCCATGAACTGGTCCATCCTGATAATATGCCTGAAGTATGAGAGATGAAGTCTCGCCATTCTGGCTTCTATGGAGCATTCTGGCTGTACTTCTTCCAACAAAGATGTTCTGGCAGTCCATGCTACCATGTACTGCCAATATGGTAAAGTACCAGGGTAACTGTTCTTCCCATGTCCCATGCTCATAGCAGACTTTTTAATTGTTCTCACTTCCTTGCTAAGACAAGAAGACCTCAGAATCCTTCTTAGCACTACGCTCCAGGCATCCACAAAATAGGTAGGAAATATGAAGCTACGTGCTATCCTAGATGTAGTGTGGTGCTCTCAACCCTAGTTACTCTTCCACTTTGCCTTCTCTCTGTTCTACTTCTGCTCACATCAGATGGCATTAGATTGGAATCTTCTGGAAACTTTACCAGTATTGAAGCTCCTCCACAGAAATGTTGATTCAATTGGTTTGGGGTAGAATCCAAGCATCAGTAGTTTGCTGGTGATTCTAATGCATAGTCATGGTTGAGAACAATTATTTTGTGGAACAAAGAGGGTTTCAGCTTGACTCTAATCATTGTATGGCTGAGCATGATGTTGTTGTTGTTAAGTGCCGTGAAGTCGGTTAACATTCATAGGGATTCTGTATAGGGTTTCTGAGGAGGAGCTGGTGACTTTGAACCTCCAGCCTTTTGGTTAAAACTGAACTTGTGGTCAGGTGCTTATCCTACAGTGCCACAAGGGCTGTGTATAACCCTCTCAAATTTTGGGGGTCTCAGTCTTCTCACCTATAAAATGGCCATCAAAATTCTTGCCTTCCTTATCCAATAGCATTACCATGAGGTTCAAATTAGATAATAAATTGAAACCACACAACATATAATATTATAACATTTGTTGTTGTTGTTGTTAAGTGTCCTTGAGTCAGTTCTGACTCATAGCCACCCTGTGGAAGGTTTCTGAGCAGTGACTGGTAGTTCTGAACCACCAACCTTGCAATTAGCAGTCTGGTGCTTATCTTACAGTGCTACACAAGGACTCCAGGAAACAGTTTTGTTGTTGTTGTTGTTAAGTGGCATAGTGACCCTGTATAGGGTTTCCAAGGAGCAGCTGGTGAACTTGAACCACCAACCTCATGGTTCAAACTGACTTTGCAGTCTAGCACATTAACTCACAGCGTCACACACCAGTTCATGCCTACATAAAATGAGCTGGTGTCTACACTCATTCCTGGAACTGCAGTTTAGTATGTTGTATGTAATAATGATTATTTCAATTGAGATCTGATTTTCTCATTAAACCAGCACATTGAGGATTTAGATTCTTCCTCTTAACCATCAAGATGACATTAGAAATCGAACTTAAATTACTCTGTGGCTTGGAAATTAATTGGTGATTTGTATTAAGAAGATTAAATGTGCGTTTTTTAGCCCATGTATCCCAATTTCCAGAATCTATTTTAAGGAAATAGATTAAGATGTGGTTAAAGATTTATGAGAAAGGATGTTCATTACAGCATTATTTATAGCAGTGGAAACACTGAAGGGAGATATAACTGTCTAACAAGAAAAAAAATTTTTCTATAAATTATGGTACAGTCATAGGACAGAATATCATATAGTCATGAAAAAATATTTTACAAAATATATCTAATGCCAAAATATATCTAATGTTAATGGTTTTGTATCAGCTTGACTGGGCCAGGATTCCTAGAGCTTTGGCAGTTGATAGTTAATTCTATAATGATTGGCTATAAGCAGCCAATCAATTGAAAAGATGTTTCATTGGGGGTGTGGCCTGCTCCCAATAGAATGGACATACAGGAAAAGCTCTCTCTCTTCTGCTCAGGACCTGAGACTCTACAATTGAGAGCCATTTCCTTGATGTAAATTTCTCATTATATGTTGTTGTTAAGTGCCATCGAGTCTTTTGCAACTCACAGGGATCCTATAATAGGGTTTTCAAGGAGCAGCTGGTGGATTTGAACTGTTGACCTTGTGGTTATACAAAATATGTTTCACTGGTTTTGCTTCTCTAGAAAACCCAGCCAAAGACACAAGGTAATTATCATAATATTGTTGTTGTTGTTGTTAAGTACTGTCAAGTCATTTCTGACTCATGGTGACCCTGTATAGGGTCTCCAAAGAGCAGCTGGTAAGTGTGAACCTTCAACTTGCGGTAGGATAACAGTGCTTATCCTACAGCCCACACCAGGATTCCATCATGATATGGTAAGTTAAAAAAAGAGAGAGTGAATATGAAGAGAATACAAAACTTTTATATTTAAACCAACTAAATACACACATACCCACTCCCTGGGAAAAAAAGATCTGAAGGAAGTGCACAAAAGTCTTGATCGGTTATGATATTTCTCATGTTTTTATATCTTATTTTTATTTTGGAACTTTCTAAATTTTCTTCTATATGCATGGATTACTGTTATAATCAGAAGGGGAAAAGTATTATTTTAAAGAGCTACTTTGGGTTCTGGCTTTATACATTCATAGAAGCATCTGGGGAGAAAGACAAATGGATGCTAACATTTCCCAAGCCAAGGAAACTGGCATCATCCCCCAGACCCGGACCTATGAGAAATCAGTCAGATCAGTCAGGGCTCTAAGTGAAAACTGAAGATTAGCTGCTGGTATCTTCCGTCTCCAACAGATTATTATTCAATTAGAAAAATGGCCAAGTCTCATAGCTCAGTACTTAATGGGCTTTTCCCATCTTATCTGCAAAACTAACATTCTGTCTTTGAAGGAAACAGACGAGGGAAGAAAGGATCCAACACAAAGCACCACAAGAGACAGATTTTCCATAAAACTAATGAAGCTGATGTTTCAGGGCACCTCGCTCCAATCGGCCTTTCCCAAGGCCAGGGAAGGGGCTCCCTGCAATGTGCTCATAGGGTCATTAGTTCCCAAATTACAAACGCAAGGGATTTTAACCACAATCAGGTACACTTTCAATCTCTCCTACAATTCCTTCCCTGTGGTGTACTTCTTCTCTCATTGGCAGGTATTAGATTGGCTGTGGCATTTTGGGGATCCATATAGTCAGGGATTATCAGCCTTGGCACTACTAACACTTTGGTTTGGATACTTCTTTTTTGTGGAGGACTGTCCTGTGCACTGCAGAATGTTAACTAGCATCCCTAGTTTCTACCCATTAGTGGTAACACAACCCAGTTGTAGCAACCAAAAATGTCTCCAGACATTGCCAAATATCCTTTGGAGGACAGAACTGTCCCCAAAAGAACTACTGACTGAAGGGAAATCAAGTCAAGGATACTTGTAGCTTGGGTTCATTGGCATATAAATGCTGGACATAGTTAAATTCCCAGCTGTGCTGGGTGTGGGAAGCTTCTTGGAGTACTCCCTCAGCCCTCTGCACTGACTCACCCAGTGTGGCAAGAAACTGCAAGGACAGAGGGGGGTATGATATGGAATATGAAATATTCCATTGCTCTTGATACTTGAAATATGGAAGCAGTAGAGGAGAAACAAGTCTTAAAATGTATGGGAAAATCAGTTCCACCGTTGTTATTGCAATTGCTATCAATAAATTACCTACTTGAATATAGCTGAAATCCCAGAAGTTATTTACATTTTTAACAACAATGACTAAAAGGCAGGGAAGAGTAGTTGTTGAGGTTGCTTATGTACAACCAAAAACCTTGTGGATTTGGTTCCTTGGTTTGGAAGTTTAAGGTTATGGACTCATGGAACATCTAGTTGATTAGTCTAATTACATGTTTAGTACTTCTGGTCTAGCTCCTACTTCATTTCATCATGCCTGAGGTCTTAAGAGCTTGCAAGGAGCCATCCAAGTCACAACTAGTGGTCTCTTCTTGCCTCAACCAAAGGAAGAAGCAGGAGGAGGATATGGAATATGTGTCAAATTTGCTCCATGAGCAACTAACTGCCTCCTTTACCATGAGACTACAAGAACTGGATGGTGCCCACCTACCATTACTGAATATTTCATCAAAGATTCTATAATAGAATCCTGATCAAAAGGGGAAAGATGCAGAACAGAATTTCTCATGGACTTTCTGGAGCCATATAGGTTGAACAAAACCCTGAAACTATTGCATCAAGATCATCTTTAATTTAAGCCAAAAACATTTCCCTAAAGTCCTCTTAAAAAACAAACAATAGTTTAGCTCAACTTGTAACAAATGTCTGCATTGAGCCTTATTCTCTTTGACTTGGTATCAAAGTCACAACAACTCTAAAGATTAGATGGAATTTCTGGAGCAGTGAGTTTATGTTACTCTGGGAGGAGCAACTTCATAAAAGATGCTGGGAACAGTTGCATAGCTTGAAGAACATAATCAATATCACTAAACGTTGTTAAAAATAATTTTTTTCAATGTTTTAAATATTTGGAGCCAGAAACACCACTACAAAAAGTTTTCCAATCAGAAGTGGATTCAGTGCTCACGACATTTGATCAACATAAATGTTTAAATGTGTAACACTTGACTTCTAACGCCTTTCAGTAACAATCTTTCACTGAATTTCCCAGTGTGATGCTGTCTGAAAAGCACATAGGATAAGCACAAACCCACCAACTGTTTGGAAACCCTACATGGGTTGCTATGAGTTGGAATCCACTCTAGGGCACTTAACAACAACGATAATAGACACTATTGTGATGGAAAGAAACAGACTCTAACCAAAACATGAAAACTCAGTATGTAAAAAATTATGCATGCAAAATCAGCAATTATTTAAGGAGAAGATATATGTTTTGAATAGTGTACTGAACAGGCTCTCAAATTTCCTGGTAATCCAATCAAAGAAGACATAATATGAACACATTGGAAAAGGATTTAATTTTTTGTTGTTGTGTTTGCTGATTGACATGAAATTACTGCTATGAATGGAGAGTAACTAAAATTTATGATATCCTACTGAAACAAGGACATCAATGGCAAAATGAGTGAATTTTTGAGTGAGAAGTGAGAAAATTTAACTCACTATTTCACAAGAAGACTTGAAGAATCCTGAAATTTACAGCACATTCATGAAATAAATTTGATGTTGTTGTTGTGAAGTGCCGTCAAGTCGGTTCCGACCCATAGCGACCCTATATAGGGTTTCCAAGGAGCGACTGGTGAGCTTGAACTGCCAACCTCGCAGTTCAAATGGCTTTGCAGTCTAGTGCGTTAACCCACAGCGCCACACCATTTCTCTTATAGGCTTTCCTAAATTTGAAAACAACCCTAAAATGTGTATGGCATTACCAGTAGCAAGTTGTGAAGTGGAAAGAAACTTTTTTAAGCTATCAAAAATAACAACAAAATTAATTTGAATTTGACCCAATAGGCCAGATGAAAGACAAAATTATCTAACTATTCTGTCCAAAGAAATTGTCATAGAGGCAGCCAAAGAGTGTATGAACAGAAAATATAGAGGATGGAAGGTAGAATAAATAACTTAAGTATCCAGTGGTGGTCATGTGAAGTCAAGTCTGTTCTGACTCATTGCGACCCGCATAGGGTTTCTGAAGCTGTAAATCTTTGCAGGAGCAGAAAGCCTCATCTTTCTCCTTCAGAGTGGCTGATGGATTCAAACTGCTGGTTTGAATTTTTCAAATTGCTGGTTAGCATTCCCAGTCTGACACTTAGCCCAATGTGCTACCAGCACTCCTTAAGTTAATGAATAACTCTATAATGTTATTATTCTTGAGGCTGTGATGTTTGTGGTTATTGCAGTTTTCAAAAGTAAGTTTGATTTTGAAAACTATGCAAACAAAAGTAGACAAAATAGATGATTGGGACATACTAAAATTTAAAACTTATGTGCATCAAAAGACTTCACCAGAAGAGTAAAAAGGGAACCCACAGAATGGAAAAAATCTTTTGCAACAACACATCAGACAAAGGACTCATTTCTAAAATATATAGGAAACTACAACACCTCTACAAGAAACAGGCAAACAAACCAATTAAAAAATGGGCACAGGACATGAACAGACACTTCACCAAGGAGGAGATCCGGACAGCCAACAAACATGGAGAAATGTTCACAATCACTAGCCATTAGAAAGATGCAAATCAAAACAACAATGAGATAGCATCTCACACCAGCAATAACAGCAAAGATAAAAAATTAGAAGACAATAAATGCTGGCGAGGATGTGGAGAGACTGAGACGCTCCTGCATTGCTGGTGGGATTGCAAAATGGTTCAACCTCTCTGGAAAGCAATATGGAGCTTCTACAGAAGGTTGGAAATAAAAATACCTTATGATCCAGTAATTCCTCTACTTGGTATTTACCCACAAGAAATATGAACCATAACAAGAGTAGATATATGCATAGCAATGCTTATAGCAGCACTATTTATAATAGCAAAGAGATGGAGCCAGCCTAAGTGCCCATCAACTGAAGAATGGATAAACAAATTGTGGTACATACACAAAAAGAGTATTATGCTACCTTGAAGAACAACAAGGAAGCTGTAAACTATCACATAGCATGGATGAATCTTGAGGACATTATGTTGAGTGAAACTAGTCACAAAAGGAGAAATACTGCATAGGACCACTACTGTAAAAGACTAAGAAAAAAAACAAACTAAAGGGAGGGGGTGGTGGAATCTTTGCTGATTACCAGGATGTGAGGGGTAGCATGAGGGGAGGGAGGTGAAGGTGGAGCACAGGGTAGGGAATAGACACAGGATAGTTTGGGTGCTAGGGAGGGGGGCAATCCACAAGAAGGGGTGTGGGATGGAAGAACAAGGCAGATGGGAAGACAATTAGGCACATTTGCATGGGCTAAGTGGGACAGAAGTAAATAATGATGTGTGCACAACCTTGGAACAACAGGGCTCTGGGATACAGAGATTGAGA
>NW_006408524.1:17308711-17328824 GCF_000296735.1 Chrysochloris asiatica
TCCAAGACTAAGACTCAATGGGAATACATAAGCAGGCATGTGCTCTGATTGGTGACCCTGTTCATCACCGATAAGGGGAAGTGAGGCAAAAACAGCAATGAAGCTGCAAGCTAAGCCCTACAATGTTCAATAGACTCCTGTGAACTTGGGTGGAGACCTGGTTGGCCAGCAGTATGGCAAGACCTGGGGATTCTTGGGCCCAGAGTCAGTGACATAGCCATAGAGGACTAGAGTGGAGAGTGAAGCATCCAGCTGATAAGAAGAGAGGGCATATGCACAAGAACACTCACACTTGCAGATAGTACCCACTTGACCTGTCTTCAATGGCTGAATATTCAGAACTCAACTAGAAGAAGAAAGAAGAGGGGGGGTGGGGGAAAGTAACCTGCTACAATTTGATGAAATGTACCTATACTTATGGATGTAGTAGCTCAAAAAATGGAACAAATCTTTACAGCGAGGATCATTCCCACCCCCTCGGTACACAGGGTTGACAGGGATGGGCAACTTCGACATTGGCTACCCAAAATGCCGTTGGGGAGGGGGGGCTATAAAGGCAAGAAATGACTGGTTTACAAGCTTTCAAGAGGGAGCCTAGTTCCAGACAGGGTGGGGGAAGGTAGAATCACCACTGAACGATTTCCAATCCATTGGGACCGGGCTGGTGAAAGGAAATGGGGATCAGGACTGACTGTGAGGGTAGGAAATATAGAGGTAGATGTTTTTGACAAAAGGAGGGGAGTGATTGATTTTGCAGCCTAGGAGCAGAGGTCCCTGGGACCATCAAGTGAGAAGAACGGAGAGCGGGACCCTACCCAGAGAGGCAGTGACGTCAGGGATGGAAACAAAGACATGATGTGGACAGATGGAGCGGCTAGGGACACTGGACTCAGGGAGAGAGAAGGGCTGCGTGCTGGTGGCCGGGGAGCAGGGGGGCAGGTCTGTGTTTTATATCCTTTGGTTATTTGATAATGCATGGAGGGGATGGTAATCATTGCAATGAAACGAAATACGATACGATGCATGTAACGCTGATGTTCTCCCATGTAAACCTCACAATAAAAACTTTAAAAAAAAGGCAACTGACTCAAGAAATCTGTGTTGTTGTTGTTTTGTGTGCTATCAAGTCGGTTCCAACTCCTAATGACTCTATGGGGTTCCCGAGGAGTGGCTGGTGAGTTTGAACACCAGGACTCCACGTAATATGAACCATCTGTAATATTACAAAAATCAATAGACTTCTTTTTTAAGCAACCATGCATCCTAGTGTCTAAAGCAGGCACACCTCAACAACACCAACAACACACAAAATGAATCCTAGTAGAACCTAAAGGGAAGCTAAAAACTGCTCAGGAGTCGCTGTTTACCTAACATTGAACTAATGTCTGAATCAAGTAGAATTTCCTTTCATATCAAAGACCAGTCAATCCAAAGATTTAGCCTCAAGAGGATGTGTGCAATTGCAAAATATTTTCAGTCTCCACACAAGGCTTACATTTCTAAATATCCAATATTTAGGACTATTAACCAGGAAAGTATAGTCTATCTCCTCCTAAAATGTGTGATTTATATAAACTGCTTCAACCTCAATACTCATTTTTATGACATGGTGGGGCCATTTTCTCCTTCCTCTTTTGAAAATGTACACCTCTAACACCATATGCCTCAGGAAAGTTTGCTACAGTCAACTTTATAGCAATATATATTAAAAAGATGCCTTGACAACGTTCCAAAATCCTTTTCCCATCAATGACTGGCTTTATATTTGTAAAACCTGAATCAATATACTGTATTCTTATCTATATTCTCTTGATTTTGCCATTATAGGTTGTTTTGTTTTTTTTCAGGCTGTAACAAAGGAAGGGCTTTATTGTGCTAGCACATGGCTCAGTGGATTCGTATCCAGAGGCTGAACTTGGTCTTCTCTGTTTGAGGATATTTTATAGGGAATAGTAGGTGTATACATGAGTTAATTGGGGATTGGTTAGTGGGGGCCAAGAGCTTCACAGGACTACCTGGGATTGGTTGGTTCAAATAGATGATAGGAAGGATGTATAAGCATATAATCAAGCAGTTATAGAAGCAGAAGCAGGGTGAACATTAGCTTGGGGCTCTGTTCCCTCCTGGAGGTGGGTCAGGAACCAATTAGCCTGGGTAATCACATGAGGCTGAGGTGGTCTTTTGCTTATTTCCTGGAATGGGAACCTTGCTCCAGGAATGAGCTATGAGCCGAGGGGGTATAGGGGGGCCAGCGCTTATTTCCACAGGCCTGCCTGCCTCATTCCGCCCTTTAAGGCCCATGTAGCTCGATAGTGAACTAGTGGTCCTCACTTTTCTGGATGATACTTTTTATATCAGTGGGCACAGGCTGATAGATGTGCTGCCAGAGAATGTGGGAAGTAGTTTTAATTTCTACCCTGGCTTCAACTATGCGTTTTGGTGTTTTGATAGCCAGTGGAAGGAGGCATGGGATGAGCAGACATCCACCTATGATGATCAGAAATCCTCTCACTAGAGTTTTGAATCCTCCAATGCTGAGAACCCACCTGCCCACAATGATTCTGGACTCCATCCATGTCTAGTTCGCACAGGAATTTGAGCTAGTTTTTGGATCTTTTTCACAATGTCCCCAAGGGCTCGTCCTTGATAACCTATCTGTAAACAAGTTTGTCAGGTTAAATTTTCCACACACCCACCCCCCTTTCTTGAGCTAATAAATAGTCCAGGGCTAGTCTGTTTTGATAAACAGCATTTCTGAGTTGAGTTTGTTGCTGAGCTAAGAGGGTTAAGGCTCTCCCAGTTTTACTGGTTATAGGTTCAGTTAGCTGGGAGGGTGTCCTTACATTTATAGTAACTATAGAAGAGTAGTGTGGTGGTCACTGTTTGGTTCACCTTAGTGGTGTGGTGGTATAGATTACACAGACTTTTTTTTTCCTTTTCCCACACCCTAAAGTCTAATTAAAATGAGTCCCATGGCGGACGTCCTCATGCTTCAGCCATGCGTAGATCAGCCAGCTCCCCCGGTTTGTGGCTGAAGCAGGGCGGGTGGTACATCTCAATGTTACCTTACAAGGTTTGGTAGGGTCAGTTTCAGCTTCCCCAAAAGACCAGGCTTCTTCAGTCTGCTGTGGTGAATCCAGGTGGGGACTCGTTTTACCTTGGCTGTTGTGGGGGTGGTCAGGATGACAGTCAGCTGTCCTCATCTCTTGGGTTTCAGTGAGGTCAAATTCCAGTTCCTCACCCACACCAGGTCACCTGGGCTTGGGGTAATTTCTTGTTCCAGTCCTCAGTAATTTTTGCAGATGTTTCTGGATGCTCTCCCAAAAGAAAACATCAGATACATTAATACACTCTGCGCTAAATAGACCCAAATGCTTTCATCCCATTGAAAGGAATAATGTCTTTCAAGAGTCCCATTGTAAAAAGCAGGAGATACATTATTTTAAGGGGCATCTTCTTATCTTTAGTTGGATTTCTCCCATTGCTTCTGATGTCCAGGTGGTCCTGCCAACTGTTAGGTAAGACTTGATTCTCGTATGGTGTGTTCAAGTTTTGAGTCTGGTTAACTTCACAGCTGACGGGGTGACTAGAAGGACTTCCCAGGGTCCAGTCCACTTTTTTTTCAAATTGGTTTTCAGATCCATCTCTCCACGTTTTGAGCAGAAAATGATCTCCAGGCTGGAAGGGATCAGGTTACCTGTAGGGAAGGAAGCAGACCTGGGAAGAACAATTTTACAAATAATAGAAAGTATGTGGTGGAGGTGTTGTGCATACCGTGTGCCTTTAAATCTTGGCTAGAGGTCAGGTAGAGGGTTGAGGGAAGCTTCCTAGGAAGGTTTACTATATACAATTTTATAAGGGCTCAATTTAAGCCTGCTTCTGGGGGCTATCTGAACTCGAAACAGGGCTAAGGCAACACCCGGTCCCAATGTAGATAAATTTCTTGACAGTTTGGCATTTGTTTCTTTAGAGTTTGGTTCATTTTCTCGAATCTCCATGTTGAATACAATCTCCATTTCATCTGTAGGTGTTTGCTGTTCCGTTGCCACTTTGGACACCTTTTTTTTTTTGGAAGTCCAAAAGTGGAGATAATCTCCTTCAAGAGGATTTTCACTATTTCTGAAGTTCTTAGTTCTGGTGGAGGAAATCTCTACCCAACCAGAAAAGGTGTCTATAAAAACAAAACCAGAAAATATTTAATTCCCTAGCTTGTGGGGCATCTGCATGAAATCAACCTGTTAATTTTCAAGGGGTTGTTTACGTTGATATTGGTGCAGGACAGCCTATCTTGGGATTGTTCTTGAGGCAGGTAAAACAGTTAGAGCTAACATCCTGAGTGGTTTTTTAAAAAATGTCTTGCCCTAGAGCCAGGGCCTCTTTCCTGTATGGGTCATTTCATGGACTCATTTAAGAGGAGCAGGGGCTAGTTTTTACAGGATCACAACCATTCTATTGTCATTTACCTTCTAGTTTTTAACTTTTCAGGACCAGAACAATTCCATACTCATTCACTTTTCATCTTTTAATCCCTCTCTCAAATCCTTCTGTCTCAGTCTACTCAAGTCCTCTGGGTACGTTCACAGTCTTTCTTGCCAACATTTCTAATGCCCTCGTCTGTGCAATTAGTTCAGCTTTTTGAGCTGAGATGGCCGGCAGGAGGGCTATTGTCTCCACCTGATCTTGTAAGATTACTATCATATATCCTGCTATCCATGTCCCTTTTACCCATGTAACTACTTCTGGTCATGAACAACGTCTAGTCCACCAGATACTGTTAAACAGGTCAGACTGGCTGAAGAATACTTGGTCAATTATTTCTATCCAATCATGGTTCAGTCCTCCAGTAGCCACGTCAGGGTGGAGGTTGGCAGGTTTAGTTGCCCCACAATTCACAGGGTAATATTTGGATTGTCCAGTAAAATAACCTAGTATTGCCTATCAGTTCTGTTGTGAGCCATAGGCTTCCCTTCTTTTGCAGCAAGGAGACGACCTGATGGGCTTGGCCTGAGTGAATTTCTCGGCTTCTTTTCTGAGAGAATATTGGTTTCTATGGATGGTCAGCTTCTAAGCTTCAATCAGACCTCAGCAGGGGATGCTTATTGGCTGTCCCCGGAGTTCCGCTAGCCCACAAGAAGGGTTTTTGTGATTGTCGATCTCCTCGGACCAATGTAATTGGCTTCCTGAGGCTGAATCAGTAATGGCCAGGCTTGTTCATGAGGAACCTCCATCTGCAGATTTTCGGTTTCAGGAAGCTGTTTGAACATGTAATTTGGAAGCAGGTCCTGGCCCAGTAAGGGGACCAGACAGTCATTTTCTTTTCCCCAGTGAGTCTAGGAGTTTCAAAAAGAACTGGTCCTCAGGCCTCCCTGAGATCTCAGTTGCCATTACTGAACGGAATGATTATAGTCTGTCCCCCATTGTTATTTTCAGCTGAGGACCCAAGGTGGGGCTATAGGGGTGGCAGAGGTTGATGCCACATCATGCTAGACCCCCTTACCCGCTGAAATCGTTAGTCTTCTGCAGACAATGAAGCTTGTTCAACTATCTGTTGAGTTGGATGGCTTTTTCTGCCGGATCCTCCCCTTAGATTTGGGCATTTATTTTCCCAGTGTCCAGGTTTTTGCAGAAGCACATCGGTCCTTATTTAAGGCCCTCTTTCCTTTCAGGGATCCTCCCTGGAGTCCCACAGGCTTACCTCTAGTGGTCTTTTAGGAAGCCAGTTATGGCCTGAGACTTATTGTACTCTCGGCTATTAAATATCTCAAAGGTGATGTTCACCAGCTGGGATTGATTCATGCCAATTGCCCTGTTGAGTTTTTTAATATCCAGGGTACTTTGAGAGATAAAAGTCATGTTAATCATTCAGATATTTGCTGAGTTCTCAGGATCAAGGTCTGTGTACTTACAGTAAACATGGTAGAGTCATTCAAAGAATTCAGAGGGGTCCTTAGTTGGTGTCTGCTGAACTGCCTGAACCATGTTTGAGTTCTTTTGTTAGGAACTCCCTTTTTCAGACCTCTGAGATTGCGCCTTTTATAGTGCTCCAGTGTAGCGTAGTGGTTTCGAATCGGGCTTCAAACTGCAAGGTCAGCAGTTCGAAACTATCAGCTGTTCCATAGGAGAAAGATGAGGCCCTCTACTCCCATAAAGGTTTACAGCCTGAGAAACCCTGTACAGGGTGACTATGAGTCGGAACCGACTCCATGGCACATAACCACCACCAGTTGTGGCAGGTTCATTTAGATTTTAATTTGTGTCTGCTAGAGGAATTGCATTGACTGAGGCAAAGGTCCCATTTGGGTGTTTCTTCATGGATGCGTGCTGTTTCCTCCCAGTTTTTTTTTTTTTTATCTCAGATCAGTTTTTTTCGTTGCTGGTCAGGAGTATTGTCAAGAGAGCCTGAAAATCTGCCCAATTAGGATAATCGGTAGCAAAAACAGTGGTTATTACTTTGTTATTTTGGTTGGGTCATCCTGGTGTGGCACTGTGGGCCAATGCGCTAGACCACAAAGTCCGTCCGAACCACAAGGTCAGCAGTTCAAGCCCACCAGCTGCTCCTCGGAAAACTCACACAGGGTCACCATGAGTCAGAACCGACCCAACAGTACTGAACAACAGCATCTCAATACGAAGGATTTGGATTTTTCTTATTTAACAAGTCCAAGGTAGACAAAGAAGCATGTGCCCAGTAATATCCTGCAGCTTGTCCTTCCATATTCAATCTTATGGGCATCTGGGGAGGGGGTATTGCCTTGCCACTGTTCAACGTAGCCCTCTATTGAAATGGGTCCCTTGAAGGGGATGGTATAGAGAAATCACTTCCAAATTGCTTTCCTCTGAGGCTGAATATGGCTGGGCAGGTTCACTAGGTCAAGCTATACTTGACCCATTGGCAGCTGCCTGTGTACCAAGAGTTGTAATAAGACAATGCTACAATTAAAAGCTACATTTCACAGAAAGTAACCATTCGTCTCTTTTATATTTACATACAGGCCTGTTTTCACCTAATACTTATCTGTATTCATTTTTCCTCTGCAAGGCTTCCATATTAGCAGTATAAGTGCCTTATAGTACATATACATAATATAACTTACATATTCTTGGAATTCCAGGTTGTTTTTAGTTTCTTAAACAAATACAGGACAAAAACATAGTAATTTTACAAACAAACAGACAATCTGACACAGTGGTTTAACAATTCAAGCTGTAAGATGGTATAATAATTTTAAGGATCCATTCAAAGGTTATTTTTCCCATCATTTAGATCATACATTGGCCAAGCTGTATTATAGTAAAACTCCATTTCCTCTGATGTTATAGGAGGGTACCCATACAGAAACCAGTTAGAATTACACCTTATCTTTGGGATTGAGACCTCTACTCCCATTTCAGATACAGAGGTTAAACTTAACAGAAACAGAAGGGACACTTTTAGGAAATTACTTCCTGCCTACCATGTCCCAATGTGTGCACCCAGAATAAAGCAAGGGGATCTCAAAAGAGAAGGAGACGGTGAGTGCAGGAGACACAGGGCCGAAGACATGACTGGTCCTCCCTGGGGGTTTTAGCCTTTTCAATGCTACCTGATGATTCAGGTGAGCCACTGGCTCATGCACCTAGGACTTGGCTGTCTGGTCCTCACAACCTTGTGGTTGGCTATAGAACTCATTGGAGCCAGGTGTCAATATAGGGAAACTGGTCAGGGTGACCTGGTTCGCCAGTTACTACTCACCACATACGTTGTGTGGTGGACCTGTTTAGAGTTCCTTACCGAGGGCCAGCCTACCCCGAAAGCAGGCAAGTCCACCTCACAGAAAGCCCTCAGCTTCCCTAGATGGAGTATGACTCCATAATTCTGAGTATGCTCTTTTTTGAAGTTCCTGTGCATAACTTTTAGAGGTGTTTCCTTCCCCTGTGTGCCTCCCAGGACGGCGAGTTCACAACAGAAAGCTCACGTCCAGACCTTGCTGTTCTTCTTTCAAGGATTTTCAAGTACCTCTTAGCTTTGGCAAGTTTTGAACCAGGAGTCCACTCCATGCTAGCAGTGAGGACCATCTCCCTAGGCTGTATGAGGTTCGCAACTGGCCTGGTGCCAGACAAACTCACTCCTGCACACAGACTTCCTTTTTCAAACTGACTGAAGGTCACCAGGGTTTCCCTAGTTTTAGGTACTCAGACGGTGGTCAGAGGATAATCAGGTCTCCCTTCTGGTCATTGACCAGGTCTGACTGTCTGTGGGCCCACACCCTTACTGCGGTTCAGAAATCCTTCACCCGTTTGTTCCCTTAGGGATGAGGATCTGCAATGGGTCTCTGTCCTGGAGGAGAGGGTCCACACAGTGAGATATCTTGCCAGAACATGCTCAGTAGACAGTCATCCCCGGAACAAGAGTCCACTTCGGCATCCATTGTTCCCAGGGTGGCAACAGCTCCGTGGCCAATCCTTCCAGCACAGAGAAGAGAAGTTTCCTGGCCAACCCACCAGATTGTTACCAGAGTTGCTCTGAAGGAGTTGCCAACGTCATGCAGGTTGTAACTAAGGAAGGGCTTTATTGTACTAGCACGTGGTTCAGTGGATTCGTATCCAGGGGCTCCCATTATAGATTTTTTGAAAGAATATATCCTCATCTACAATTATAGATACTTTTCTCCTTCAGTTTACTTTGAGATATTGAATGCAGAGAAATTTTTATGAAGGGTAACCACGTGAGATGCTGTTGCCGGACTGAAACTTCTATACATTTGATTGGTGACCTTGGTACATTTTACCTTGGCACTGTGTATATGAGAGTAAGACCAAAAGTATTGCCAGTAGGGTTCCAGTTCATACTCGCACAGGTTTATCCCAAACAAAATGCGTTCACACATGGCTCTGTAATCAGTGGGTAGCTACAGACAAGTTCTCTCAGTAACAAACTTGTCATAGTTTTATTTTTGTTTAGTGCCATCAAGTCATTTCTGACTCATAGAGAGCCTGTATACAGTTTTTAAGGAATGGTTAATGGGTTTGAACTGCCAACCTTGTGGTTAGCAGTCCAGTGTTTGTTCTCCAGTGCCACACCAGGACTTGCTAGGGTGCCTTAAGAAAAAAGTCCCATAGTAACGCAGCAGCTTCCAAAGGGATCTTCTAGGTCAGTTAAATTCAAGGCAGAGGGGTCAGCTCAGAAAGTTGTGACAACTGTTTTCTGGGATCCCAAAGGGTTAAGTTTTAAGAAAATTGAAAATTTTATTGATGAGAAAAAACTGGTGCCGGGGCTGTTGAGTTGAGGAATTTTCTCCCAACACAACAATGCACCAATTCATTCTTCAAGGATAGTAAGTGCTGTCCCCAAAAATTGCATTGGAAAATCTTGCCTATCCACCCTACAGCCATGATCATGCCCCTTCAGACTTCTTTTTTTTTTTTAGTGTTTTATTGTGAATTATATGATAGTTTACATGGGAGAACATTAATTTTACATTCATTCTATCGTACACCCTATCATTGCCATAGTTCCAATCCCCTCCATGCATCATCAACCAACCAAAGGGTATACCCTGCAAGCCTGCCCCCTATACTACCTCCCCACCCCTAGTCTTCAGCACACAGTCGCTCTCCCTCTCTGGATCTAAAGTCCCCAGCTGCTCCATCGCTCCACGTCATCGTCTGTGCCTCCATCTCAGGCATCACTGCTTCACTGGGTAAGGTCCCGCTCTCAGCTCTTCTCCGTTAATAGTCCTAGGGACCTCCGCTCCTAGACTGGAAAGTTAATCACTCCCTTCCTTGCTATAAAACATCTAACTTTACATTTCCAACCCTCACAATCAGTCCAACCAGTTAGCAGTCCAATGCTTATCTCACTGAATAATAGGCAGAGTAAATTAACTGTCATTTGAAATCAAATCATTTTCCTATCACATTAATAAAACACTGACCCTATTTTATGGCCTATTCTTTTAGGATATTACTTCTTCTTTAAAAGTTTTTATTGTGGTTTGGATGAAACTTTACAGATCAAATTGATTTTATATTCAGCAATTCATACACATTTTGATTAGTGACATTGATTGCAATCCCACAATGCAACAGCACTCTTCCCACTTCATCACTGTGTTTACCACTTCTGTTCCGCCTTCTTTCCTATTCCTTCCTGTCTCTCTAGGCTTGATACTTGGGCAAATGCTGCCCTTTGATCTGTTTGGTTGGTTGTTTTGGGGAGTGCATACCTCCCTGATCCACCTTACAGGAATGTCTATTGTTCACCTTTTTGGACTGTCTTATAAGCCTATTATTTGGCTGAAAGTTGAGGCACTGGACTGGCTTCAAGGTCAAAGGGTGACTAAGGGTCACAGTCTCCAGGGTCCTACCAGTCTCTTATCAGCTCAGTAAGCCTTGTCTGCTTTATGATTTTGAATTTTATCCCACAGTTTTCTCTCACTCTATCCAGGGGATCTTCCTGCTTTCAACTGTATTTCTCAAGACCTTATACAGGTGATTGTTGTTGTGAAGTGCTGTTGAGTCGGTTCCAACCCATAGCGACCCTGTATAGAGTTTCCAAGGAATGACTGGTGAGCTTAAACTGCTGACCTTGCAGTTCAAATGGCTTTGCAGTCTGAATTTTTAATGTGGCGCATTAACCCACAGTGCCACACCAGGACACCTATATAGGTGATAGCACCCTTGTTTTCCATGTTAACTCAGTTGAAAACAAACCATAGGGGGAAATGCAAATAACTCAAAATAATACTATTCATCAATTATAATGACTTTCACTACAAACCCTACTATCTGTTCTGGCAAAAAATGTCTCATAACATTATTGAGAAACAACTTCAAGATGCCAAAACATTCTTCACAATTTTTAAGACTGATGGTTTACTGTTTTATAATTTAAAATGGAAACAAACAAACAAAAAGACCTCCTAAAAAGTGTCTGTAAAGAAACTGCTAAAATACAAATTCTTCTGGCAGAATTTAAAATCCCTTAGAAGGAGCCCTGGTAGTGTAGTGGGTTATGAGCTGAGTTGCTAACTTCAAAGTCAGCAGTTCGAATCCACAAGTCACTCCAAGAGAGAAAAATAAGGCTTTCTTCTCCTGTAAATATTTATCACCTCAGAAACCCTGTACAGGGTCACTATGAGTCAGAACCAACTCCACAGCACATAACCACAATAACAACAATCTTTATGGGAGCTGATGGCCAGGTGTTTTCTCCTGCAGAGCTGCTGGGTGGGTTCTAACCTGCAGCCTTTAGGTTAGCAGCTGAATGCTGGATGTTTGCACCACCAGAGTTCTAGCAGGAGGCTAGAAATCTTAATCTAGGTACTTGTTATACTGGCAGTCTCTCTGAGCTGACTCTGGGGGACGATCCTTGTCTCTCTCAGCGTCTGTAGTTCCCAACTTCCTGGACTCAGGTCTCGGTGATCTTCACATGGTATCTTTCCTTGTGTCCACACCCACCCCCAATCCTCATTTGTGCTGATTTCTGCATCTAATCTGCTTTAAAAAAAAAAAAAAATCAGCCAAGTTTTAGACACACCCTACGCTGATATGTATGCGAAAGTTGGACAATTGGTGTAGAAGACCATAGAAGAACTGATGCATTTGAATTATGCTGTTGGAGGATAATATTAAAAGTACCATGGACCACCAAAAGAACAAACCAATGTGTGTTGGCAGAAGTACAGCCAGAATGCTCCGTAGAAGCCAGGATGGTGAGATTTCATCTCTCATACTTTGGACATCTCATCACAAGGGGCCAGTCTCTGAAGAAGGACATCATGCTTAATGCAGTGGAGGGTCAGTGAAAAAGAGGAAGATCCCCAACTAGGCAGACTGGCACGGTGACAGCAGCAATGGGCTCAAGTGTAGCAGTGATTGTGAAGTTGGCACAGGACTGGGCAGTGTTTCATTCTGTTATGCATCAGGTTGCTATGAGTCCGTACTGATTTGATAGCACCTAACAACAACAACAAAAATCCTGGATAGGGTTCCCATATGGGATTGGCTTCATAGGTGCAACACACACTTTGAGGGACACAATTTAATAGGTGATATTAGGTAAAATTGTGGGAAAAACAAAATCTGAGGCTAAATTGATTACACTAATCCCATCGTGGAACTCTCTTGCTGCTGGAAACATCCCTTTCTGTGCTTGAAATGGGTACAGCTTCTAACCAAACCCCATCTCCTGAGTGCCCGCAAGGGGAACAACCAACCCTGTGGTCTGTGCAAAGCCAGAACTGGGGTTCAGTCCTCTCCATTTGCAACAAAAGCCTTTTATGGAATTTTCCTTACTGTCTATTTCAAAATAAATCAGTTATATTCCTTAACCCTTAAAGTGATCCTGGCTTTTATTGAAACCGTGATTGCTTTTAACAACAGCTCTTTGTTTGTACCAAATTTTATTCCATTAAGCAGTCCCTAAGCTTGCCATGCTTTAAAGTGAGTGCCAAATGAGGAAGATAATGATGTTAATTGAGTCTCCTGATTTCTCTTTAGTAGAAGTTAGGAAGTTGCTTGAAGAAGTTAATTTATTATGGAGTCAACTTGGGGTGGGGTGGAGTGGGGGTGCTGTTCCATTTCAGTTGCCAGATATTTTGCTGATGAGGTCTTTGAACTCCTGCCCACCCACAGTTCATGCATCAGTGTCATTTACTATGTGCATGCAGATCATTGAAATAATAAAGTTGAAATGGATACAAGTGATCTTTTATTTCATGAATAGCTCCTCCTTTCAATCAGTGTACCGATGGTGAAGCACATTGACCACCTATGTTCCAGCTCCAGAACAAAATGATGCTACTTTGTTGTTCTCAACCTTCCGCCATCTTACACATTTTCTTCCTCAATAGATGTTCATGTGTGTGAGAAAGAGAGAGCAAGAGAGCCTCATCAAAAGTATAGTTCTGAATGAAAATAATTGATGTGGGAATTGATACTGATGAGAATGCACAGAAAGAAAATTGAACACGAATGTTTATATTTTCCTACTTCAATGTAGTTATAAAAAAGCTTAAGCACATCAAAATTGGAAGCTTAAAAACTCAGCTGACTATAAAAACTCTGAAATACTATGCTGAGAAAGAATAAAAGTTCTTGTATTTAAAGCCACTTAGCTGGCTATAAAACCAGGGAATAATATCATTCTTAAAAATTAAATACTCCTAAAACAGAAGACATTTTTGTTCTGAGAGGACCTCATAAATTTTGAATAGTATTTTGACTGTCCAAGCCTGGTCTGGAATCCTGGTGATGATGATAAATCTATGCTTCACCTCCCTGACTAGAGACTGACACCCACACATTCAAAAGTGAGAAAGGGGTACTCTGGACCATTTTCCAATTTCAACATAAGCTGTCTATTTAGTACTGAACTTCAAAAGACTTAAACAAACCAGTGGCTTCAGGTCAGAAAGAACCCAGGGGATGAAAACAGCACATACTCTGGACAAAGACTGCCAGAAAAGAAAAGGGAAAAAAAAAAAAAAATCTAAGGGAAATCTCTGCAAAAATAAATATCTAGTTATGCAGCATTGTTACCAATGCACTTTGTCTCTTGCAGTCTGTTTCATAAGATTATACCTTGGCAGTGGTCTAAGTTCAAAGCCTGGGTCTCTTAGCAAATGTTTGGGAGCTGTCTCCACCCTTCTGCAATTACAACTCCCTCTCCTATCATCCTGTGCTACCTCTGCCTCCCGGATCATCACTCCCCCTGAAGATAATCTTTCCTCAGCACCTAAGACAGTGTCTGGGACACGGAAGACACTCAGTCAGTATTTGTGAATTAATTATCCAACACTCCCACATCTCCAGGATGTCTCTTCCATTGGACCTTCCAACCCAACGGAAGACATTAATTACCACAGAACCTCTGGAACTTTAGGCTCAGCTTACCTGGCTACTTCCTTCAGTTGGCTTTCAAGCTATATATTCCCCTACATGTTGTTGAGGCTGCCTCAGAGACAACCCTGACTTATGGTGATGCATGCACAGTGAATGAAATGCTGCCCAATTCTACGACATCCTTATGATTCATTGTGAATAGGATCATTGTGATCTGCTGAGTTTGCATTGGCTGATTTTTAGAAGTAGATTACCAGGCCTTTCTTCTTAATCCTTCTTCATCAGGAAACTCCACTGAAACCTACTCAGCATCATAACAACATGCAAGCCTCCAAAGACAGTCAAGCAGTATCTGCATATGAGACAAATTGGCCAGGAATCGAACCTTGGTCTCCCACATGAAAGGTGAGACTGTTACCACTGGACCACCAATGCTTCCTTTTACTCCACATAGGAGTGCCCTATGGAATATTTTCTACAATTGCTAAGATGAAATTAACAATAACAAAGGAGGAGAAATCAGATCAGTAAATCACAAACTGTGCTTTCTCCCCTATCAAATCTGTTAAACAAAAAACAAACATCCCAGAAAGCTCTTGGGGCTTTTCTATCTCTGATTCCACCACCACCCCTTGAAATTTAGGAATCAGCAGTCCAAGCAGACATGAATTCAATAAAAGAAACCCCAGGGTTTTTTTATTGGAGAAATTTGAGAGTTTAGAAGGGTTAAAGCAACATCCTCAGTAACCTGAAGATTCTTCTGTCTCTGGGTGTATGATCAGTGAGCTGAATATCCTTATAAACATTTGAGAAAATAGTGGTCATTGGCATCTATTTGCTAACTCAAGCATGGACCTGCTCACCAAAAGAAATTCACATCCAATTCAATTTCAAAAGCATCTTATTGAACATCCAAGCCATGTCAGACATTGTCTAGAGCAGACAGACAACCAAGCAATTCTAATAGGACTCACAAGTTGAACCTTTTAGGACACTCAATCTTTATTCACCAAACTTGAGTAGATTCCCCTTTTGCTTCTAAATGTGTTTAAAAGATAAACTATAGGCAGTGGTCAAGTCCTAAAATCACTACACTAAATCATTCTATTTGAAACATGAGTTGTTGTTGTTAAGTGTCATCAAGTCAGTTTTGAGTTGGTTCTGACTCATAGAGACGCTGTCTAGGATTTCCAAGGAGTGGTTGGTGGGTTTGAACCACCGATCTTGCCATTCAAACCAACTTGTGGTCCAGTAGGAGGAGACATTTTAGAAAACATTGTCAGGTAAGTTGTGGGCAACACTGAGGGAAGAAGGGGCTCTTGCCTCCCTCCCTGTTTTAAAGTCAGAGGCACAATGCAATACAAGGTTGTGTCAACATGGGGCCACCCAGCAGGGCAAAATGGGCAAAGCACAGGATCTGATGGCAAGATCTAGTGCATGCTCCAGAAGGTCCCTCATACCAGGTGGAACAGACACTGCTCGGAGACAGGGCCTCCTCTGAGACCTCACAGGACTCAAGCTGACTTCCTGGCAAAGCCTAAAGAGTACCCAAATCAGGGAGCAAGCAGGACTAAGGGAGGGTCACATCAGCCTTGATGAAGCTGAGAAGACTAGGTGTTGAGTTGATCAGCTGTAAACATCAGGAAATAAGGGCAGCACAGTGATACAGCTGCCTGGTGAGGCTGGAAGTCACTATACAGCTGGGACCAGGAGAGACCAAAATCCATCATGTAGACCCAATACCAGCTCCACGTAGGTCCAGCTACCAGTCTGTGAACAGCAGTTCAGCCTCCATATGATGTGTCCAGTCAATCAATACTAGAGAGGAGCAGGAGATGGGTGGAAAATGAGACAGAGTGGGGGTTATCACGGAGTCCTTGGGTGATGTAAACCAGCAATGGGCTTGACTATTGGAAATTCCTATCCACTCAGGTGCCCTTTGGAAGAAAGCCCTGGCGATCTGCTTCCAAGAAATCAGTCATTAACAATCCTGTGGAGCACGCTTCCACTCTGACACACATGGGGTCAGTATGAGTTGGAATTAACTCAACAACAACCAGCATTTTTGTTCTTCTTTGTTTTAAGATTTATCGAGACAACCTGTAAATTCTTGTTTGGGAGTCCTGGTGTGGAGCTGTGAGATACAACACTGGACCGCAAGGTCGATTTGAACCAAAAGATCAGCCATTCAAACTCACCAGCCACTCCTTGGAAACCCTATACAGGCTCTCTATGAGTCAGAACCAACTTGATGGCACTTAACAACAACAAGAATATTTAAAGTAGATTTTGTATTAGTCATTTGCTTCTCTTCTGCTATCTCCTGAGCCCTGGTGTGGTGCTGTAGGATAAGTACTATTAATAGCAAAGTCACTCTTGGGGGTGAATACCAGCCTACTTTAGCATTGTATGATACCATCTGCCAGGTTAGGACATTTTTCAGCAAACACTAAGCAATTCACTAATCCATTCATGGAAACCCTATGCAGAATATAAGTCAGAATCAACTTTACATCACACGACAACAACTTCTCTTTCTTAAGTACAAGAGATTGTTCTAGAAGAAGAATCTGTATGTTCTCTTGGGCATCTGAGTTTCAATGGACAACTCCCTAACTGTATGGAAAGGAGGGACGTGGTGAGGGTGTGCCAATCTTGGAGAATGAATGAAGTAAGGGGGTCTAGTTGGGAATCTGAACAACGTATTTGGGAAAAGAATTTCAGGATGACTATGGAAGAGGTTTCGCAAAGAGTTCCTTCAAGAAACAAAGTCAGGGTCGCATGTTATTGCTGTTGGTAAGTACTGTCACTCTCGAATCAGCTTCTGATTCACAGTGACCACATGTGTCAGAGTACAACTGTCCTATAGAGTTGTGTAGACTTTCATCTTTATGGAAGTGAATTACCCTGCAGAGCCACTGGGTAGGTTCGAACTGCCAACTTTATGGTTAGCAGCTAAGCTCTTAACCATTGTACTACCATAATTTCCTGAATGCAGAGTTAAAACTTCATTTTGATGACTTTAAATTTAAGTCTTTTTTTTTTTTTAAAGCATTGCTTTATTCTGACTTAATGTAAATTTCCAATTAATATATCAGTATTTACCGTCAATATTGTAGTCTAAAGGCCTTTTTATTTTATCAAGATATGCATTAACAATTCAACTTCTGATGGAAGGAAATGAAGTCCTTGGGGTAAAATAAATCTGATAGACAAGAAGAACTGAATTCATTATATGCATGTTCACGTAAAAATATGATCACAACGAGGAGCAGAAGAAGAGACACAGTAAAACTGCACCACACCAAGGGATTGCGTGCTTTTACTTTGCACTGGACTATAAACTGTCTGAAAGGGACAGAAAAAGGCACGTCTGGGTTGAATTCCAGCACGTTGCATGAGGAATTAATTACCTCCAATTTCAAAACTAGCCTTTCTGAGGTTTGCTTTCAGTTGGGGATATTTATGACTTTGAATTATTTTTATACCAAATTAGCAGGGTTTTCCCTCTATTATTATCTATAATACAAACGCAGCCATATCCTTCTCTGTCATAGTGTCCAGAGGCCCTCTCAACCTCATCAAGGAAGATGAGCCTCATCGGAAACCTCCACTATAGGATTTTGAGTGAGTAGGGTCTCCTTCACCTAATGAAGGTCCAGTAAGGGTGTGTGTTCCTCACTGTATGTCTACAGCAATGGAGGGAGTGATGAATCCCAGCCTACTTTAGCATTGTATGGTGACATTTGGTAGGTCAGGCTATTCTTCAGCAAGCACTAAGCAATTAAATAATCCACTCATCCCTTCCACGTGTGTCCTTTGAGGAGAAATGGACTTTGACCGCCGCCACCATTGGCATCCAGATTACAGGCCACTTTACCCAAAGTTTCATTAATTTCACTGACACTGTGTCCCAAAGTTTTTGTTAGCTTTAGTATGAAAAGTCACAGGGTACAGTGTGCTGCCACCCAATTTACATAGTGTCCAAGTTATGGAAGAGGTTGACTCATGAAATTATCTGCAGTCCCTCCACGGTGCCAATTGATTTCATGTGTTTTCCTTCTGCCAGAAATCGTGTTTGTTGTTAAGTGCCATTGAGTCAGTTCTGACTCATAGTGCTCCTGTATAGGGTTTCCAAGGAGCAGCTGGTGAGCTTGAACCGCCAACCTTGTGGTTTAAAGAGACCTTGCAGTCCAGTGCATTAACCAACCGCACCACACCAGGACTCCTTCTGCCAGAAATATCCCTCCATATTTATCCCTACATTCTTGAAGACCCAGATGAAACACAATTGATGAAGACTTCTTCACAGGGAGAGGTGATTGCTTCTTCTTCTGGGCAACCTTATACAATCTCCAGTTATGATACATATCAGTCCTCATTGAACTCATCTGTTAAGAATTTGTGTATAACTGTGTGTCCATAGTGTTTTCAATCACTGAGATTTCAGAAGTAGACTGCCAGAGATGTCGTCTCAGGCACTTAGGAGTAGGCACCAACCAAAAGGTTACAACTAAGCACATTAGTACTAGCCAGGAGCTCCAATTCAAGGACAATGCTTGGCAATGTGTAGGTGTTCAAATAAAGTCTAGAAGAATGTGATGGATACTAACAGAGGACCAGGAGACAACTGAGTTAAGCTGTATGTTGGGAAACAAACAGGTTGTCTAAAAGAATTAGCTTTGCTGTGAACTTTGTTAAGTCTCAGAGTGGAATGGCAAGGGAAATGGTAGAACGCTCATGTGAAAGTCAAGTTGCTGATCTTTATGTGACAGGTACTGGTGAATGAAGGAAGGGAGAGACTATTAATTAGGCAAAATATCACTGCACTGGCAGGTAAATGATTAATCGGATCTCAACAAATTAACTTAGTGACTGACATTCCCTGCTACAATAATCTAAAAGAGGCATGGCATGGACCAATGAGGCAGGGAGATGTAGGGTTTAACTAGTTTAGGGTTGTTGTTGTTGTTAAGTGGCATCGTCCTGAATGAAATGCTAATCCTCAGCGTATGGACCAAGCCTCCAGACATGAGAATCATCTGCAGTGAATCAGAACCTTGGGGAGCATGGCCTAGGAATCTTCATTTTAAAGACTTCCATCATGATTTCTATGCTCATCAGTCGTCTGGAAAGTTTTGTTTGAGAAGAGAGTGATCTCCAAAGTGAATTTCAAACTTGAACTTGTTTCAAAATCTGGATTTCACAGAAGAATGGAGATATGTTCATTAATGATGTTGGAGGAATTGCAAATCTGTCTATTTACAAAAACACGTATCTTGACCTCCATATCAAACCACACACACACACAAGCAAACACTTCCTAATAGTTTGTAGACTGAAAGAGAAAATGCAAAACAATGTTGTTGTTACTACTGTCATTAGATACTTTCAAATAGGCACCAACTAATATCTACCTCAGGCGCAACAGAACGAGAAACTTCCTCACAATTGTTTTTATGCATTGAGCCAAGGGTTCAAGGCACTGTGTCAATCCATCTTGTGGAGAGTCTTTTTTGCTGACCCTTATCTTATTAAGCTTGATGTCCTTTTCCAGGGAATGGTCTCTACTGATAACAAGTACATGGCATGAAGTCTTGCTGTCCTCCACTCTAGGAAGCATCTGGTGTACTTTTTCCAACATAGATTTGTTCGTTCTTCTGGCAGTCCATGGTAGATTTAATATTCTTGGCCAACACTAATTCAAAGGCGTCAGTTCTTATTTGGTTTTCTTTATTCATTGTCAAACTTTTGCATGTATATGAGGCGACTGAAAACACTATGGCTTGGGTCAGGCACATCTTAGTCTTCAAAGTGACATTTTTGCTCTTTAACACTTTCAAGATATTCTATATAGCAGATTTACCCAATATAATACTTGTTTCGATTTCCAGATTGCTGCTTTAATGAGTGTTGATTGTGGATCTAAATAAAATGAAATACTTAACAAATTCAGTCTTTTCTCTGTTTATCGTAATTTTACTATTTGTGTGTGTTTGTCTTTTTTTTTTGAGGTGTAGTCCATATTGAAGATGGTAGTCTATGATTTTCAAACACTTTAAGTCCATTTAGCTTTCAGCAAGCAAACTTGTATCATCTGTATGTGGCAGGTTGTTAATGAATTTTCCTCCAATCTGGCTATCATGTTCTTCCTTACCTAGTTCAATTCCACGTTATTTGCTAAGCATATAGATTGAATAAATGTGGTGAAAAGATACAACCCTGACACACATCTTTACTGATTTTAAACCTCACAGCATCTCCTTTGTTCTGCTCAAATGTTATTGCT
>NW_006408524.1:17329041-17330218 GCF_000296735.1 Chrysochloris asiatica
ACAAGCCTGCCCCCCAGTCATCAGCACACAGCCCCTCTCCCTCTCTGGGTCTAAAGTCCCCAGCCCCTCCATCTCTCCACGTCATCGTCTCTGCCTCCATCTCTGGCATCACTGCTTCTCTGGGTAGGGTCCCGCTCTCCGCTCTTCTCCCTTGATGGTCCCAGGGACCTCCGCTCCTAGACTGCAAAGTTAATCACTCCCCTTCTTGCTACAAACTGCCTACCTTTACATTTCCAACCCTCACAATCAGTCCTAATAACAATTATTCATTACTATATCACAAGAGACCTATCCCCATCTCCTTTCATCAGCCCCACCTAGACAGATTGGATACTATTCAATGGAAATTCTACCTTCCTCTATGCCCTCTGAATCTAGGTTCCCTCTTGAAAGCTTGTAAGCCAATCACTTCTTGCCTTTGTAGACCCCCCATTTTGGGTAGCCAATGTCCAAGTTGTCCATCCTTGTCTATTTTGCGTATGGACGAGGTGGGAATGTTCCTTGCTGTAAAGATTTGTTGAGTCTTTTGAGCTACTGCATCCATAGGTGTAGGTCAAGTTCATCAAATTGTATCAGATTACTCTTTTTTTCCTCTACTTTCTTCTTTTAGGTGAGCTCTGATCATCCAGTCATTGAAGCCAGGTTCAGTGGGTATTATTTGCAAGGATGGGTGTTCTTGTGCATATGCCCTCTCTTCTTATCAGCTGGATCTTCACTCTCCACTGTAGTCCTCTGTGGCTATGTCACTGACTCTGGGCCCAAGAGTTCCCAGATCTTGCCACACTGCTGGTCAACCAGGTCTCCACCCAGGTTCACAGGAGTCTATTGAACATTGTAGTGCTTAGCTTGCAGCTTCATTGCTGTTATTCCCTCACTTCCCCTTATCAGTTATTAATGGAATCACCAATCAGAGCATATATTCCCATTGGAAGGGGGTTTACTCTGAGGGGACCCAAACACTTGCCTTGATGTCTCCTGGGCGAGCAACTTACCTGTTCTTGTAGTAATTAGTTGGTCTACCTATATTGTTTTGCATTTTTCCTGTTGGTCTCTCTTTCAAGAAGTATCTTCTGTTCTTCTAGCCGCTCCTGGCTGGTCTGTCCATCCTTTCAAGTGGAAGTTTGCCACCTCTGAAGATTCTGGATGCTGTTCAGGATTCCACCTATAGTCTTATGTA
>NW_006408524.1:17334654-17344389 GCF_000296735.1 Chrysochloris asiatica
GTATTGTCTATTTCTGATATTCTATTATTGATCATTTGGACCTCTTTCTGTAGGTTTTGAATTGTTTCCAATGCTGTATCTATCTTATTTGATTGTTCCTGTAGCGTTTTCCTGACTTATATTTTTCTCAACTCCTTTGTAAAGTGTTTTGAAACATTTTATAATCATTTTTCTGAATTCCTTCTCAGGCATTTCCAATGCCTGTCCTCATTCCAGAATTGAGTCCAGGTCTACCTCTAGGTCATTTGTCTCAGACATTTTATCTTGTTTCTGGACATGTGCTGATATGATCATATGCTTTTGCTTCTTGGATATGTTTTGTGTTTATCTGTGGCCTTACTACTTAATTGAGTATGTGTTTTGGTATTTTTTATGCTTTTTGGTTGCCTCCAGATAGATATGATGAGGATGTGGGTTTCCTTTTTCACTCTTCTTATTGCTTAACTCAGAGTAACTTTCACAGATATTGTCTACCTCCCTGGTATAATATGGCAGTTGTTATTGGCTCTTGCCTGGGTTTTGGTGTTTTATAGAGTGTGATTGTAGTGTGCCTATATGGCAGCAGTTGCTCACTCTTCCTGGGTAATTTAGGAAAAGAAAGAGTCCCCTAATGGTAGAAGGGGGAGTATAAGACAGCAAAACAGCACTACCCAAAAAGCTACAACAACAACAACAAAACAAAAATAAAATGAATACTGCAGTCTATAATCACAGAAAAGGGAGAGGAGGGTGAGAAGGAAAAAACAAAAAACAAAAAAATTCTGTAGCCTAATAAGAGTATGAATTTAATGTCCTCTCTTCAGCTTCTTGCTTTCAAAGCTGCCTGAGAGATTTCAAGATGCCACTGTTGGTTGTTATGCTATACCTCAGGCTTTAGTTTAATTTTTGGCCTGTTTTGCTTTTTAACTTTCTTTCCCTCTCTATAGCCCTGTCTTGGCCTTGCCCGTATTTAAAAAACAAAAATAAAAAATCATTCAGGGCCTGCTCTTGGGCTGAGTATCTGTGCACATGCATGGCAGAAGAACCCACCAGTGGAGAGGGTGGGGAGTGTTCACTCACTCAGGCACCCCCCCTCTAATCACCAGAATGGAGGTGCACAAAGGAGGGGGGGTTGCCAATGACCAGATACCAAAAACCAAAAGAAAATCAGAACAAAGCAAAACCGACAAAGTATATTGTCCGTCTACCTTTGCTCCAAGTTTCCCACAGCATTTTTCCGTGGTGTGTCTGCTTCCCCGCTTGGTCTTGCCGTTTGGTCTGGCCCAAGATGTCGGCTCCAGGCCTCCAAGCCTGGCCGAATCAAAAGTACACAATTTCTTACTTCAGCTTCAAGTTCCACTAGTTATAAGCCTGCAAACTTTAAAAATATTCCTATCTCTGTGGTTCCAAATTTTGGAGCTCTTCCCTGGATCTGCTTTGTCTAATATTCTGTGGTATGGCTGATGGTGACCTTCACTGCACCTCCACCCTAGCTACCATCAAGCCCCACTCTTCCTGAATTCCCATTCTTTGCAATGTTATCCATAATTTGTTATGATCCACACAATAAAATGCTTTTGAATAGCCAATGAAACACAGGCGAGCATAAAACAATAACTCTAAATTTTAAAAAAATTAAAGTCAATAATTCTACTGGAAGAAACATAGAGAGTAGTTTCATGACTTGGAGGAGGAAAAGATTTCTTATCAAGTCACAAAACATTAATTTTCCTTTAGAAGAAAATATATAAATCAGAAGATATCAAAATTAAGCACTTATAATATTAAAAGACACTATTAATAAAGTCAAACACAAGCTACCAAATGGATGAAGATATCTGTAATTCATATATCTGAAAAGGACACAGAATCAGAATAAAGGACATAAACCGGCAACTAGCAACAGCAGCAAATAAACCTGTGAGAAAAAAGAGAAAGGACTAGATAGAAAAATAGTTCAAAGGAAGCAGGCACTTCACAAAAAGAATATACAAATCGCCTGTAAGCATATGGAAAAGTGTGCAAACCGTTAAATATCAAAGAAGTGTAAATTAAAATCACTATGAGATGCGATTTTATAGCCAATGTTGTTGTTGTTGTTAATTGCCATCAAGTAGATACCAACCCATAGCGACCCTTGTATAAGGTTTCCAAGGAGCAGCTAGTGAGCTTGAACCACTGACCTTGCAGTTCAAATGGCTTTGAAGTCTGGCGCATTAATCCACATCACCACACCAAGACTCCTTATATCCAATAGAATGACTCAAATTATAAAGATTAACAATGCTTATATTGTTTAAGATGGGGAATGACCAAAAAACTTACACACCACACAGATGGGAGTCAACATTAGTACAACTACTTTGGAAAGCTCTGACAATATTTACGAAAGCTGAGCTTATGAGTATGTTATTGTTGGTAAGTGCCATCTAGTCAGTTCTGACACATAGTAACCCAAGAAGTGTGACTCAGGAATTCTACTTCTAGGTATACACTCAATAGATATCCAAACAATGCCATTCCAGCACCTTCATGGTGATTGTGACTCATAGCGATTCTGTAATAGCCAAAATTTGGAAACAATTTCATTGTCCTTCAATAGCTACATGAGTAATTGTTGCTATTCTTCAGTGCTGTTGAGTCAGTTCTGACTCATAGCAACCTTGTATAGGATTTCCAAGGTGATGGGTTTGAACTGCCGACCTTGTGATTCACAGTCCAGTGCAGACCCTACAAAGTACAACTGGCTGGATCTCATTAACACTACGTAGGTTGAGAACAAAAAGTCAGACTCTTAAAAAGTACATCCTGTATTTCATCTAGATAAAATTTTAAAAAAAAATGATGATAAAAGCAAGGATAGTAGTCACCTTTGTGGGGGTGTAGGAACTGGGAAGGGACAGGGGATGCCATAATGTTCTGTGTCTTGATCTGGATTCTGACTCCATTGATGTATTCTCTGTATATACCAATTCTTCAAGCTGAAGAGTTATTATTTGTACACTCGTATTGTATGCATGTTGACTCCAATCAAAAGGACACTTGAAAATAAATTTCTAAAAGTAGCCCAGCTATCTGAATATATGCTTTGGCATTAGCATTCCACAGCCTAGTGCACTCTTCCATCCAGCAGCATGGCTGAGCATAAAGCCAATCTCCCATAAAGCCAATCTCCTGTGTGATGACAACAGAGCCCTGAATTTCTTTAGATGGCGCCTTTCCTCCACAGAGATCAAAGGGCTTCTGCATAATAAAAGATAGCATTTCCAATATAGCATAGCAAATACAGTTAGGTCTGCAAGGATAAAGGGGAAAAAATTGAACTCAGGGACATATAATCTCAAAACCTTATAAGATGTAAAATAAGTCATAAAATTTGTATATAAAAACCATCATAAACATTCACTACTGAGAATTCACTTGTGTAAAATGAAAAGTCAACTTCTCTTGAGGCTGCTTGCTTACTCTTGACATGGAAAGGACAGAGAGCAACGTAGGCATTCAATTTAGGACTTAGACTCCTAGGCACCACATTGCAAGATTTCGCTGGAGTCAACTTGGCACCTCACTGCAGTTAAACAGAACAACTAAATAAACTCTGTGTGCTGCTGTTCTGAGAGCTTTCATATGTGCTGCAGACAGAAACTCACTAACCCTGACAACTAAATCAAAGAGGTTTTTTTTTCTTCTTCTTCTTATTTGTGAGATAAATATTCTCCTGAGATAACTCTCAGAGGCATATAGAATTATATACATCACTTTTAATGTTTCATGTTGACATTTACTCAGTGTGTTTTATTCAAACTTAGATTCCTGAAATCACCAAGAAAAAGTGTGCCCAATGAAGAGATTTTCACTGACTTAACATCACTTTCAATCCTTCTGTGGGGTGACATTTTGGCTTGGCCAATGATCCAAGGAGATCATTCTATTAGCCTAACAGTACAACTCTGGCTGACTATGAAACAGTTGCTCAAACACATGAGAGGAGGAAAAAGGAAAATAGTTAACCTTGAATAATTCAAATAGTCAATGTCCAGCAAAATGATGATTTCAATAAAGGGAACAGATAAATAAAACTGTGTTTTAATTCCAAGTCTATGTCCTTTTGAGAGGAATGACAAGGAAACAAGAAGAAGACAGTAGTCATAAACATTTGGACAACACTTTAATGGAGGTTGCTGCTGTGGTTATGGCTCAGTACTGTAAAGTCCGTTCTGACTCATAGCGACCCTGGATAGGATTTTCAATTTGTCAACCTTTGCGGGTCCAGAAAGCCTTATCTTTCTCCCACAATGCAGTTGGTGGGCTCAACCACCGACCTTACAGTTCACAGCCCAGTGCTTATCCTACAGAGCCACTATGCTCTGGCTAGTGCCTTAAATTCTCACAGTAACTATTCACTTAATGGTTTATTATGTCCAGTTTGCCAATAAGAAAATAAGGATAAAAAGAGGTTAACAAACTTACTCAATGTCACAACACATAGGAAGTGATGTAGCACTGAGGTATACAGAGTTAGATGGAAGGAACACTGGACATTCCACATTCACATTTGGTGATGAAAGAAGGTGCTCTGTCATTCCATGAAAGCTCTGACAGAAACTACTCCTATAACCTGAGGTAAGTTCTGGAGAGAAAAAAACAACAACACCCTGCTTCCCTAAGTAGACACGGTCACAAAATCCATGTCGCTACAGAGATCCTGGAAAACTAGTTCAGGACTCAGACCAGCCCTTGGAATCACAGTTTGACACAACTCATATCAATTTAAAATATGAACAGTCACTCCTACCTTTTTGTAGGTTCCTGACTTATTCAGGTTTTTACATCTAACAACATTTACAAAGGATTCCCTAGAAGGTCAATCCACGTTCCTTGAAAACCCTGTGGAATAATTCAGCTTTCCGCTGTAGGTAATAGTAATGATTCATTCCTAACAAGAATGTTGCCAACTTGTTCAACAGAAGACTGTACTTGAGGGGAGGGAGACGGTGAAGAAAACCCAGCTAGGAGATTTTCATCTGAACCGGAGGTCACTTTTAAATTCAATTTAGTGACACCCTTGTGGGTTTCCCCTGGCACCTAGAATATATGGACTAATAATTGAGAACAACTGTTTGTCTTGACTGGAACCACTCTATTTAAATAGCTCCAAGATTAGACCTTTGGCCTCTGCTTCTTTATATACTTTGAAATAAACTACTGTGGATGCCCAAATGTATTCAGACAATGGAAGAAATGATTTATGGAGACTGACCACATCCAGTGTTGCAAGCCTCATTCATTTCCCTGCTTCAATCACCACCACCCATGCTATGGGAAGAGAACAAACTGACAAGGTCACACAGTTACTTATCCTTAGGAGTCATCCTGAAGAAAAGTTACCCTCAGCTTGAAACACTTTTTCATGACCTTCCCTCTAAGACATAGCCATTGCATTAAGGCTTACCCAAACACCTAACTTAATTATCAAGTTTATTCACTCTGACAGTCCTATAGAATTTATTCCTGGTCCTGATGTGGTGCTGTGGGTTAATGAGCTGGACTGCATACTTGGTTGGAACTGCAAGGTGGGCAGTTCAAGCTCACCAGCCACTCCTAGGAAACCCCATACAAGGCCGCTATGGGTCGAAACCAACTTAATGGCATAACAATAACAGCATTCCTCAAGTGATGCCCAAAAGAGTCAAGGAAACTCCTGGAGAATATGAGATTTACATATCTTAGCTAGACATTTGAAAAGACACTTGAATTTTCTTCACATTTGGGCAATTTTTTCCTGTTTTTTTTTTTTTTATGAAACCTTGATTCCATGTCTATTCTGTGTCAAGTGCTCATCCTTCAAAATCCCTGTACTAACCCTAGTCATGCGGACTATACTTGCAACATTTCCTCTCTAATATCAACAGCCAACAACAGAAAAGTAATGAGATATAGCATGGCTTATCCAGTTGGCAGAATATTCTGGGCCTATTGACAAATAATGATAGCTTCTACAAGGTTATAAAGAAAATTGGGAAGATTAAAATTATATTGTTAAGTTAAAATAATCAGCATTGAATAGACCCATGGTGATAGCTTTCTAAGACTATGAAGAGATAAAAGATGAAAAGGGAATAAACACAAATAAAATAATATTCTGGGTTCTGAATCTCTTCATAAATATTCCAGAAAACCATACAGATCAACAAGTTGAACAAGTAAAACCACCCAGAACTTATAATTTTATAAAATTATAAGCTTACCTACTTTAAAAAAAAAAAAAATTTTTGATTGAATTAAAAGCATTTTCATCTCTTGAGGAATGAAACAAAAAAATGATTAAGAGGCTAATTCATCTCTTAGTGGATATGCTAATAATAGTTATAATATCATGACTAAGAGACTGAGAATATTACAAATTTCAGATATCTCCAAATACAGAAATAGATCACCAAACTCAGAAAGGCCAGTTCAGAAAGGAGAAGAAAAAAGCAAGGGCCGAGGTGTGAAAACAACAACCAACAAGATAGTATCCCGCAGAAAGAGAATGCCCCACCCTGAGTGGGAAAATACTGACTCTAAGGAAGTGAGCTGGTACTTAAGGTCAGTGAGGAATGAAAGTGAAGGAGCTTGAAAGGTCACAGGAATAGAGGTGAAAACCCAGGAATGTACTTCTTCCAGAGGGGAGGAGGTGACTTGGAAGAAGCGACCTTCAAAGATTTGATGGTGAAGATCAAGAAGGAAATTCAGAGTACTTTAGGAACAAGAGGAGAATCACAGAATCAGAAGACATGCTAATACCCAGAATGGTGGAATGGTTGGTTTCTTTTTTTGTTTTTTGTTTTAAAAGAAGAGCTCTTCAATTAAAATGCCTTCACTCCATCCCTCACTTCTGTCTACATGTGAAAATTTTTGCTGGACCAGAAATTGTTGTTGTTGTTAAGTGCCATCAAGTCGGTTCCGACTCATTCCTACCCTATGTAGGGTTTCTGAGGAGCAGCAGGTGAACTTAAACCTCCGACTTTGTAGTTCAAATGACTTTGCAGTCTGAGGCATTAACCCACAGCGCCACATTAGGACTCCATGAACCAGGTATAGTACATCTCAAAATGAAGAGTAAATAGCAGATAATCCCCAGACAAAGTAGCTTTAAGAACAAAATCTCTTAGTTCATGAATATTCCCTCCTTCCTACTCACTTCAAAATAATGATGAAGCATCAGAAAACTTCAACATACACTACAGTGGTGGTGGTTATATGCCGTGGAGTCGGTTCTGACTCATAGTGACCCTGTACAGGGTTTCCAACGTTGTAAATCTTTAAGGGAGCAGAAAGCCTCATCTTTCTACCTTGGAATGACTGGTAGTTTTGAACTGCCGACCTTGAGGTTAGCAGCCCAATTCGTAACCACTACGCTACCAGAGTTCCTTCAACATATACTACAATTTGAATTAAATATCTTTAAACAAGCATTTGGAGATATGAAAAACCATTCTGACTTAGAAATTTAAAACCTCAATTCAAAACTATACATGGACAAAAATCAGGGGGAAAATTGAAGAAAAAGTCACCAGGGCACTTAACAACAACAGTCTTTATGTTCATCTATTTTAGAACTGACCTCATAACACCACACTGAAAATTTTAGCTGTAATCTGTATATATAGAATAAAGGAAAAGGGAATAAAAATAGTATTTCTCTCTAGATAGTTACCTCTAGAAAAGAATGTCACCAATTGTTTTCACAGAGAAGAAATGTCAGCTTTTCCTTCCTTATTATTTTTTAGATTCCCACATATAGTCTCATTTAGCTGATATCATGGCACGGGAGGCAGGGAAGGGTTCAAGTGTTTCTACACACATTACAAAGCTCAAACTGGGCAGTGTCCTTGTATTGCAGCAACCAGAGATGTTGTTGCTGAGTTGATTCCAACTCGTAGTGACCCTTTATAGTGTTTCCAAAGAGCAGCTGGTGAGCTTGAACCACTGATCTTGCAGTCCAGTGCATTAACCCGCAGCGCCACACCAGGACTCCAACCAGAGATGGTGGTGGTGGTGGTTATGTGTCGTGGAGTTGGTTCCGACTCATAGCAACCCTGCATAGGATTTCCAAGACTGTAAATCTTTACAGGACAGAAAGCCTCATCTGTCTCCCGAGGAACTGCTGGTAGTTTCCAACTGCTGACATTGAGGTTAGCAGCCTGACTCATAACCACTATACTACCAGAGTTGTT
The DNA here is from genome assembly GCF_000296735.1 of Chrysochloris asiatica. Lineage (NCBI taxonomy): Eukaryota > Metazoa > Chordata > Mammalia > Afrosoricida > Chrysochloridae > Chrysochloris > Chrysochloris asiatica. The sequence continues at coordinate 17,342,853 of NW_006408524.1, forward strand.
GTTGTTGTTAAGTACCATGGAGTCAGTTCTGACTCATAGTGACCCTGCACAGGGTTTCTGAGGCTGCAACTCTTTACCAGAGCAGAAAGCTTCATCTTTCTCCCGCAGAATAGCTCGCAGTTTCAAACTGCTGACCTTAGGTTAGCAGCCCAATTCATAACCACTACGCTACCAAAGATGGTGGTGGTGGTGAGAGGGACCGAAATAAGTCATTCTCAATACCCACTAGAAGCTCTTAGTGGTATTTTTACTTCTCAGACCACATTTTTGTAAAATTATAAGCTTACCTATTTTTAAAAACTTGATTAAATTAAAAACATTTTCATCTTTTGAGGAATGAAACAAAAAAAGATTAAGAGGATAATTCATCTCTTAATGGATACAATTTAAAATCTTGGCAATCTCTTTTCATGTAAACATTCCTCTGCTCTGAGCTCAGTGGGTCTGGAGGTGAAGTGGGGGTATAGGCTTAGACTGCACAGAGAAAACAACACTTTCTGATGGAGGCCACTTCAACAAAGACATTGTTAAACAAAGCCTGCAAGAGTTCCATTCAAGGTAGCACCGACGGAGAGCAGTCTTGAACAGTCTCAGTTCCTCTGCGTGCGTGAGCCCAAAATAATTTCAAACAAGTCGCTAATTGCCCATTGGTTTCTGATTCTCCAGCAGCTGGAGAAAACTAAGAGACTAGAGAAGAAATGTCAGCTTTTCCTCCTCTTTTGTTTTTAAAGATTCCAACCTACAGTCTAACTTAGCTGATTTCACCGCGGTGGAGGAGGGAAAGATTCAAGTGAAAAGAAACACTCTTGAAAAGTCACACTGTCCATCATTCCTAGCCTCTGGTTAAGATGAAGGAGTCAAAGTCGTCTTGGAGTTAGCATTTATAACCTAAGTTTCCAAATGTATGTAGAAGAATCAAAGAAACATTACTTTCTCTTTCTATAGAACTAGAGAAAGCTTTATGGTATTCTATACATTAATCCTTCACACATTGGAACCAGCTATTACATCTCAACTCAGACAAGCCTTCACCAAGCTGAATAATCTTCATTCCTTTATCATTTCCTCATGTGCATGCATTTCATTATGTAAAGATGTCTTCCTAAATGTATCAAGTGCATCCTTGCATTACAAGGTCCAGTTTCACATGCCATACAAAGGCTAGTTTAAATTCTCATACCACTTGCTTTGGAGTCTGCACTGTGGTTACCCTTGGTGGGTGTGTTATGCTGATAATGTTCTCTATCTTGGTCTGGGTGCTGGTGATCTGAGTTTCTTCTCTCTGTGATAAATCACCACCCTATGCCGTTACAATGTTTGCACTTCTCTGTGGTACTACCATTACTGAGTAAATGTTCACAAAAAGCAAAACCAAACTGTGTCACCTACAAGCATCTGGATGGAGATTTACTCCAAAAAAAAAACAGTCACTGAAAATTCTATAGAATAGCACTGAATTATACAGGTAGAAACTATTGAACTGGTATATGTTTTCAACAAAAACAACAACAACAAAAAATATATATATATATGTATA
>NW_006408524.1:17344781-17359932 GCF_000296735.1 Chrysochloris asiatica
TATACAAGGTTGCTATGAGTTGGAACCGATTCAATGGTACTTAGCAACATCAACAACGCTGTTTTTGTTGATGAGTAACTTCTCAAGCAAAGAGCTAGCCTCACAAATTCCATTTTGCAGGACCAGCCTATAGATTCACGCGACAGATTTACAATTGGATATGTGGGCAACAACAGAAGAAATACATGAGTTACACATTGTTATACCATAGTTGGAACGTCTATTGCCTAACCTTTATCTAGCCGGTAGTCCCCAGATAGAGTATTTTGCAAGTAATTACTTGCAGATGTGAAATCATTTAAAGTGTTATGAAAATAGCCAAATGGATCCTGGAATTAGCAACGTTGAGACTGGAGTGGACAGTGTAACAAAATCATTGTTATTCCCAGCTGGGAGCCTTATTTTGTGCCTCTCAGTTCTGTCTCCTTCTGGTATTCTACTAAGGACAAAGCAGAAATGGTTTCTCTCTCATGAAAAAACAAATCCAGATTGCATTTTACTTCTTAGCTATTCACACCCTCAACAACAGAACGGAACATTTCATTTTAGCTCTCCCTTTGTTCCCAGTTTTTAACTTCAGCCAATTGAAAAGAAGAAAAAAAAATCTTCAAAAATAAAATGAAGACTGAGAAGGCATTATTAACTTCAAAATTGAAGGAAACACTAAGGAAAGAATGAAGTCCTTCAAAGGGGAAAAGGGAACCCCTAATGGGAGGAACTACTGGCATGAGATTCTATCTCTCCCTCAGCAAAATATTTAGTCAATGTTAGCAACTGCTAAAACAGAATGGAATCATTATTGCTTTAAGTGCTCATTAAAGAAGGCAAGCAAGTTATGAATTTTAGGGGTGAAGGATAGAGTTTGAAAAACACATTCTTCTGAAGTGGGAAAAGAATAAAAGCAGAAGAAAAATGTTTATTTGAGACACCATGGGACCAAAAGCAGAGAATACTAGAAAGATGTTTACTTGTGCTTTATTGACTATGCAAAGGCATTCGACTATGTGGATCATAACTATGGTTAACACTGGGAAGAACGAGTATTCCAGAACACTTCATTGTGATGATGAGAAGCTGTACATAAAACCAGGAGGCAGTCATGCAAACAGAATAAGGGATTCTGGGATGGTTTTAAATCAGGAAAGGTGTGCGCCAGGGTGGAATCATTTCATTATACTTACTCAATTGGTATGCTGAGCAGATAATCCAAGAAACTGGGATATACATAAAGGAACGTGACATCAGGTTAGAGGAAGACTCAGTAACAATCTACAGATGATACAACCTTGCTTGCTGGAAGTGAAGAGGACTTAAAATACTTATTGATGAAGATCAAAGACTACAAACAACGGATTGCACCTCAATGTAAAGAAAACAAGAATACTCACAACAGGATCAACAAATAACATCATGATTAACAAAAAAAAAAAAAATTAGAGTTGCCAAAGACTTTTTGTTGTTGTTGTTGTTAAGCTTTTATTGTGGACTTGGGTGAAAGTTTACAGGGCTTTACATTCAACAAATCACATTTTGTTTTATTGCAATTATTACAATCCCTTCCATGTACTATCAGTTTACTGTATTTACTGCTATTCTTTTTTTTTCTTTTTTCTTTTATGTACACATATCACACAGAAACTATCTATTCATTTAAAGATCCATAGGGCACATTTTGCAAACCTGCCCACAGACACACAGGCTTTCTCAGTCCATGGGCCTCAGCTGCTCTCTCTCTCATCGCCTCTGTCACTGTTTCTCTATGGTGGCACCTTTTCTGGTTAGGCTCCCACATTCCACTCAGGCTCTTCCCACTTGATGGTCTTAGGCTCCACTGTTTGTGAAATGAAAGATTAACTACTCCCCCCTTCGTTACACAACTTCTACAATTACAGTAGTGACGATTACAATTCGTCATGATAACAATTACTCACAACTGAATTATAAAATCCTATCCCCATCATCCCCAACCCTTTTCACGAGACCAATCTGGAAAAGAGGAAAACTATTTAGTAGGGATTCTACCTTACCCCCCTCATTCTGAAACTAAGCATTTTCATGTAAATTTGTAAGCCAGCCACTTTGTGCCTTTATCTTGTTGTTGTTATGTGCCATGGAGTCGGTTCCAACTCATAGCGACCCTGTACAGGGTTTCCGTGGTTGTAAATCTTTACAGGAGCAGAAAGATGTGCCTTTATAACCCCCCTTTTTTGAAAGCCAATGTCTAAGTTGCCCATCCCAATCAACCCAGTGTGTAGTCCTGGTGTGGTGTTGTGGGTTAATGCACTGGACTGCAACGCTGATTTGAACAGAGCTCACCAACTGCTCCTCGGAAATCCTATACAGGTTCACTATGGGTTAGAACCGACTCGATGGCACTTAACAACAACAACCCAGTGTAATGAGGAGGCAAGCTTGATATCAAGAATCTTTCTCTTTCAGTTGGAATTTTTAGCAGTTACATCCATAAGCAAAGGTCCAGTTCATCAAATTATAGCAATTTTATACTTGCTCCCTGTATCAAACGTCTTTATCCTAATCTGGCCGAGCACTGTTCAGCAAGCCATCAAAGCTAGGTCAAATGGGTACTATCTGCAAGTTTGGGTGTTCTTGCCACTTTCTCCTACTTCAGATCAGCTGGCTGCTTCACTCTCAGCTCTATCCCCCAGTGGCAAGAGGTTAATGCCTGTGGGCTCAGGCGTTCACACACAAAGTCTTCATTTTGCTTGCATCCACAATCCATACTTGTGGAAACAGTAGTCAAGAAATCAAACAATGTACCGCATTAAGTAAATCTTTGTTCAAGAGCAAAGACAGGAGCTTGAGGACTAAGGTACACCTGACACAAGCCATGGTATTTTTGATCACCTCATCTGCATATGAAACTGGGACCATGAATTAGGAGGACCACAGAAGAACCAAAGCATTTGAATTATGTGTTGGAGAAGAATTTTGAAAGTACCATGAACAGCCAGAAAAACAAATAAATTTGTCTTGGAAGACAAGTGTAGCCAGGATGCGTCTTAGAAGCCAAAATGGCAAGACTTAATCAGTTTCTTAGTTATTAAGTGCTGCCGTACCAGAAATACCACAAGTGGATGACTTTGGACATGTTGTCAAGAAGGACCAGTTCCTGAAGAAGGACATTATGCTTGGTAAAGTGGAGGGTCAGGGAAATGAAGGAAGACTCCCAATGAGATGGATAGACACAGTGGCTGCAACGAAGTGTCAAACATAACAATTGTGAGGATGGCATAGGACCTGGCTGAGTTTCACTCTGTGGTGCAAAGTGGTTGCTATGAGTCGTGACTGACTTGATGGCACCTAAGTCCTGGTGAAATACAAGGTCAGTTTGAGTTGCAAGGTCAGTGGTTCAAACACACCAGTTGCTCCTCAGAAACCATGTACAAGGTCACTATGGGTCAGAATCGACTTGACAGCACTTAACAACTACATCCTCTTCCTGAAAAATTCTGTGCTTTCAAATTTATAAGGAACTTCAAAAAAGTTTGTAGAAGAATGGAATTAAAAGATAATGGATTTTTTTCCACACGTTCTTGGAGCTCCCACCCCTATAATTTATAATTTTAAGAATATATCTTTCAAAACCATAAAACTTAATCTATAAAAGTGGGAAATCTGATAAAACGATAATAAGAACAATTAGAAAAACTCAGAGTTAACCCTAAAAACTTATTGATGATACAACTGGTACTTCAGGCATTTGTGAGGAAATTTCCCCTAAAGAGAGACATGGTATTAAAAATATTAATAACATCAACAATTTCTTACATCACCAGAATCATTCTACCTGCAAACCGGTTTGCTGCCAATCACTCCAAATTGTGAACACCTTTCTATTGGCTCTACTTTCTCCTCTAACCCCTGGTTCATTTCTCTGCCTCCCCTTTGACATGAAGCTCTTCAGAGAAAGTTTTCTGCATCCACTGTCTCCAACTCCCCCTCCTCCTGGGATAGTTTGTATCACAATTCAAGAAAACCAACTGTTTAACACATACCCACATCTTACACAGAATTCATGCAAATTTGTCCTTGGTCAATTTTTGTAAATATTATGCAGCTTCTGATCTGTTGACTTGTGTGTGACTAGGTTAAATCCTCGGCTATGATTGTGAAATGTGTATTGAATCCTGACTTGGTTCTGTAAAATAAGTATGGCCTGCTAATCATAAGGTCAGCAGTTCAAGCCCACCTGCCACTCCTCAGAATCCTATCCAAGGTCACTAAGAGTTGAGACTTGACAACAACGAACAATTAATGGTATTAAGGAATTATTGTTCAAGTTTTTATTTTATTTTTTTAGTATGTTAGCAATATTTGCTTCAAAATAATCCAAATTGGTGGCAACTGAATATATATAGAATTGAATATTTCATCATTCTCTTATTTTGTGTATGTTTGAATTTTTTTTTAATTTGTTTTTTTGTGAAAGAGACTCAAATTGGAGCCCTCTCTCCCCAAAATAACTGTGTAGATGTTTGAAAGAAGTACAATTAAAGCAAACTTATTCAGATGGATTGAAAACAAAGGAACAGATAATGAAAGACCAGGAAATGCTTACAGAAAGAAGCTGAGTAATAATATAATAACAAAAATAGAATTAAAAAAGAAAATATTAGACATAACAAAGACAAACTGCATTGACAAAGTAGAAACTTTTTGTTAATCTTTATGCGCCTAAATGGAGTCCTGGTGTGGCACTGCGGGTTAATGTGCTGGACTGCAAGGTGGTTTGAACCATAAGTTTGGTGGTTCAAACTCACCAGCTACTCCTTGGAAACCCTAGACAGCGTCTCTATGAGTTGGGACTGGCTCAATGGCACTTAACAACAACAAGGCACTTAATAGTTGTTGTTGTTAAGTGTCATATTGGTTCCAACTTATAGCAACCCTGTATACGGTTTCTGAGAAGCAACGGATGGATTTGAACTGCCTACGTTGTGGTACCCAGTACAGTGCTGATCCTACAGCACCACAACCAGAATCCACATAAATACTAACAAAGCAAAAATCATTGGGATACCGATAAATGAACAAACCCACAATCATAGCAGAAGGTTTAACGTAATTACTCATAGATTAACGGGGCAAGTAGGGCAAAAAATAAGATTCTAGAGAATATTTACAAAAACTGACCCAAAGAAAATCTCCATGAATTCTGAGAAATAAAGACTTTAGTGGAGTCTTTCTTTGATCGCAGTGTAATAAAACTAAAAAAGTTACATCCAGTGGACAGAAAATATATCTCATTTACTCAGAAAATCTTTTCGGTCTTTCTTTTAGGTCTTCATCACAAGAGGAAATCAAATGTGAACTTTCATTTTCTTTTCAATACTGCATATAAGAAGTTTACAGTATGCAGCCAAATGCTTACTCAGAGAAACATTATCATCTTAAGTACATGTATAAGAAATTAAGAAATATTGAAAATAAAAGAACTAAATTAACTCTAAAGAAAATAAGTCAATTTCATCTTATTCCTTTGTCTCTTCACCGCTACCTTTGTGAGCTGTTTTATTTCAGAGGGCATGTTTTATTTCTTTATTTTTAAACAGCTTGCTGGTACCTTACCAAATTTTTTTTCAGAATCCACAATAGTTGATTTTGTTTTTTCTTTTTAAAGTCTTCAGGCCTTTTATCAGTCTACAGGAATAGGATCAGCACTGGACCACAAGGTCAGCTTGCACCACATGGTTGGTGGTTCAAATTCACCAGCCACTCTTCAGAAACCCTATATGGGGTCGCTGTGTATCAGCACCAACTCAACAACACTTAACAAAAACAACAATAGAATAAGCAGTGGACTGCTTACCACAAGGTCGGTAGTTCAACCCACCAGTTGTTCTTTAGAAACCCTATACAGGGTCGCTATGAGTTGCAAACATCTTAACAGTACTTAATAATGACATACGGAAGTATTTTTGCTTTCTATGCCAGTGGTTTTGCAGGATAAGCACTGGACGGCTAACCACAAGGTTGGCAATTCAAACTCCCCAGCTGCTCTGAGGAAGGAAGATGAAGCTGTCTGCTCCTGTAAAGATTTACAGCCTCGGAAACCCTACATGGGGTTGCTATGAGATGGAATTAACTCAATTGCAGTGGACTTTTTTGATTTGTTTGAGGTTTTCTTTTTTTTTTTTTTTTGTATTCTCCATAGAAGGAGTCCCTGGATAGCACAGCTCTCTTAGTTACCTAGTGCTGCTCTTCCAGAAGTACCACAAGTGGATGAGTTTAACAACCAGACACTTCTTTAGGTGTTTAGGAGGCAAGAAGCCCAAGTTCAGAGTGTTGGCTCTGGAGAAAGGTGCTTGTCCCCTGTCAGCATCTGTAGGACCAGACCTCCATGTATCTAGACATCAATCTTACCCCGGATCTAGGAGCTTCAGTGCCGAGGCCCCAGGTACAAAGGATGCACACCACTCCTGCTCTTCATTCTTGGTGGTCATTGGTCCCTCTCTTTCTCTGCTCACTTCTTTCTCTCTTTTTATGTCTCAAAAGAGATTGTCTTGAGATACAACCAAATCCAGTAAATTGCATCCAGACTCATTACCCTAGAAGTGAGACTTTACAGCACACAGCAGAATCACATCCGATCAGGGCTGGTCACATCAGATCACATCATGGGGGTGGTATTAGATCTCATCATGGAGATGACTACCTCTTAACTGCCAAACCACGAAGAATCCATGCCCAGTCAAGTTCACACAAAACCCTACCATACACAGGTAATGCAAAAAATTAAGCACTCAATTACTCAATGGAAGACTGGTGGTTTGAATACACACAGAGGAGACTCCAAAGATAGGTCTGGCGATCTGCTTTCCAAACCCAATGTTGTTGTTGCTGTTGTTGCGGTGGTGAAGTGCTGTTGAGTCAGTTCCAACCAATAGCAACCCTGTATAGGGTTTCCGAGGAGCAACTGGTGAGCTTGAACCACTGACCTTGCATTCAAACAGCTTTTCAGTCTGGCACATTAACCCATAGAGCCACACTAGGACTCCATGTTGCTGTTATTAAGTGCCAACAAATCAGTTCTGACTCATAGCGCCCCCTATATAGGGTTTCCAAGGAGCAACAGGTGGGTTTGAAGGTTCAACTTTGCAGTTAGCAGTCCAGAACTTATCCTACAGCATCACACCAGGAAACCTTATGGGGCAGTTATTCTCTGTACAATGGGGTCGTCATGAGTCAGAATCAACTCCACTGCAATTAATAACAACAGCATTCTCTATAGAAGTTATCTAAACTCAATACTTGCCAATACCAGCGGTATACGGATTTCCTGTAATTCTGCTGACTATACCCCTGAGTTCTGTTCAGATCTGCACAAAAGCAGATATGAATTTCTCCCTCATCAAGTATGATTATAATGTACTGAGGTGACTTTACTTATCTCCTTTGCTGCCTGAGAATTTGAATTAGGAAAGGGAAATACTCTATTCATGTGTTGTCACCAGAATCCAGTCCTATGCCCAGGGTAAACACCATTAATAAATAATTATGACAGACCCACTAAGCCCAGATTCATTCACAGACTCTTTCTGGTCACAATTCTCCAAGTAGTCGCATTAATACAACCATATTGTTAAGTGTTGAGTAGATTCCAACTCACAATGATCCTGCATAGGGTTTCCCAGGAGCAGCTGGTGGGTTTGAACATCCGAGCAGCTAATAAATGGCATATAAAATTAGGGGAGTGTGGTGGCTCCATACAATAAGCATTGGTCTGCTAACCACAAGGTCTGAGATTAGATTCGTGGTTCTAGCCCACCTGCCGCTCCCACGGGAGGACAATGAGACTTTCTGCTCCCTCGTAGGAAGAATTAAAGTCTCAGAAACAGCGTCACTATGAGTCAAAACTGACTCGACAACAATTAACAACAACAAAAATACAAAATTAATTCTATTTTTCCTGCTCCACATCAATGGAGTGCACGAAAACGTCTCTCTCCTATATACATTCTACCAGGGAACCTCTCCTGACCTGGACTCTGGTATTGAGGCTGCCCATCTCCTTCCGGACAGTTGCCCACCCCTCACTCTCACAAAGAGGGAGCTTTGAGGTAGAGATGACTTATTTTTTTGATCATCTTGCAGCCCTCATGGATCCCCTCGGTGACCCTCACTTGGGTCATAACCTGAAGTTGAGACCCAATCACCAGTATTAAATTTTCTGGCAGATTTCCAGTCAACTGCATGTTGACTTGAACTCAGTTTGGAGCCATCTAAAATTAAATTACCATTATCTTTGCTGTTGAAAATTAAAGTGTCTTATCATAACTGCCTGTTACGTAAAATTTGAGCATCTTAGATCCTAAAGTGCAAAGGGACCAATAATCTTAAAATGAATTTAATTTCCTACTTATTTCCCCAATGCCATTAATTTATAGAATGACATAAAAGAAAAAACACCTTACAGATTATTGGATATTTAATAATGACTTTAAAAAAAAAAAAGATGGGGGGAGCCAGATAAGGGGATTCAGGAAACAGCTGAGGTCCACGGAGGGTGAGACTTTGGTACTGAAAGCTGCGGAGATCCACACAAGAGTCCCTACCAGGAGTGAGGCTTCCAGAAAAACTGGAAACACAGAAGAAACCAGCCTGCTGAAGTCTCTACTAAAGTTGTTAAGTGTTGTCAAGTCAGTTATGACTCATAGTGACCTTGGATAGGATTCTCAAGGAGTGACTGGTGAGTTTGAAGCACCGACCTTCCAGTTCAAACTGACTTCGGGGTCCAATGATTTTCCTAAGGCGCCACACCAGGACTCCTTGGAGAATGATGGAAAAGAGAGTTTGATCTTTAACTGACACAGGGCTAGGAAATACTGCGGTTTGGTAATCCAATTGCGTTTGCTCAGCGGGTAGTAAATGCACTTTACTGTGAACCATAATTATATATGAGTTTGATATTTTACCCGAAAAATTTCCCCAGGAGAGGCAATTATACTCTGATTTAAAAAACAAAAGAGGACATTTGACCGTGTACACTTTAAAGTCCTCTTACCTGATTTTCTCCCCATATTTCCACATATGTACAAATTAAATGGATTTGCTTTTGTTACACTGCTTGGAGCAGTTTTCACGTAGATCTGTTTTGCTTTGTTTACGCCTCAATCGTACTGTTTCTGTGTGTTTTAATCATTATTTGGCAATGGATTCAGATGTAATTAAAAGCAGTTAATCACATCAAAACATTTTAACGGAAAATTTTGTAAACCTGTGGCACTTTACAAAATAAAATATAAATAGTAACAATTTGAGGCAAGCACAAGCTTTCACCGATAAAAACACAAACTGCATTTTAAAATCTTAAAATATAAACTATTGAACGGAAAAGACCCAAATCGGAAATTAGCCTTTTAAAGTCTTCTAAATATTTACACAGCAATAAAATACAGAAGGGTTTTAGAGGAACTCAGAGGTAACCACAGTAGCAACTGTAAGTTTTGTACTTTAATTTGTTGATAATGTAAAAAGGGTTGTCTTTCTTTAAGGGAGATTCTGTAGAAGACATGGTTTCAGAGAAATATAATTTTACATGAAATAAAGATATGTTGCTACACTTGCCTGCCAAATGAAGTGTAGGTTTCTCTTTGCTGATAAAACTTTAATAACTCTACTACCAAACATTTTGAAAACTACACAAACAAAAGAAAAAATAGACGATTGGGACATACTAAAAATTAAAAACTTATGTGCATCAAATGACTTCACCAAAAGATTAACAAGAGAATCCACAGAATGAGATAAAATCTTTTGCAACAACACATCAGACAAGGGACTCATTTCTAAAATATATAGGGAAGTACAACACCTCTACAAGAAAAAGACAAATAACCCAATTAAAAAATGGGCACAGGACATGAACAGACACTTGTGTCATCTGCATATCGTCCTCTGTTAATGAGCCTTCCTCTGATCCTGATACTGTGTTCTTCTTCAGATAGACCAGTATCTTGAATAATTTGCTTAGCATCTAGATTGAATACATATGGTGAAAAGATGCAATCCAGACACAAATCTTTTCTGATTTTAAACCATTCATATCCCCTTTTCTATTTGAATGACTGCCTCTTGGTCTATGTATAGGTTGCACATGAGCACAATTATGGATTCTGGAATTCCCATTCTTCACAATGTTATCCCTAGGTGCTATAATCCACACAATCAAATGCTTTCGCATAGTCAATAAAACACAAATAAACAGCCTTCTGCTTTCAGCCAAGATTCATTTGATGTTAGCAATATCTTATTCGACATCCTTTTCTGCATCCATCTTGAATTTCTGGCAGCTTCCTCTTGATGTAGTACTGTAAACATTTTTTGAAGTATCCTCAGCAACATTTTACTTGTGTGTGATATTAATGATTCAAAGTTTCCACATTGTGTTGGATCACCTTTCTCTGGAATGGGCACAGGTATGGATCTCTTCCAATTGGTTGACCAAGTAGTTGTCTTCCAAATTTCCTGGCATAGATAAGTGAGTGCTTCCAGCCTGGCAGCTATTTATTTATTGAAATATCTCACTTGGCATTCCATCAATTTCTGGAGCTTGTTTTTCACCAATGTTTTTAGGGCAGCTTAGACTTCTTCCTTCAATACTATTGGCTCTTGGTCAAATGCTATCTCTTGAAATTGTTGAATGTCCAACAATTCTTTTTAGTACAGTGACTCTTTGTATTCCTTCCATCTTCTTTTGATGCTTTGGGCATGGTTAAATAGTTTACCTATGTTGTAGTTAGGTGTCATTGGGTCGGTTCTGACTCATAGTGAGTCTATGCACAACAGAAAGAAATACTATGCAGTCCCGTGCCATCCTCACATTTGCAATGTTTGAACCCCTTTTTGCTGCCACTGTGATCTACCCATCTCATTGGAGAACTTCTTCTTTTTTTCTGACCCTCCACTTTTCCAAACATGACGTCCGTCTCCAGGGACTGATGCTTCCTGATAATATGTCCAAAGAATAACATGAAGTCTAACCATCCTCACTTTGAAGAAGCATTCTGATTGTACTTCTTCCAAGACACGTTTCCTTGTTCTTCTGGCAGTTCATGGTCCATTCAATAGTCTTCACCAACACCATAATTCAAAAGCATCACTTCTTCGATGGTTTTCCTTATTTATTGTTAAACTTTCACATGCATGTGAGGTGATTGAAAAGCCATGGCTTAGGTCAAGTACACCTTAGTCCTCAACCTGATATTTTTGCTCTTGAACACTTTTAAGAGGTCTTTTGTAGCAAATTTGTCTAATGCAATACATCATTTGATTTCTTGACTACTGCTTCCATGAACATTAATTGTGAGTCCAAGGAAATTGAAGAAGTCTCCATTTGTTGTTGTTAAATTGTCATCGAGTCGATTCCGACTCATACTTACCCTGTATAGGGTTTCTGAGGAGCAGCTGGTGGGTTTGAAGTTCACAAAACGCAAGAGGCAGGCTTCCTGTTCCGGGACAGCCCTTGGGTCCCCACAGGGCATCGTTGGTGTCCAGAGAGGGCCAGCTTTGAGGCAAGAAAAGCGGAGCCCTCAGCCAGCCTGCTAAGACCCACTCCTCCCTCTAAAAAGAGGACAGAGTGCCAGGCAAGGAGAAAAGCCCCATGGGTACAGGCCGGCCGCAAGTCCCTCAGTTTTCGTTATTAGGCATTTAGCTCACGGAAAGATGCTTACGAGGTGTTTTCAAGGCCAACAAGGAGGTGACTTGTGCAGAGAACAGTTTCAGGGCGCTGGGCTCTGCTGTGACACGTCCCGAGTCCGCGCGTGTTCCCCACTCCTTCCCACGCTGCCCACCCGGTGCTCAGGGTCATGCGCGGGCACCCGCCACCAGGCCTGGGGTGGGGGGCGGGAAGGTACCCCAATAGCCCTAGCTGCTGCGGCTGCTCTCTCCTGGAAAACAGAAACCGGATTGCCAGCAGCGCCTGGCTTCTTGTGTGCCCACTGTTTTCTGGGTCCCGTACTGTTCAAGTGCAGGCTGAGTGATTCTTCACTGGAGCGCTGTCCTCAGACACAAAGGCTGCAGAATCCGTGCTTGCAGAGGCTTCTGGGCCCTCTCCCCTGGGGAACGCAGCCCGCCCACCCGCTCCCATTAATAAAATTAGCAAAAGCTGAAGGCAGTCTCTGGGATTCAGGTAGGCCATGCCTGGAGAAGTCGCTGCGGGGGCGGGGCCGCGGCCTCAGCTGGGCTGTCTCTTGGTGGAGGAGACCTTCTTCTTGCACTAGAACGAGTCCCTGCCGACAACAGGCGATCTGATGCCATTGATCCACTCCTCCTTCTCCTCGGGCGATCGCGTGGAGACATGGTTGCCTTCCACCACGTGTCCATGTGCCTCAGTCTTGCAGGCCTTGATCACTTGGTCTTTGTTGTCAAGGATGTACAGCTCGAAGCAGTTTGGTTTTTTTTTGAGTCCTCCACTTCTTGGATACTCAAGATTCTCCAAAGGGATGATTCCCTGGGGCTCCTTATCCCTCGTGTACTCGAAGTACTACAGCCAGTTGTCAGTCAGAATGAACCAGGGATGCTTCCAAGTCTTCACCCTGCCACTGAGTTTTAACAGCCAGCTTTCTCGGTCTGGGTTGAAGAAGGTGTGAGTGAGCTCATTCCTGTCATCTTCCGGTGGTCTTAAAGGGTTCCTTTTTTATGCTCTCACAGACATTCCGCAAAAACTCCTCGGGGAGGTCCCCCCCATCATTGATGCCTCCGTTCATGGCGATGAACCTCTCCACGGTGGGCTTGTCCTTGACCTTGAGGTTGTGCATGATGATGGCGAGACGACGTAACACGTTTCTGTGAACTGGAACACCCCGTTGTTGCACTGGCAGTATCGCTGAACAAACACCTCCATCATCCAGTCAATCCTGTGCCTACCCCGGTTACCGGAAGCTCCACAGGAATTGCCATAATGCCTGGACAAGGTTAAGGTCAGTGAACTCGTGTAACTCCACAAAGGCGTGAAGAACATGGATAGTAAACGCATCTCTCTCCCCCAGGTAGTCCCGGATGGCAGTCTTGTACTGGGCAATGTCTTCGCAGGTGTCCTTGAGCAGGTCGTTCTCTATCAAGAACTGGATCCCCTTCTTAGAATCCATATTACATTTCTTCCTGCCCTTGGCTACCTGCTTGTTCCCCTACATATTTTTCCTTTTTTCTGTGGACCTCAGGTTCTCAATCTCACTAGCTATTTCTGCTATCTCATCCTTCAGCCTCTGTGTGGCAGCCAGACTTTGCAGTTGGCAGTCCAATGCTGATTCTACAGCACCACATGATGTTATTGATCATGTTGTTATTTATTGGTCCAGTAGTGAGGATTTTAATTCTGTTTACTTTGAGGTAAAATGTAGTCTTTGGTCTTCATCAAAGCAACATTGTAAAGTCGCCTTTGCATTCATTAAACAAGTTTGTGTCATCTGTATCACGCAGGTTGTTAATCAAATTCTGATGCCAGGTTCTTCTTCATATAATATAGTTTTTTGCATTATTTGCTCAGCATACAGATTGAATATGTATGGTGAAATGATACAATCATGATGCACACCTTTTCTGATTTCAAGCCATTCAGTCCCATTGTTCTATTCAAAGGACAGCCTCTTGGTCTTTGTACAGATTCCTCATATTTCTAATAGTAATTGTTTAGTGGAAATTGTTCAGGGAAGGGACCACTCAAGATACAGTTGGGATATCAATAATAAAAAGAAAGAAGCTATACGGGAAGTCAGCAGGGTAGAATGAAGACAGGTTTTCGTCAGACAGTCCTGAGTTCATACCTTCAATTCTGCCTCTCAAGAAATCCTTAATGGTTTCCCCATGTGGATAATATAAACAATGCTTTATCACACAACTGTTAAAGAAAGGCTACACTGTGAATATAATTCACTGCTTGGCACACAGTAAAAACTTAATAAAGGCTCATTCTCATTTAATTATCATTATGTTGTTGTTGCTGTTGTTAAGTGCCGTCAAGTCAGTTCCAACCCATAGTGACAGTGTATAGGGTTTTCAAGGAGCAGCTGGTGAGCTTGAACTGCCGACCTTGCAGTTCAAACGGCTTTGCAGTCTGGTGTACACCGTGCCACACCCGGACTCCTAACTATCATTATACACCTATTCAAATATCTCCAATCTTATCTCCAGAAATAAAATACTTTTAAACTTTTGACTGTGAATGTTTAGGGCAGATCATCAGTTTTACAGTTAACAATTCATACATAATTTGCCTCATTTAATAGATGACACTCTCCTCAATCTAACACCACGCGTCCCTCCTCCTTCCTATGTGTCTTATTTCTGTGCTTCCTTCCCTGATCTTTCTGAACTCCTGTCCTTGGGTAAATGGTCTTTTTCATCTCAGCTGGTTAATTATTCTATGGTGTGCATACCTTCCTGGTGTTGTTTCCTTACAGACCTACCTACTGTTTGGCTGCAAATTGTGCTGTGGGGTGAGTCTAGTTCCAGACTTAAAGGGTGACTAAGAACCACAGTCATAGGGGTTCTGCCGGACTCTATCTGACCAGTCAGCCTGTTCTCTTTCATGCAGGAAATGTTTTGATTCTTTTTACCTTGTATCAAGACTGTCTGCCTAGATCTTTCTCCCATATAGCAAAGAAAGCAAGGGGTCTATATTTTTAGCTGTGAATTGGTGGCAATCAAAACAAAACAAAAAAAACTATAGAAAACCATCCTTTCTCTCACAGAATACTTGGGTACTTACTGCTTCACAAAAATTGCTGAGAAAATCCCTTCTCAATAAGCAGGCACTCAATTTGCTGGTGCCAATGATGTCTAGCAGACATGCCTGCCAAGAGTATTGGCTAAGGACTACAATAGGTCAGGGCCAATTGCTTAATCCAGAATGGTTTCCGTTTATGATGTTTTAACTGTTGAAATGAGACCAATACCTAACCATCTTCAGAAAGATACTCATGCAGCTAGGTTCCTTTGTAATTAGGAAGAGCATACATTCTACTTTGCCCAGAACCATTCTGGTTTATCCCTATTGTCCCAGCGTAATTATTAACAAAGCCAACTTTCACTCATACAAATATCCAGCATTATCAGTTACACATACTCAAAACTACCAGCTGCTCCGCGGGAGAAAGATGAGGCTTTCTACTCCCGTGAAGATTTACACCCT
>NW_006408524.1:17360047-17361838 GCF_000296735.1 Chrysochloris asiatica
TCCTACAGATAAACACTAGGTCAGTGGTTTGAGCCCACCAGCAGCTCCTCAGAAAGATAAGGCTCGCTGTTTCTGTGAAGGGTTACATCCTTGGAAGCCCTATACAGGGTCACTATGAGTTCGAACCCATTCAGTGACACCTGACAACTGCTACCTATAATTATCTTTATCAACTATATTATGTAATTCATTTGATACCTCTCAATAAGTACTATTGTGCTGTTGTTGCTTTTTAAATGGACTATACACGCTTAATCTGGTAGCGTAGTGGTTACGAATCGGGCTGCGAACCGGAAGGTCAGCAGTTCGAAACTACCAGCTGCTCCGCGGGAGAAAGATGAGGCGATCTGCTCCCGTAAAGATTTACAGCCTTGGAAACCCTATTCAGGGTCGCTATGGGTCGAAACCGACTCGACGGCACTTAACAACAACAACATACACGCTTAATAACATTGTAGGTGAGTAAGAAGACACAATTTTTGAAGTAGTAAGAAAAAGCACACTGTGGGAATTTCAGGATTATAGAAGAAATATTGTTCAAGAGGAATACCAGTTTCTTCCAAACAACAAGAGGCAGTAACTGCTGTCTTTTGGGATCTTTCAAGTTTTTGAAACCTTTCATGTCAATGATTTCTTCTGATTTTGTAAAATCTCTGAGGATAGTGAGTTACAGGTATTGTAATATTACTCCCACTACACAGATGAGAAGACATGTACTTGGAGATGCTCAGGTGTTCTGGCCTCTCTAAGTTCTGTCTTCTACAGTTGAGTACAGGCCATCTTGTATTGGTGATTGTCCATTCTATGATCTGTTCCTTCACTTCATTGAAAGCTATTTGAGAACAAGATCTATGTTTTATTGTTCCTGGTAGTCACAGTGCCCAGCCCATGGGTGACAACACATAGTTGTATTGTTGAATGAATAGAAGGGTGAGTAAATATATCTCCGTTCTGTGCATAGGGAAAATGCCATGAAGAGAGGTTAACTGGCTGATCTGGATCAGAAAGCACATCTGCAGGAGGACCAGAACTAGAACTCAGGTCCCCTGATACCCAGCTGGTAGGTCTTTTCTCTTTCATATTGTCCTCTAATTATCCAGGTAAGGATTTTCTATGAAAGAAGTGGCTCTATGTAGCTGTCTGAAAACAAGGTAAGCCTTAACCAGATGAAGATGAAACTGAATTACAAGCTAAAGTGATGCTTGGAAGATTATCTAGCGATAGTACTTTGATAACCAGACAAAGGAAATTCTTAGCAGGTAAGCACTGGAAGACTGATGACACAGACTACTCACGTGACATGAGAGGGGATATAAGCCAGTGCCACTGTAGGGACTAAGGAGCTCTGGTAGCGTAGTGGTTACGAATCAGGCTGTGAACCTTAAGGTCAGCAGTTCGAAACTATTAGCTATTCCATGGGAGAAAGATGAGGCTTTCTCCTCCCATAAAGATTTACAGCCTCGGAAACCCTGTACAGGATCGCTATGAGTCGGAACCGACTCCACGGCACACAACCACCACCAACCACCACTGTAGGGACTCATTGCTGTTATTGTAGTTAAGTATCATCAAGTTGGTTCTGACTCATGATGACCCTTTATAAGGTCTTTGAGGAGCAGTTGGTGGGCTTGAACCACTAACTTTGCAGTTTGCAGTCAAGGACTTGATTATCCTACAGCACCACACCAGAACTTGCTACATACATGCAAATGATGGACCATCTTAGAAACGAGAAACAAAGTCAACTAGGCAACAAAGAAGGTGATGGAATTGGAAACCAGCCCCTCCTGA
>NW_006408524.1:17363143-17370246 GCF_000296735.1 Chrysochloris asiatica
GAAATGGCTGAACATTAATCATTTCCTTTTGGTACAGCGACTCTGTGTATTCCTTCTATCTTCTCTTGATGTTTTCTGCATCATTCAATAATTTGCCCAGAGAATCGTTCAATAACGAACATAGAGGCCTGAATTTTTTCTTCGTTCCCCCAGCTTGAGAAATGCTGAGCGTGTTCTTCCTTTTTGGTTTTCTGATTCCAGATCTTTGCACATTTTGTTGTAATATTTGGCTTTAACTTCTCAAGCTGTTCTTTGGAATTTTCTGTTCATCTCTTGTATTTCCTCATTTCTTTCATTTGCTTTAGCATCTCTACGCTGGAGAGCAAGTTTCAGTGTCTCTTCTGACATCCATTTTGACCTTTTCCTTCTTTCTTGTCTTCTTAATGATTTTTTGCTTTTTTCAGAATAATTGTGGGATGATATCAAGTTTCCCCTAGTGTGGCAAAAACTAGGGGCCCTTTCATTTAAGAGAGTTTGAGCTATGAGAACAAATGGGAACAGAGCATTGTGGCTTATATAACCCAGGGTATTACAGTGGAGAATATGAGTGAAGCTTGCCATAACACAGAACACCATAGTCTGTGCAGGACCTCAGATTTGCATGTAAAAGAATGAGTGTAAACCTAATATTATACCATCAAAGTTTGACCCCCAAAGCAGAAACTACAAAGATAGGAGTTGACAGAATTGGTTACTTAAAATTTGTTGTTGTTAAGCTCCATTGAGTTGATTTTGGCTCATAATGACCTTACGTACAACAGAGTGAGACACTGCCTGGTCCTGGGCCATCCTCACAATTGTTGCTATGATTGAGCCTGTTGTCGCTGCCTCTGTGTCATTTCATCTAGTTGAGGAGCTTCCTCCTTTTTGTTGACTCTCTACCTAGCATGATGACCTTCTACAGAGATTGATTCCTCCTGATACCATGCCCTAAGTACATGAGACAAAGTCTCACCAATACACAATGCTTAAGGAGCATTCCAACTTTCCTTCTTTTAGAATGGATTCGTTTGTTCTTCTGGTAGTCCATGGTACTTTCATATTCTTCACCAAAACCAGAATTCATATATATCAATTCTTCTCCGAACTTTCATATTCTTTATCCACCTTTCACATGCATATAAGGCAATTGAAAATACCACTGCTTGAGCCAGACACACCTCAGTGTCCTCAAAATAAAATTTAGAGAATGTATATTTAAAAAACAAACCCAGAAACAACAATAAAAGACAAATGAAAAACTGACAATAGTATCTATGTATCATACAGGATGGGCCGAAGAATAAGATTATTTCTATATGAAAAGGTCTTACAAATCCATAAGAATATTATTATCACCAGCATGAATTTCAACAAAGGGACAAGAAGGAACATGAACAGGCAAATTCACCAAAGACAAAATAGAAGTGACCAATAACTAATAAATATATTTTTATAATATGGAACCATGCTAGAAATCAAAGAAATTTTAGCTATCTTGCACTAAAAGAAACCTTTCGTTTAAATGTAACAGTGTGATTTTTATAATTATCTCTATGTATAGATATTACTTGCCCTTAAACATTATGTCAATTTGCCCTCACTTTACAACAATTGAACCAATTCATGGGTGTATATGTGTGTGTTATGTACTATTGAGTCTGTTCTGATTCATAATGGCCCTGTATAGGGTTTCCAAGACTAAATATTTAAGGGAACAGAAAGCATTATTTTTCTCCTCGAAACAGTTAGTGAACTCAAACTACTGACATTCTAGTTAGCAGCCCAATGTGTAACTCACTATGACCTGAACCAATCCATGATTGTTGGTGTGGTTGTGCCCTTGAATCCGTTCTGACTCACAATGACTTTGTATAAGGTTTCCAAGGCTGTAAATCTTTACAGGAGCAGAAAGCCTCTCTTTCTTCCATGGAGTATTGGTGAATTCGAACTTCTGACCTTTTGGATAGCAAACCAACCTGTAACCCACTACACCACTATGGCTCTTTGCTCACAACCCATACTCCTCACCAACTTATACTCACAACAAATTCATCACAATCACCTTCATTTGCTGCAAGTACACTATAAAGTAAGACTAAGAACCCTATGTGCCAATTCCAACTTACACACAAATTCTTAAAGACACAATAAAAAATGGATCTTGTTTAACCTGGGGAATACTCACATTTTGACTTTGAAATCAGCCAGAATTGAAACCCTAGTTCTGCTATAGCTAGTTTTGGGTTGTTGGATAAATTATTTAGATCTCTTTAAAGTATTGAAAAGCAAAGATGTCACTTGAGGACTAAGATGAGCCTTACCCAAGCTATGGTATTTTCAATCGCCTCATCTATATGAGAAAATTGGAAATGAATAAGGAAGACCAGAGAAGACTTGATGCATTTGAATTTTGGTGTAGATGAAGAATATTGAATAGATAACAAACTGCCAGAAGAACTAATCTATCTGTTTTGGAATGAGTACAGCCCAGCTGCCCCCTAGAAGGGAGGATGGTGAAGATTTCTCCCACACTTTGGATATGTTGATATGAGGGAACAGTCCCTGGAGAAGGACATCATACTTGTAAAACAGAGGGTCAGTCAAAAAGAGAAAGACCCTCAAAAAGATGTGTTGACATAGTAGCTGCAACAATGGGTTCAGGCATAGCACTAATTGTGAAGATGGTGCAGAGCTGGGCAGTGAGTTAGTCTGTTGTATAAAGTGCCTGCCACTATGGGTCACACCCGACTCAATGGCAATTAACCACCATGAAGTCAAATGATATTATTTTTTGAATAAAGATAAAACAGTACATACATACATCAAGATGTTTTGTAACAAGAGGAAGGGAGTGGTTGATCTTGCAGTCCAGGAGTGGAGACCCCTGGAACCATCAAGGGAGAAGAGTGGAGTACAGGACCCTACTCAGAGAAGCAGTGATGCCAGAGATGGAGGCAGAGATGGGGACATGGAGAGAGGGAGTGGCTGGGGACTCTGGACTCAGAGAAGGAGAGAGGCTGTGTGCTGGCAGCCATGGGGTAGGTAGGCTTGCAGGGTATACCCTTTGGTTGTTTGGGTGGTTATATATTCCTGAGTGCTTCAGTGTGCATAAAATAAAATAAAAACACCAAAGGGAATGGAAGGAAATGCTGTTGAATGATGATGCATGGAGGGGATTGTAGTCATTGCAATGAAACGAAATACTATAGGATGAATGTAAAGCTGATATTCTCCCATGAGAACTATCACTCAATTCACAATAAAAATTAAAAAAAAAATAAAAGAACATACATCATAGTATTGTCATGAAAAGTGAATGAACTCCTGCTTTGCAAGTGTTAGACATTGTGCTTGTCACACAATACAAAGTTAATAAATGTTTATTTTCTTATTAGCATCTGTTGTGAATAATAATGAGACTATCTGGCTACTAAGAAAACAGCATCATCTTCATTCTTCCAGCTTTGTGATCTACTCCAGAATATACACACACACACACCAGAGGTGTTCAGATCCAATAAGAAAAGAGATAATGAACAGCTATTTTTAAAGATGGAACTATTGGTGCCAAACTAATGAAATCGGTTTTAACAGTGAGTTGGGTCTTGATTTTTAAAAACTATCCCAGTTATGACAATTCTTAGTTCCATTATTTTTTGGCTAATAGGAAAATTTTACATGAGTTTTATACCATCAGATTAAATACGAGTAGTATACAACTTAAACTGAGGAAATACCTCACCTAAAATGTTTTAGAGCTTATATTTTATTGCTATTTGATAATATTTTAAAAAATTATAATTATTAACTATCTTCCCATTACAACTGGTAAAATATGAGAGGTGATAAATTAAGTGGATTTTAAACATTTATATGCATAATGTATGTACATAGAGCTCTGAATTAAATTACCTTAAAAAATAAAATAATTTGCTTAAGTAACATTGGTCAAGTGGTTAATAGGCCTAAGATAATGATAATTAGTGTCAGGTAAAAAATATTACATATATGTCCTCCATATGAAAATTCTCAGCAAAATAGATAATGACAGCAACAAAAAAGCCCCTTTAAACTTAACCTTAAGGAACTCTAATCAGCAGTTTGAATCTACCAGCTGTTTCACAGGAAAAAGATGAGGCTTTCTGCTCCAGTAAAGATTTACAGCCTCAGAAACCTTATGCAGGGTCGCTCTGAGGTGGAACCAACTCCACGGCACAGCACCATCACCAACATCCTTATATAGGATCGCTATGAGTTGGAACCCACTCAATGGCACTTAACAATTCCAATATACAATACTGGGAAACTTACTTTCTTCTACTTTCAGCCTAATAGAATAAACCATATTAAAATTCTATACAGGTTGTTTTATTTTATAAAATATTCACATTCAAGTGTTACTATACAGCGACAACATTTTCAATTCCTCTCCTTTAGAGGATAAATGTTGTAAAGAAATCACTCATATGATTATAAACCAAATATAAGATACTGATTGCCAATGAGATACTTTATTAAGCTTGATACATTTACTATTTAAGAATTCTGTGGAAAATGGGATACCAAATTATTTGGCTCTCTAAATTATAAAGTCTTTCCCCAAACCATGGCATCTCACTACCTCCTCCGAATGTCAGCATTCACCTGCCCAAAAGACAGTAACATCCTTTCCTGGCCAAATTACCAATTGACTTGCTCATGGCATTACAAGTCCTCCTAGAAAAATAAAAAGTTCTGAATCCCATCTCTCAGTAGTGTCGTCCCAAGGCAGTTGAGCTGAATGGAGCACCTGGGACAGCTCTACGTCTGTGCTTGGCATGAGGTCCACACAGGGACAGTCTTGAAAAGGGCATCTTCCTCTCAACCAGACAACTCTATCTGGACTATTCCGAGACTCCGTGGAACGATGAAACTTCTGGTAAAGAAGAGAGAAAAAGAAAGAGAAAAGAAAGGTCTATTTTAATAATGAAAAAAGACAAAAATGATCAAATTCAGCTGCACCAATGCTGACGGGAAAGATGAGGAAGTAAAGCAGGCAACTTTGGAAAATGCTCTCTGGTACTGACAAAAACTGACCCATATGTCACTCTAGCTGGCCTATCATTTGTGCCAGCCACCCACCCACTTACCAGGCATGGGCGACTCTGCAAGGAGGTGCCTGTGGTTGGGAAACAGTTCTGCGGAGTCTTGTTCTACCGATCTTTCCTCTAGGTCTGATTCTGGGATCGTAGTACAGCCACCTAATCAAAAAATATAAACAGTATTTTAAACAAAGTATAAGAAAATCTGCCTCTCCACACAGCAACCACAGCTTAGGAATGCAACCACCATAAAGATAATAAATGATGTGACAACAATCTTCAGGAGTAGACCAAAAAGAATAATCATAAATGTCTCTTTTGGGTGAAAATACTAAGAATGAGTTATTGCCCCCAAAGACATGTTATACAAATTATAACTTGGCAACAGCATCGTCTTTAGATTTATCTTTTTTTAAAGGTGGAATAGACAAAACCTACAGCATATGGGGTACTCTTACTCCAATGGGGCCTCGGCAGCAATCGCCTTTAATGCCAGAGCATCGGAGACGATTTAAAACACAAACAAACAAAGCACATAGGCCATGTGGGAAGAAAACCTTTCTTGAGTACAGAGGAAGGTTACTAGTGTTCACAGACAGTGACTGTGCTGGTATTTTTCTGGAATTTGATTCCACCCCCGATTCCCAACACCTTACAACACAGACACAAACACTTCATAATTCAACAGCAAAGCTGTGAATGGCATTGTGGAATATTTCAATTCAAAGGAGACTTGAGGATGAGCTGGCACCTCTGTGCTTTTAAAACACTGGATATAAGTCATTTGATTTAAATCACAAAAATCCTTTTTATGGGAAATTCAGAATCATATGAGAATTTCCCAACTACATCTGTAACTTGATTTGACTTGATTTAACTAATTTGCCACCATTTCCTGGAAATATACTAACATGTTGTATACTGCACAGATGGTGTTTTTTTTTTAAACACCATTCTTCTTGTTAATGAAGTGCGATTTTCTTCTCTTTCCTTTTTCTGAGGCATCTTACACACTGAGTCCAAGCCTCACTTAGTACTTCAGTTTGGCTTTCTGTGTGAGGGGGTTGATGAAGCACACTTTCTGAGAAATGAGGGTACCAGCAGCCCTGATTTGAAAACCACCCCACTCAATAAAGAGTAAGGTGGCAAGACCCAGGTCTGAGGGAAAATATATCTGACTATCTACTCTTCGACATCGACTCTGAAAACAAAATTAATTCCAAGGGCAAACAGTCCATTCTCATATGATTAGCATCAGAGGCTACGTAGCCTTAGAGGTTCTACAAGCAGGAAATGACAGGATTATCCATCAACACCATGAGTCTACCCCAGATATACCTGAAAATGGCCAGGGTGCCATACAAAAGAAAAATCAGGCTTTTTTTGTTGTTATTTTTTCTTTCAAAACACTGTAGATCACAGTAACAATAAGTATCATTATTGAGCACCTTCCTAAGAATATTTAACTCTGCCCATATCGTCCTATTGAATTCCTAAAAACACAACAATGAAATAGATACTAGAATTCTCAGTTTGTAAATAAGAAAACTCAGGTCTCAAGAGACCTGGTAACTAGCCAAGGTCGCACAGCTCCTAACGAATAAGACTGAACTAACACCTTTGGCTGACACCCTCCCTTTCAGACCCATGTTCACAACGTCTGTGCTGTAGGGCTTTCCGCAGCATCATGAGCCAAAGAGGTTGTGGCTGCAGGTGTCAGACCTGCCAACAGGCTTGATCCCACCTGATAACACACTGGCTGTGGCTGCAGCATTGCTTAGTGCATTGATAGGCCAAGGACAGACTTCTTCTTGTTGGGACTTTTTCTAGAGTCCAAGTAAGAGCTTCCATCTTCTCTTTGTGAATGCTCATCCAATTGAGGAAAAAAAGGAAGGAATGTGTGTTGGAGGGGAGGTCAAGGGATTACTTATGTAAGATGAGTGGCATGAAGGGCAGAAAGAAGGGGGATGCTCCGGGAAGAACAGAACTCTGTTTTGATTTATAGTGACCCTATGTACAAAAGAAAGGAGCTCTGGTAGT
>NW_006408524.1:17370601-17389301 GCF_000296735.1 Chrysochloris asiatica
GAAATGAATTGGCATCGTGGCAGCAGCAATGGGCTCAAACGTGGCAACGATTGTGAGGCGGGTGAGGATTTTGTCCTCTTCTGCATAGGGTCGCTATGGGTCGGTAGAGACTCCCTGGCACATGACAAAAACAGTAACAAAACAACAACTATGAACAACAGAACAAAACACTGCCTGGTTATGTGCCACTCTTGCAGTGGTCGCCATATTTGAACCCATTGTTGCAGAAACTATGTCATGCATCTCATAAGGGTCTTTCTCTTTTCCACTAATCTTCTACTTTACCAAGTATGAGGTCCTGTTCCAAAGCCTAGTTCCTCCTGACAACATGTCAGAAGTACATGAAGTGATGTCTTGCTGTCCTTGTTGCTAAGAAGCACTCTGGCTGTACTTCTGACACAGATTTGTTCATCCTTCAGGTAGTCCACAGTATTCTTTCTCAACACCATACTTCCAAGACATCAATTCTTCTTCAGTCTTCCTTATTCATTGTCCAACTTTCACATGTATATGAGGTGATTGAAAATATCATGGCTTGGGTCAGGTGCACCTTCGTCCTCAAAGTGATATCTTTGTCTTCTAACATATTAAAGAGATCATTTGCAGCATATTTGACCAATATGATAAGTTGTTTAATTTTCTGACTGTTGCTTTCATGGACATTGATTGTAGATCCACACAGAACGAAATCATTGACAACTTCAATATTTTCTCCATTTATCATGATGCTTCTTTTATCAGTCCATTTGTGAGAATTTTTTTCTTTATGTTTAATCCATACTGAAGGAGTCCTGGTGTGGTACTGTAGGATAAGCACGGGAATGCTAACCAAAAGTTGAGCAGCTCAAATCCACCAGCTGTTCCTCAGTAACCCTATACAGGGTCACTATGAGAAGCGATTTGAAGACATTTAACAACAACAAAGTCTGTATGAATCCATACTGAAGGCTATTAGTCTTTGATCTTCATCAGTTCGTGCTTCAAGTCATCTTAGCTTTCAGCAAGCAAGGTTGTGCCATCTGCATATCACTGGTTGTTAATGAGCCTTCCTCCAATCCTGATGCCACATTCTTCTTCATATACTACAGCTTCTCAGATGATTTGCTCAGCATACAGACTGAATACGTACGGCGAAAGGATACAACCCTGATGCACACCTCTCCTTATTTCAAACCTCTCAGTATCTATCCACTTGTTCTGTTTGAACAACTACCTACTTCTTGGTCTATGTACATGTTCCACATGAGTACAACCACATGTTCTGGAATTCCCATTCTTTGCAATGTCATCCATAATGTTTTATGATCCACACAGGTGGATCATATGCCTTTACATAGTCAATGAAACACAGATAAACATCTTTCTGATATTGCCAGCTTTCAGCAAGATCAGTCTAACATCAGCAATGATATCCCTTGTTCTATGTCCTCTTCCAAATCTGGCTTGAATTTCTGGCAGTTCCCTGTTGATAAACTGCTGCAACTACTTTTTATATTATCTTTTCATCTTTCTAATTATTTATCTTCACCAAAATTTTACTTGCAGGTGATATTAATGATTGTTATTGTTGTTAAGTGCTGTGGAGTTATTTCCAACTCAGAGTGACTCTGTGTAGTGTTTCCAAGGAGCGGCTGGTGGATCTGAGCCATCAAGCTTGCAGTCAGCAGTCCAGTGCTTATCCTACATCACCTTACCAGGACTCCATATTAATTATGCTGTTCAATAATGTCCACATTCTGCTGGATCACCTTTCTTTGGAATGAGCACAAATATGGATCTCTTCCAATGAGTGGGTCAGGTAGCTGTCTTCCAAATTTCTAGACATAGAAGAATGAGCACTTCCAACATTGCAGATGTTGAAACATCTCAACTGGTATTACATTAATTCCCATTGTCAAATGCCATTGAGTCATTTCCAATTTATAGTGGCCCTGTATAGGGTTTCTGAGGAGCAGATGGTAGGTTTGAATCACCGACCTTGCAGTTAGAAGTCCAGTGCTCATCTTAGTGCCATACCAGGACTCCTAGAGCCTTGCTTTTTATTAATGCCTTCAATGCAGCTTGGATGTCTCCCTTACATACCATTGGTTTTTTTACCTCTAGAAATGGTTGAACATTAAAAATCCTTTTTGTTATACTGACACCATAGTCCTTCCTTCTTCTTTTGATGTTTCTTGTGTTGTTCAATATCTTGCCCATTTTTGTTGTTGTTAGGTGCTGTCGAGTCAGTTTCAACTCATAGTGACCTAAACACTGACTAAACACAACAGAACTAAACACTGACTGGTTCTGCACTATCCTCACAATTGTTATAATGTTGCTGATAACACTGCATCTATCTATCATTTTAGGGGTCCCCTTTTCTTCCCTAACCATCTAATTTCCCAAGCATGGTGTTAGTGGTTCAAGCTTGCCAGCTCCTCCACATGAGAAACATGAGACTTTCTGCTCTCGTGAACTACCCTGTCAGCATTTAACAACAACAATTTATTGGTCCAGTTGTAAGGATTTTCGTTTGCTTTACATTAAGGTGCAATCCATACTGAAGGCTGCAATCTTTGATATTCATCATTAAGTATTTCAAATCCTCTTGGCGTCCAATGAACAAGGTTGTGCCATCTGCGTACAGCATATTAATGAGTCTTCCTTCTACTGTGATTCCACATTCTTTTTCATATAATTCAGCTTGTTGGATTATTTCCTAAGCATATAGATTGAGGAAGTATGGTGAAAGGATACAGTGTTGATGCACACCTTTCTTGATTTCAAACCATTTGGTATCCAGTCCCTTGTTTTGTTAGAATGACTGCCTCTTTGTCTATGTGCCGGTTCCTTATGAACACAATTAAGTGTTCTGGAATACCCACTCTTTTTAATGTTATCTGACCAATAAACAACATTCTTATCAATGGAGAAAAGACTGAAGTTGTCAAGGACTTCATTCTTCTTGGATCAACTATCAGCACTCATGGAAGCAGCAGTCAAGAAATCAAATGACGTATTGCATTAGGCAAATCTGCTGCACAAGACCTTTTAAAAGTGTTGAAGAGCAAAAATGTCAGCTTAAAGACTAAGGTGTGCCTGACCCAAGCCATGGTATTTTCAGTAACCTCATATGTATGTGAAAGCTGGACAGTGAATAAGGAAGATCATAGAATTGATGCTTTTGAGTTATGGTGTTGGAGGAGAATGTTGAAAGTGCCATGGGCTGCCAAAAGAACCAACAGATCTGTGTTGGAAGAAGGGCAGCCAGAGTGATCCTTGGAAGCCAGGATGGCCAAACTTGGTCTCTCATACTTCAGACATATTGTCAGGAGGGACCAGTCACTGGAGAAGGATCTCATGTCTGGTAAGGTGGAGGGTCAGAGGAAAAGAGGAAGATCCCCAGTGAGATGAATTGGCAAAGCGGCAGCATCAATGGGCTCAAGCTTGGCAACAATAGTGAGGTTGGCCCAGGATTGGGCAGTGTTTCATTCTGCTGTGCATAAGGTCACTATGAGTCGATATCGATTAATTGGCATCTAACAACAATAATCGTTTGTTATAATGCACACTTCTTAACAACAGAATCCTTCAAGATGCCCTTTGAAATCTTCTGTTCAGCTTTTATTCCACTGTTTCTTCCATTTGCTTTGGCTACTCTTAAGGTCAATAGCATGTTTCAGAGTCTATTCGGACATTCATTTAGACTTTTCCTTTCTCTCCTGTCTTTTCAATGACATTTTTTTTTCATGTATGATAATGTAATCCCACAACTCTTCTTTGGTCATTAGTGTTGAATGTGTCAAATCTATTCTTGAGATGGTTACTAAATTCAGATGAGATATACACTCAAGGCCTTAATTTGGTTCTCATGGATTTGCCTTAATTTTTTTAGCTTCAACTTGAACTTGTATACTGGCAATTTATCATCTGTTGCATAGTGGGTCTCTAGCTTTAAATAGTGATATTGAACTTCTCCATCCCCTCTTCCCACAGATATAGTCAACTTGATTCTTGTGTACCCATCTGGATACATCCAGATGTATAGTCACCACATTTCTGTTGTTACATACAGGTATCTTCAAAGAAGTCTTTGGTCTTGCAAAATTCTATCAAATGATCTTTGGTGGTGTCTCTATCACCAAGATGTGATTTTCTAGTTAAAGAGCATTCTTCGTTAATTCCAATGTTTGCATTCCAAACACCAGCTATTTATCAGTGCACCTTGATTGCATGTTTGATCAATTTCAGACTGGAGAAGTTCATAAAAATCTTCAGCTTCCACATTTGTGTCATTAATAGTTAGTGCATACATTTGACTAATAGTCATATTAACTGGTCTTCCTTGTAGGCATATGACTTATGTTGTCACTGAAAGCACTGTGCTTTAGGATATTAAAATATTCTTTTTATGATGAATGTGATATCATTCATCTTAATTTTGTCATTCCCATAATATGCTATATGACTGCCCAACTCAAAGTGGCTAATATCAATCCACTTCAGTTTATGAATGCCTGGGGGTATATGTCTTATGCATTCTGTTACATTTTTACACTTCTAATGTTCCTAGATTCATATTCTAATGTAACGCTGTGGATTACCACTGGACTGAGAACCATAAAGTCAGCAGTTCAAACCCAACAGTTAATCCTTGGAAATCTTATACAGGGTCTCTATGAGTTGGAACCAACTCAATGGCACTTAAGAACAACTTATTTCATACATTCCACATTCTAACTACTAATGGATATTTGCCACTGTTTCTCTTCATTTCAAGTCATGCCACATCAGCAATCCTGAAGGCTTTACTCCATCCGTGTCATTAAGACAAATTCTTCTTTGAGGAAGCTACCCTTCTCCAACCACATTTTGAGTGTGCCCCAAACCTGATGGGGATCATTTTCTGGCACTAAATCAGAAAATGTTCCACATCTGTTTATAAGATTTTCACTGGCCAATTTTTTTCACAAGTAGATCACTAGGTCCTTCTTCCTAGTCTGCCTCAGTCTGTAAGCTCCACTGAACCCTGTCCAACCATGGGTGACCCTGCTGGTATTTGAAATACAAGCATTGGACCTTACAGCATCACAACAACAGTCAAGCCACCACAGCCCAACAAACTGACAGGTAAGTGGGTGAACCCTGAAAGCAGGAAAAGAATCACTAGTGCACCACCACCAATTACCATTGAGTGGATTGACGACTTCATGCATATCAGAGTAGAACTGTGCTCCTACAGCTTCCAGTTCTGGGTCAGGCCTTTTGTCCAAGACACCTCTGGACTGACACAATTCCAACCTTTTGGCTAGCAACCAAGTGCATTAACCATCTGCACCACACATTAGACTAAGTAACTTCTTCATCTCTGAGACACTTCCCCTCTGAGGGAGGGAGCAGGGGAGGCCGAGAAGAAGAGTACAGTACTACAAACAAGGATCACACACCAGGAAATTTCAGAAATGGGAAAGAAGGGCCCAGTACCCAACAGATGGGAAAGAGAGGGTGATTAGTTAGCAATGGTACCATGTGCGTGGGGAGTAGCAGCTCTCCTCTGATGAATGAGTTTCTACATTTTATTCCACCAGCTCAATACTGCGGTGAGACAGAAATACAAAGAATTGAAAAGCACTTTCTAGTTCTCCAGTCACATGGGTGCAAAAGGAAAAGTCAGTTGCTGTAGACTATCAGCAACGCATATAACGTCCTCTCTTTGCCTTGGCGTGAAAATTCTCTTCTTTCCTTTGCACCTCCCTCTTCTGGTTCAAGGGGTTCACTGGGAGAAGTAGTCAATCACTTACCCTGGGTATCCTGTTCCCCACTCTTTGGGTGCCTCCATACAAACAGACTGACCAACCACATGTTCAGCATTTCTGCCACATGCAGCTTGGGAGAAACAGTAGAGGGTGGGATCTGGCATCTGACCAATGGAAAATTAGAGTTGGGAAACAGCTGGGCAGAGAATTCCCTTCCTTCCTTTTTCCCCAAGACAACTCCATGTTACAATTTCTCTTTTGCAGCCCACCAGAAAAGCTGAGTGCATGCACCTGCTGAGTCCCTTCATGGCTCTTTGAGAGAACTGCTCACCCATGCAAGGGCGCCACCTTGCATCACTTCACACAGCCCCTTACCTTGCTTCCCTTTTTCATCACCTTCTCTTCCTCTGGGCTTACACTTCTCAAATAAAACCTCATCACTTTAATGCTTGCCTCAGACTCTGCTTTCCTGCTAGAACCACTAGCTCTGGAAGTAGTGCTAAAAAGCACACTTTGGGAAGGAAATTTGAAGTTGGACTGCCCATCCATCTAAGAGAAAAAGGGGCTCGGTGTCTGGTGGGAACCATCCCTGCCTGGTATGCTGATTGCTTAAACTTTCACCTACAGTTAGCCTGGATGACGTGTATATGGAGGTAAAGTTATTAGGAGACCAACTATCTGTAATGACATGTTGTTGTTGTTGTTAAGTGCCGTGGAGTCGGGTCCGACTCATAGCGACCCTGTACAGGGTTTCCAAGGCTGTAAGTCTTTACAGGAGCAGAAAGCTTCATCTTTCTCCCATGGAACAGCTGGTAGTTTCGAACTGCTAACCTTGCAGTTCACAGCCCAATTCACAACCACTACGCTGTAGTGACATAGAACATCAATAATTATAAGGACTTTGGAGTGGGGGTAGCTGCTTCTGAGGACTAGATACCCTTCAAAAAGGAGATGTCAGGCTCAGTACAGTTACCTAGCCATGTGAAGCATATTCTGAAAGGCAGAGGCCTCTCTGGTCTTTCTATTCTAAGTGTGGTCACTTGCCTAGTGATATGGACATTGCCCGGGAGGGTGGTAGAAATGCAGAATGCCAGGTCCACCTCAGAATCAGAAACTGCTGAGGACAGATGAAACTCTCTGCTGAAGTTTTGCTGGGGAAAAGAAAAAATTGTTAAATTTAACAGTTGACAAGTTAAAGTTAACAGAATAGAAATGAAATATGAAAGACCCAAACTAAGAGAGATCTTCTGAAGCCCATCCGTGAAAGTGGAACCTGAGGTTCGTGGACACCAAATGAAGTGCCCGTGGCATAGAGCCCATCTCATAAAGGAAAAGGGTAGGAAAACCCACAGCTGGATGAAATCATCCGGACGCACGTTGCGTGTGTGGCATAGAAAAGCCAACAAGCAAAGGCAAGTAGGAACCAGGGCTTCCGGATGTGGAAATCAGGCAGCATCTCACTAGCTGAGGCAGGAAACTAGCAACACATGGATCTACTGAGTGCCAACACTCAGCTACACATTTTACATGAGGGAGGTCAACCCTCAAACAACTCTGTAAGAAGGGCTTACTGCTCCCTTCCTCAGTTGTAAAGTTGACATTCATTTTCCCCTTCCCTACCACCTCTCTTCCCTCAAAGTTTCCCTAAGCCATTTTTGTGCTTCCTTGCCTCCAGGGAAGTTTGTTACATAGTCCAATCATAAGTAGCCTGAGAATACTGTATTTCTAGCCTTTGTTTTCTGATAACCTACACTCACTGAAGACAAGGCTGCCTCCAGTCTTAAAGCAGAAGGTTGAAGCCCAGAGAGTGAGAGGGAGTTGAGAGCTGGACTATCGTTGGAACCCGGCAGCAACCCTAGGCCCCAAGGTGACAAGGCATCAAAGGGAGAAAAGAGGCTAGTCCTAGACCCAGCCTCAGCAAGGATCCCCATGCCCCACCAGTGACAAGGCACACACAGTCTCTGAGTTAGTGCTTCTGCAGGGGGCTTAGGCAATGTGACTGTTGGCAGTTACTGGATCCTCATCTTCTCATCCCCATATAAGCCTCCCTGAATAAAGGTGTGGGGTGGGCAGCAGGGACTGGGATTAAATTCCCCCTATTTCACTTGAAAGAAAACAAAAATCTAAACGTTTCTTGCATCCTTACTTGACTTTGCAGGCTGCCTGCAACTAAGTCTCAGTATTTAAATGAAAGCAAAGAGGTTCTGTCAGCTTTTAAAAGGACCAGCTTTTAAAAATTCCAACCTATCTAAGCCACTGTTCGTAGGACACAATAAAAATGAATGAGATGATTGCTAGAGAAATGAAATGAACAAGATACCAACCCTCCATCTTTTAGAATTAGATTCAGTTATTATAAAGTTTGTTAATTGCTGCTATGAATAAGGAAAACCATAGAAGAATTGATGCATTTGAGTTATGGTGTTAGAGGAGAATATTGAAAGTACCATGAACTGCCAAAAGAACAAATAGATCTGTGTTGGCTGAAGTGCAGCCAGAGTGCTCATTGGAAGCCAGGATGGCCAGAGTTCATCTCTCATACTTCAGACATACTGTCAGGAGTGACCAGTCTCTAGAGAAGGATCTCATGGTTGGTAAGGTGGAGGGTCAGAGAAAAAAACAAAGACCCCCAGCAAGATGGATTGGAAAAGTGGCAGCATCAATGGGCTCAAGCGTAGCAATGACTGTGAGGTTGGCCCCGGACAGGCAGTGTTTCTTTCTGTTGTACAGAGGGTCATTATGAGTCGGTACCAACTGGATGGCAACTAACAACAACTATGAATTTCCGGCAACAAAAGTTTGTAGATCCTAGTTTTGGGGAAATGCTTAGAGTGGCACAGGCTACAGGATATGGTCTACCTAGATTAACACATGCAGGGATTTAGGGTTAAATTCCTAATTATCTACCGTTCAAATAGCCATTCAACTCATGGGCTTCTCACAATTTATGTATAGCCCAGTAAGTCTAATATCGCTCCTCATTGTCACGGTGTTCAGAACAATTCTCCTCCCCCCACAAGCATAGGGATCCCAGGTTCGCCCCCTCTTATCACTGCTGCTACCACCAGAGGAGACCCACTTCCAAATTTGTGGTCTGATGGCACTTTGGAAGATATTCCTAGTCAAAACTCTGGACTCATTTTCACATGGAAACAATTTTGCAGGTAATGGTTTTATTCCTAATAAATTGTTGCCTTTCTGGAAACTTAGTCTTTGTAGATGAAACTGTAACTAGTGAGGTATGTATTCTGAATTGCAAACAACCAGCATAGGAGCATTTGCAATAAACTATAAATCAGAGAAGACAGCAATGATATTTAGAAGGATGCTTTTAAAGATTTTATTATGATGCCTATTACCCTGGATTGTTAACAATCAATTTATGCATACTGGTGGGGCGTTGTGGGACAATGCACTGGACTGCAGGACTGACAGTTCAAATTCACCAGCCACTCCCTGGAAACCCTATTCAGGGTCGTTATGAGTCAGACTCAACTCGACGGCACTTAATAACATCAACAAACACTAGATTTAGGATGTTGGTAAAGAATACTGAATGTACCATGGAATATACCATGATACAACTTTGCTTGCTGAAAGTGCAAAGGACTTAAAAATATTTACGGCTGAAGATCAAAGAGCACAGACTTAGGTATGGGTTGCATCGTAATGTAAAGAAAACAAAAATCCTCACCACTGGACCAATAAACAACATTCATATCAATCAATGGAGAAAAGACTGAAATTGTTAAGACTTCATGTTGCTCAGAGCAACCATTAGCACACATGGAAGCAGCAGTCAAGAAGTCAAATGATGTATTGCATTGGGCAAATCTGCTGCACAAGACCTCTTTGAGGTGTTGAAGAGCAAAGTTGTCAGTTTGAAGACTAAAGTGTACCTGACACAAGCCATGGTATTTTCAATAACCTCATATGCATGCGAAAGTTGGACAGTGAAGGAGCAAGACCGTAGAAGAACTGATGCATTTAGAAGAGAATATTCAAAGTATCATGGACTGCCAAAAGAACCAACAGGATCTGTGTTGGAAGAAGTGCAGCCAGAGTTCTCCTTGGATGCCAGAATGGCCAAACTTCGTCTCTCATACTTCAGACATATTGTCAGGAGGGACCAGTCACTGGAAGAGGATATCATGTTTGGTAAAGTGAAGGTTGGAGAAAAAGAGGAAGACCCCCAACAAGCTGGATTGGCACAGTGATGGCAGCAGTGGGCTCAGACATTTGTTGAGTCATGAACACCAAAAGAAGAGCCACGTGTATATGCCAAGATGTTGTTGTTGCTGTTAAATGCCACAGAGTTGGTGCTGGCCCATAGTGATCCTGAATAGGGCTTCTGAGGAGCAACT
This sequence comes from Chrysochloris asiatica, assembly GCF_000296735.1. Taxonomy (NCBI): domain Eukaryota; kingdom Metazoa; phylum Chordata; class Mammalia; order Afrosoricida; family Chrysochloridae; genus Chrysochloris; species Chrysochloris asiatica. The sequence goes on from NW_006408524.1 coordinate 17,380,704, forward strand.
GGTGAGTTTAAACCATCAACCTTGCAGTTCAAACCAACCTTGCAGTCCAATGCATTACCTCACAGTGCCACACAAAGTCCCTAAAGGGAAGAGTCTGGAGCATAAGGATTCATACAAGTTGACACCCCCTTGGGGCAATCACACAGCTCTATGGCACAGAAAGAAGTGTCTGGAAGCCTTAAACATGTGGCCACCTCCATGGTTGGGAACTCTGTTTAATATATTCAAGCCCTAGCTGATTTCTCTCCTGTTACAAGATCTGCTGAATTCTGATATTTGAGTCTAGCCCAGGTGACTCTTGGTGGGCTGGTCTACCTGCCTCACTAGCTACCTTGTTGTAACTCAAATAGCCTAAACCAGGGGTTGGCAAATGTCTTCTGTAAAGAACCAGACACTAAACATATTTTAGGCTTTGGGGCCATATGGTCTCTGGTGTAACTATTCAATTCTGTCCTTGTGGTGTGAAGGCATCCATAGACAATATGTAAATAGCATGGCTGCATTCCAGTAAAACTTAATTTAGCAAAACAGACAGCAAGCTGAATTTGGCCTTTGAGCCTCACATATTTAAAAAACAAAAAAAAACTATCTTTGGCCTAATCTAAGCCTCATAGAAAACTACTGTGTACACAGTATTCCCAATTCTCCAAATTCCTACAGGATTTATCTTCGTCAGATTACTTTAAAATAATAATTTTAAAAAGAAGAATTAGTAGTATTGATGAAAAGTATTAATAGCAGTTCTAAAGTATGTTTTTGGGTTTTTTTTTGCTTGGACAGGGACATACATCTTTTAAATAAGGTTTCTTTTTCATAAATTTTTAGGACGCCTAATATTTTAGGGCTTAGCCTCCAGATGTTTATCTTTTCCTCACCTAAAGGCCAAATGGACAATGAATGGAGCATCTAGTGATGGGGAAAGGCAAGGAGCAAAGCCAGAGACTAGACTGTAAAGTGTCAAACTGCCCCAGCAGTAGGCGCAAGCAGAACCCCAGGCATATGGCTCCGTCCACCATAAAATGCTTACAATGATACTTTCCTAACAGACCTATTAGGAGGGGTGCATGGTACCACGCACACCAAGCACAGTGCTTAGCGCAAAATACATCTGACCAACTTTCCTCCTCTACTTATGTTCTTAACATCAATGCACTACTTGTATATTTTTGTGGAATAAGAGAATTTTAGTTTTTAATCCAACTACCTTCATTGAATGGAAGTCAAAATGGAGGCTCAGAGAAGTTAGCTGATGCCCCAATATCATCTAGTTCTACCATTTCCTCTACACCTTGAGAGCTTTCTCGGGGACCCCGCTTTTCCCAGGAAGGTCTCAATGGACTAGCTTGCAAGTTGACCTTCCTACCTCGGGCTTCCTTTCGATGATACAGTAGACCCAGCAGGTTGGCAAGCTTTTGTTTGGGTGTATTTTAGGGCTCTGCTGTTTTCACTTTTTGCAATAGTGACCATGGCAGTTAACTGGGTGTTTGGGAGAGAATATTCTACTTCATCAGGAAGGAGACTATGTTTTTTTCTTCAAATACTTGAGAGGAATCAGACCAAGAGACACTTTCATAGAATACCAAATGACCAAAGACCTTGAATTACCAGCCAAAGAATCTTCTGTTCAAATGGCCTGAGCTGCCACCAAGAATTAAAAAAAAGCAGAAATCTCAAAAATAGATACCAGTGACATTTTTCTTTTCACCAAGGTTTACTTGATGGATAAAGTATTTTTGAGGTTAACATTCAGTGTTCCTTTCACAGGTTTTTAACTCATGAAGTATGGGGAATAGGTGCTTTGAAAAATAATATTTCACTATTTGAAATAAGAAAAGCTCCCTAAGAGACTATGACTAGTTTCAAAATCCTTTGTAAATATATTCATCTGTGTAAATTTTATCCCTTTTTCTCCTTCTCTGTGTATAGGAGTCCTGGTGTGGCACCATAGGATTAGCATTCAACCTCAAGGTCAGTTTGAACTGCACGGTTGGCAGTTCAAACTCACCAGCTGCTCCTTGGAAACCCTAGACAGGGTCGCTATGAGTCAGAACTGACTCAACAGAATTTAACAACAAATTGTATGCATATGTATATATAAGGTATACAGACACACATGTAAAAGACTTTTCCTGAGAGCTCTTTTCTATTCTGTTCATTCTTTTTGTTGTTTTAAATATGTTTTTTTTTTCTAGCCTAAGGAAAAAGTAATCTATAGGAAGCCAAGCATCCTGCTATATTTCCATGCAGAAATGTTGGCTGAGTGCTTAGGAATATTTTGGTATAATGAAAGAAAGGAGAATGAGTAAGAGGAAGAGAAAAGGAAAGGGGGAGAAAAAGGATAAATCATTAAAACTATTTTTATTTTTCTCTGTATATACCACTTTATGTGGTGCTGTGGGTTAATGCACCAGACTGCAAAACCATTGGAACTGCAAGGTTGGTGGTTCAAGCTCACCAGCTGCTCCTCGGAAACCCTGTACAGGCTCAATATGGGTCAGAACTGACTGGAAGGCACTTAACAACAACAACATCATACATAAGGTATCCATGAGAGAGAGCCAAGTCAACAGTACAACAGAAACACCCATCGAAGATGTAGACCTATCAGCAGCTAGAAAAAGGTTAAGTCAGAACTGCTGTTGTTGTTAAGTGTTCCAACTCATAGTAACCCTGTATAGGGTTTCTGAGGAGTAGCTGGTGAATTTGAACTGCCAACCTTGTGGTTCAACCTGACCTTGCAGTCCTGTACTTTATCCCACAGCGCCACACCAGAACTCCTTGTATAGGGTTTCCAAGGAGCAGCTGGTGGGTTTGAACTGTCGATCTTGTGGTTTACAATCCAGTACTGATCCTACAGTGCCATTCTGTAGTCGGAATAAGCAAGGAAAATACTGTGGAAAAGACGGTAAGGGGTTATAGAAAGGCTATTGTTGTTGTTAAGTGCCATTGAGTCGACTCCAACACACAGCAACCCTGTATAGGGTTTCCGAGGAGCAGGTGGTGAGCTTGAACCACCAACCTTGCAGTTCAAATGGCTTTGCAGTCTGGCGCATTAACCCACAGTGCCACACCAGGACTCCAGAAAGGCTACGGTGGGGACAAAAAGATCTGAGAAGAAGTGGAGTTGTACATCCCCTGGTCAATCCTCCATTGACTTCTCCTGCCAAACTGGACTTCAGCCCACAGGACCCAGCCTGCTGAGATTGAACATTTCCTAAGGGCATACCATAATTGGTAACACTATGTTTGTTGGTTGCTTGCTAGATTTTTTTGAATGATGATAAATATGTATATGTTTATGACTGTTCTGTGCTTAAGGGACACTTAGGGAGTCAACATTTCTATGAAATTAGGTTTTTGAAATGCTTACTGGGCAGATGCTTTCTAGACAAAAACAACAACATATATGTTGTTGTTGTTATGTGCCGTGGAGTTGGTTCCAACTCATAGCGACCCTGTACAGGGTTTCCAAGGCTATAAATTTTTATGGGAGCAGAAAGCCTCATCTTTCTCCCGTGGGACAGCTGGTAGTTTCGAACTGCTGACCCTGAGGTTAGCAGCCCAATTCGTAGCCACTACACTAGGAGATTGTTAATAAATACAACAGATACTGACCTCGTCAAAGTACATCTTTGAAACAAGCCCTTGGGAAGGTAACATTTTGATTAGATGTATTCTTACCACAGCACCACAAGTGAAGGTGTGGCCAGTCTCACGGCAGAATGGGAGTCTCACGGCAGAATGGGAGGCCAGATTCTCAAGTCTCATAACTTCTACCTTTTACTTATTTTAATAAAGGGCAGGCACATCATTCTTAACCTAGTATGATTTTATAGTTTCAAAACTCAGTAGGGCAGAAGAAAATGCCTTTCTGTATAGTCTGAAGTTTCCAGTTCCAACCTACAATACTTGTTTTTCTATGTTCCTCCATCCTAGAGCATTTCTTTCCCTCTGTGTCTGCAGACACCATGCTGGCCACGACGACTACAGTAGCTGGTCCACTGGAAGCAGGCGATTCTGGTTAACCACAGAGAGGCAGGTGGAAGTCACTTCAGTGCATGTCCAATGTGGAGCCCAGTGGAATGCTTGCAGCTCCATTCCCCTGCTTAATAACCAACTTTGATCCCCCCACACACAGTGAGAACTTAAAATGTATTCAAGACTATGCATGTACCTGCACTCAAAAATACTTCCTTTTCACACCTCACAGCAGAGACCAAGTGTGTGAATAAATGGAGTCTAATAGATTTTAAAAGGTCTAGCATGTGTCTCAACAAGTTTTAACACCCCCATAAAGGCTGAATACTAAATCCCGCAGGGGGTAAGGGCTCCAGTCAGAAAGTCTGGATTTAAGAGAGCAGGGTGCTCCTGGCATTAAGATGTTTCCAGACTGGAATGATAGGTGTCCAAAAATTCTTTTAGCTGGACTACTGATTAGAATTTGGGTTCATGTGTTACATAAGGTTATGAAATTATAGGAACACAGAAAATCACGTAAACAGATTATACCAAACTGAAAAAACAAAAACACACACACACACACACAAAACAAGCCTGGTATACAAATCCCATAGATTGGAATGGACCCAGATTGAGAATTCCTCCAGATGTCCATCTGTAAACAGGGATTCAAAAAGTGAATTCTCCAATTAATTGTTAGCGAGAGAGATCTCTTCCCTGTGTTAGTGCATTAAAACTTTCTACCCTATGGAGGTGAATTGTTGTCTGGCCCTAAATGGAACACAGAGAAAGGAAGCTGGGGTCAGCATAACTTTTCATGATATGAAGAGAACATACTATACAGTTAGTGCTCAATAACTCCAAACTTGGTTCGTTGAAGGAAAGCAAACTCATTTATTTGTATTATATCTGTTTTTCTAACACATTTAGTTCTTAACCTGAAGCACTTGGAAAGACATACACCCAGTGAGAACATAAACAAAGAACTTGAAAAAAACATCACAAAAAACCCTCCTCACTATTTTGTTAAAGTCTCCCATCACAATGTTTTAACATATGTTAACAAGGACATTAAATACTCCAACTAGAAATACAAAAGTAGTACCAGCCCTAGTGTGTAGGTAGAGAATATGATAAAGTTGACATTTTTTCTCTTCTTTGCCAGTTAATCAATGGTCAGAACAATTTGCAAAGAAAGCAGTATTTACTGCCTTCCCACTAGATCTTTTCTTTATCAATAAGTACAGTACTGTCTTATTTAAAAAGAAAGAAAGGAGTTATGGTTTTTAATTTCCATTTGTCTCAGAATCCTAAGGAAATCCAATGTACAACTGGAAAGAGTTGTATTTTAAGACATTTCCATTTCAAATACTTTCCTCTCCAAACTCCCTCTTCAGAGACCAACACGCTCTCTAAAGTACACATGCACAAATAAAACATTATAGCTACAGCGGAGAAAGAAAGGAAGCCAATAGTTCTGCAATAATAATTTTGAAAAAAGAAATGAAATATTAAGAGAATAACTTGACTTTGCCTGGATAATACATAACACTAAGAAATTCAGTGTTCTTCACAGCTGCCCTCTTGCATCAAGTGGGTATTAATTCCCCAATGATGCTGGCAGCATTTTTCCAACTTGAGTTTCTTTCCACAACCCAATTAAAAGCCATCATTTTGACTAAATTGTGTTGTTTTTAATAAAGGCAGAGTCTAGGTAGTGATTACGAAACCAAGAGTTCAACTGGGTCATCCAGTTATAAACAGGTTGAGGGGAAATAGAAAAGAACACAATGGCTTTGGGAGAGTGCCTGTTTCATCATATTCTTTTTGCATACAAGAAAGAAACTGAATAAATGCCTGGGACTCATTCCAAAGCAACTTTGTTATCTAGTGAAAGATTTGCATAGTGGTCCATTAAATGAAGTCCTATTTCTAGCAAAGGTGCATGTAGGTGGGGCAGTATACCAGCCCACTGGCTGTGGACAGAGACATCCAGTCCAGGCCCGTTAACACTGTCTCGAGAAAAGTCACACAAATCTGACCCTAGTGTCCCCTTTTCTCTAAAATGCAAAAAATAGTACCGACTACTTTATGAGCTATGGTAACTAAATGAATTAATGCTTGTGATGGATTTATCATAGTGCTTGACACAGGTTCTAAACCCCAAACAGAACCTACTGCCCTCAAGTTGAATCTGACTCAGAGACCCTACAGTTCAGAATACAACTGCCCCAGAGTATTTCCAGGGCTGTGTGGTGCTGCAGGATAAGCAATGGACTGCTAACCACAAGATTCACAGTTCAAACCCATTAGATTCACAATTCAAACCCACAAGCCACTCCTCAGGAAGCCTATACAGGGTCGTTATGAGTCAGAACCAACTTAACAGCACTTAACAACAACAACAACTACTACTACTCCATCTTTCTTCCACAGAGCGGCTGGTAGTTTTGAACTGCCAACCTTCCAGTTAGCAGCCGCACACTTAGCCACTGTGTCACCGGGGCTCCTTCGACACAGTGTAAGCCCCACAGATATCATTTCCAGTACTAACATGCATTAGTCATTACACTCATAGGCAACTACACAAGAAACTAGGAGCCATGAAGATGGCAAAAAATACTCAGGTCGAAATGGAGGAGGGGCAATGGAGCATTTCCAGGTGGCCCCAATGGCCAAATCCAACACTGTCAATGAGGTATTAAAATAAGTCCACTTGAAAAACACAGCATGCACTCCCCCTTAAGAAATCACTGATATTTTACTATCAAAGATAATCATTCTTCTGAAATCATAGTGGTTATGTGCCATGGAGTCGGTTCCAACTCATAACAACCCTGTATAGGGTTTCTGAGACTGTAAAATCTTTATAGGAGCAGAAAATCTCATCTTTCTCCCATGGAATGGATGGTAGTTTTGAACTGCTGACCTTGAGGTTAGCAGACCGATTCATAACCACTATGCTATGATAGCAGCAGGAACATTAAAAGGACTCAAATGATGAAGATGATCAGGGGTGCATAATCACATTCATTGTTTTCTATTTACCAGCAGGACCATTACTACTGAGAAATGCAAACCCACAAGATGAGATGACACAAATGGATGAAACATTAAGATAAAAGGGTACAATGGTGGTAGGCTTGCTTTCACATGGGAAATTGAAATGGCCATCAGATGAACCTTAAGAGAGGAAGTCTGCTGACCCAGTGTTACTAAACATAGGAGGCAGCCAAGGAACAGAGAAATAGAGCAATGTATTTAAATGTATGCCTTCAAGGAAGCAAACACCAATTATTTTTATATGACTTTAATTCTCCCAGTGAATACTTTATGGGTGTTGGCAAGTCCTTCTGGAAAAAGGAAAGGAATATTAATGAAAGATTCAGTGGCAACTGCTCATGAGTGCCCTAAGAATACTGCTTAACAAAGAGTCATTTAGTTCACACTTCATCTCTAAAGATGTAGAAATGTTAAGAATCTTTAAAAAAAAATAGTAAACGTATTATGGTTTACATATACAGTCCTTTCTATTTTAGTTTACAGATGGTTCTATAGCCTGCCTGATAAACAAATACAGCTTCCCACAGGAAAATAAACACATATAGGGGGAAAGAGGGCTTTTTTTTCTCTCTCTCTCATTTCCAAAGAGTAGGTGTTTAATATATACTTGTTGACTTGAAAAGGAGTTCGTGAAACTCAATGAAATACACAGGAAATACAGTCTTAAAGAAAAGTCATCTTTGAAGAATGTTCCACCACATCATCCCAAGATTCTGGGCTGATCACAGGTCACCAATGTACAGGCTAGTAAAGCTTGGCAAATGACCAAATCAGCTCCTATAGTCTATCCTGTTTCTCAAAGAACCTAACCCATGCACTCTAGAAAATTCATATAATATATAAACCAAAAGCTCTTTAGCCAAGATTTTACTTTCAAATTTCTCCATACTGTCAGAATTTTAATCCCAGTACAACATATTAGCTTTACTTAAAAAAAAAAACAAAAAAACAGAGGCAGTGCTTAATGGCAGATAGGGTAGGCGTACAGTGAAGTTTCATCAGCAGAACCTCAGACTACCAGGGGAAGTGGGTTCAGGGCAGAGTTCCAAAACTCTGAACCATATAGGTAGGAATATTTTAAAAGTTTGAAGGCTTATAGCTAGTGGAACTTGACGCAGAAGTAAGAAATCATGAACTTTTGAATTTGCCCGGCTTGGCGGTTGGAGCCGACAAATTGGGCAAGACCAAATGGCAAGAACAAGCAGGGGAGTAGACCCACCAGGAATAATGCCACGGGAACCTCAGAGCAAAGGTGGACAATACACTTTGTCAGTTTTGTTTTGTTCTGATTTTTTGTTGTTATCTGTTCATTGGTAACCACTGTTTGTGAAAGGGCTGTGCAGAGGGAAAGAGAGTTTTAAAACAAAACAGGGCAAAAATTCAATTAAACTCTGAGGTACAGCATAACAACAAACAATGGCATTTTGAAATTTATCAAGGGGCCTTGAAAGTAAGAAGCTGAAAGAGCAGGTTTGCATGGGCTAAGTGGGACAGAGGTTAATAATGATGTATGCACAACCTTGGAACAACAGGGCTCTGGGATACAGGGATTGAGACATAGATGGAATGGGGAAA
>NW_006408524.1:17408853-17422744 GCF_000296735.1 Chrysochloris asiatica
ACCCTACAAGCCCACTCCCTGGTTGTCAGCACACAGCCCCTCTCCCTCTCTGGATCTAAAGTCCCCAGCTGCTCCATCTCTCCACATCATCGTCTCTGTCTCCATCTCAGGCATCACTGCTTCTCTGGGTAGGGTCCTGCTCTCCACTCTTCTCCCTTCATGGTCCCAGGGACCTCTGCTCCTATACTGAAAAGTTAATCACACCCCTCCTTGCTACAAAACGTCTACCTTTACATTTACAACCCTCACAATCAGTACTGATAACAATTATTCACTACTGTATCACAAGAAACCTATCCGCATTTCCTTTCATCAGTCCTGCCTAGACAGATTGGATACTACTCAGTGGAGATTCTGCCTTCCTCCTTGCCCTCTGGATCTAGGTTCCCTGACTGCACTTTCTCCAAGGAATTTGGGTCAAGATTTGGCAAGACAAAGAAGGTTTGGGAGTAGATGGAGAAATCAAGGCAAAACAAAATACCAAGTCACAATTTTTCATCAAGTCTTATGAAAAGGAAAAGCACAGGTAATCATGATATTCAACAAATGCTCTCTGGACCTAATTGATGCTTGAGTGTATGTATAATAATTGGAAAAAAACTGTCCAGAAAATAATCAAAAAATGAAGGTAAAAATATAAAAGTACATTAAACTATTAAGAAATGTGTAGCATTTTTCAAAATTGCGTCTGTGTGTTTCAATTCCTGTTTTTCAAAATTTGAAATTAAAACAGTATATACTGTATATATTGTAGATTTTATTTTCTAAAAGTTCTGTAACAGTAAAATGATGTATCATTGATTTTAGAAATGTCAGAGAATCATATAGATGTGACTATCATCATTTCTACTTACATTTATAAATAAAAATGTGACTGCCATCATTTAGGAGTCCTGGTGTAGCACTGTGGGTTAATGAACCATAAGGCTTATGGTTCAAGCTCTCCAACTGCTCCTCAGAAACCTTATACAGGGTTACCATGAGTAGGAACTGACTCAAAGGCATTTAACAACAACAATCATCCTCATCATTTCTGGAACCATTAAAGGCATTAGCCCCCAAACTTCAAGAGAAATGCTGCTTATCTTTGGTACTTCTCCTAACTTCCATAAAAACCAAAGCAGTCATTTACCCACTGGCCCCTCTTTGTTACTGCTGAGAGATGGTCAGGGGTGAAGATCTAGTCAAAGTCTCTGACTACATGGACATTCCTCTACAACAACTGGTTCTTTATTTGGTGTCCATTTGTCAAGGAGAGATACAGCTAGACAGGTCATAAAACAAATCTCTGTTTTTACAGGAAAAAGTTAAAGTTGAGGTAAAATGGCTTTTTATGAATAAGAAAATGGACTGAATGTTCCAAGGCCCTAATATTTATGGATATAAATTAAAGACTTGGAACATACAGTATGGCCTTCCATTTTGTAGTAAGAAGAATTTACTCTACTATCAGTTAATACTACCAGAAAATATACTTATTTTTTAATGTGATATATGTAGTCTTTTCTCCTCAAAGAAGTACAGAAGGTCTTGGCATGGGCATTTTAGAACTGAAGAAACAGTTCTTTAAACAGAAACTTTCAGTAAATGGGAGACAAACATTTTCTCTGAAGGATATGGTTACACAGCACAATTTGGTATAACTACTCACCAATGCTAAAAAAAAAAAAAAAGAAAAGAAAAAAAGACCTTTACTTTTCCTAAAGGTTCTGCCCATAATACAAAGACGGTTAAAGCTCTGACCCTCCAGGTTGCTCAATCTTGGATCTCAATGATATTCACAGAAACCATCAGTCTACAAAACTGAAGAAGTCCAAAATTATCTTAGCTTCTTGGCTGAATCCATCTCCCCCTATATGTTCAAACTAAAATGTTTCTGTTTTATTCCTGTAAGCAATTTCTGGAAGAGACAGATGAATAACACCCATCTACTAGTTTGATAGGTAAAACATTTCCCCTTGGAGAAGTTAGTATTTAACAACCTTCAGGTCACTACTTAATTCAATAGGATTGGATATGTTCTCTGGTATCTTATAAGCACCACATGGTTGTTTGTTGTTACTGTTGTTAAGTGCCATCAAGTTGGTTCTGACTCCTAGTAACCCTGTATAGGATTTCTCAGGCTTGTAAATCTTTTCAGGAGCAGAAAGCCTCATTCTTCTCCCATGGAGCAGCTGGTAGGCTTGATCCACCGACCTTGTGGTTAGCAGTCCAGTGCTTATCCTAAAGAGCCACAGAGCTCCACTGCTATTTTATTCTCATAATACATTAGTTACAAAACAAATGAAAATTAAAGAAAACTTTTTCCTGCATTTATGCTATGCCAATTATGAGTACCAGCAAACAAAAGGATACTGTTCATTAATAAAATACACTAGCTATGAAACAGACTTATGGAACTATGTTGTTCTGTCCCAAAATATGAAGTTCATCCAGTTGCGCACATACTGCTTAATTTTACAATTTTATACAAATATTTGTCTAAGACAGTGAAGAGGTGGAGGGAATTGGTCAATTCTCTAATCTGTCTCACAAAGCTTGGCTGACATTTTATTTTATTTTTTCACTGCTGAAATCTATTCTGAAGTCTGGTTGTTGTCTAGGTCATCTCATAATTTAACTTCTGTTTTATCTGATCATTAAAATGACAGGTAATAATATCCCAGTTAATGTTGCGACTCTTTTATGTTTGAAGCTCAAATTGATGGAAAACAAGCTTCAGTGCCTCAGGACAGGGTTGTGATACATGCTAAAGTCAACCCTGCCAAAGAGTGTAATAAACATATTTAAACTCTTAACAGTTTAGAAAATAAATTTCCCTTTGCAAGACACAAATAAATAATAGCAACTTGAGATGGTAAGTGGCTTTGTGACCCTAAGACCTGGCAACCCCGGGAAAGGAGACAAACACGCTGTCCCTGTTCCTTCTCAGGGAGAACAGGGTCTCTTGTCCAGGCTCCTTCTCAGCTCATACTGAAGTGTTTCAGAGGATGAAGTGGGCAATCTTTGGAGGCTCCTGAAGGACATAATGTGTTCCAAGCAAAACACTGAAAAGGATGGTCCCTCAAATATTTCCCACTTAAATTAGGAATTTCAAATATAAATGTCTAACATTAAGATTTTCAAGCTGCTAGGACTTAAGGGCCAAAGGACAAGCATCAGTCTTTGGAACGTGGGAGACACACAGTCCTGTGGACTAGTGGGAAAGCAGAGACAGAGAAACACGGGAGCCAAAAGCAAGACTATAGTCTTACCTTTGAATGCTGAGGATTTTCATGTGCTAGTATTTTCAGTGCTTACTTCCTGTGTTTCATATTAGTTCTTACATAGGCTCTTTCTTTGCTAAGTATATTCTGAATCCAGATGGGAGCCTACATTTTGGGTATTTCCTTTTGGCCCAGATGTAGGAAATATGAAAGCCTATTTACTGACACGGGATAGATTTTAACATCTCATGAACTTCAAAACATGGTCACGATGAGTCCTTGGTAAAAGATAATGCAATATAAAGCAAGAAATTCCTATCTAACACCCTGTTACTGTTTCGTTGTACACAAACGATTATACAAAGTAAGTCATAACATGCTCTTTGCTTCGTTTGTGATTTCTGGTTTGCCTTCTATTATTGTTGCTGTTAAGTGCTGTTGAGCGCATTACAACTCAAAGTGACTGTACAGTTTCTGAGGTGCAGCTGATGAGCTTGAACCACCAACCTTGCAGTTCAAACCAACATTACAGTCCAACGTGTTAACCCTGAAGTGCTACACCAAGACTCCCAGACACTATAATTTGTTGTTGCTGTTGTTAAGTGCCTTTGAGTCGGTTCCGACTCATAAAGACCCTATATAGCATTTCTGAAGAGTGGCTCATAAACTTGAACTGCCGACCTTGTGGTTCAAATTGACCTTGCAGTCCAATGCATTAACCCACAGCGCCACACCAGGACCGCATACTAGAATTTTCCAAAACTTCTTGTTGCTGTGAAGTGTCATCGAGTCAATTCTGACTCATAGTGACCCTGTATAAGATTTCCGAGGAGCAGCTGGTGGGTTTAAACTGCTGACCTGTGGTTCACAATCCAGGGCTGATCCTACAGTGCTATACCAAGAGTTCAAAACTAGGCTTCACTTAATTAGCAGCATTGGCCACCAGAGGAAAAGAAACATGAAGAGAAATGCACAAGGTTCTCAAAGGGCTAGGAATGAAAGAAACATGTGAGTCACATTTATATTGCTCCGCCCCAGGCCACAGCTGAACAATTTCTGTTACTTCCAGGGTCTAGGAGACATCCTGTTGGGATACTGTCCTGTGTGACAGGGAGGAATGAACACATCTCCTACCACCTTTGGTAGCGTAGTGGTTACGAATCGAGCTGCTAACTTCAAGGTCAGCAGTTCGAAACTACCAGCCATTACGCGGGAGAAAGATGAGGCTTTCTGCTCCCATAAAGATTTACAGCCTCGGAAACGCTATACAGGGTCGCTATGGGTCAGAACCGACTCCACGGCACATAACAACAACAACCAGCTTTGCGCTCACTACTAGCTCTGCAACCATAGACAAATTGCTCCAAGTTTCTATGCCTCATGATGACAATGGCTTCCCGACTTCACTCTGGTTGGTGTGAAACTGGAAGCAATGACTTACATGAAAGCACGATAATAATATAAAATGATTCCACACATGATAACACAAATAAAATGGCAAGGCAAAGGTTTGTGAAAAAGTAGCTTGAAGCCTCCTTAGAAAGTAGATACTTCAAAGACTTTTGAAATACTGAGAAACTGTGCCGCGCAGGAGTGCATGAATCCATGAAGCACACTGCTCTGCTTGCCCTCTGAAAAACTGAGAGGAAGACTGAGTCAGCAGAGAACACGCAGCATCAATTTTTCTCTGTCCTTCTCTACTTGGGAGATGCTAGGTATCTTTTTTTTAAAATCATTTCTTTTTTTTTTTTTTTCTTTCAAAGACAGTATTGACCAGCCTGAAGTCCTAGAGATCAGAGTGGTTTCACAAGAACTGGTCATGTCAAATCAGTTTACAGTAACAGGAAAAATCAGATAAACACCCTCTTTGGGATTGAGAGATCATTTCTTTTTAATTAGGCAACAAAACTCAAGCTGCACCTGCAAGAAACGTTGAGGGATTTAAAGTCCACATATTCCAAATTTAAAATGCTGCCCTTCTGATCGCTCAGGGGTAGCTGTTCTGCTGAGTATTACCTCCCTGACTTTACTGTCACTTTATTGGCATGTTTACTGTTAAGCTATAAGTTGAACCACAGGGGTGAGCTCAGTTCTAGGCTGGAAAAGTACCTAAGGGTCATAGTCTTGGGGGTGGATTTACCATCTTACGAATCGGGCTGTGACCCGCAAGGTCAGCAGTTCGAAACTACCAGTATTCCACGGGAGAAAGATGAGGCGGTCTGCTCCCGTAAAGATTTACAGCCTTGGAAACCCTGTGTAGGGTCGCTATGAGTCAGAATCGACTCCACGGCATATAACAACAACAACAAACCAGACCAGTAAAGCCTGGTCCATTTTATGATTTTGAATTTTGTTCTGCATTTTTCTCCCCTCTGTCCAGAGCTTCCTATTGTGATCCCTTTCGGAGTGCTCAGCAGTGGTGTATATAGGCTGTAAATCTTTATGGAAGCAGACTGCAACATCTTTCTCCCATGAAGTGTGTGGGTGTGGAGTTGGGGGCGTGGCATTCAAACAACCGGCCTTTCAGTTAGCAGCCAAGCACTGTAACCACTGTTCCACTAGGTTTCCTTGCTGCCAACTAAAGATCCAAGTCATTCTGGATACAAGCCAGGTGTTCATAGCCTTGTCAAATGGGAACAACTTTAACTATTTAGGAGTCAGCGCAGGTTGACTGACACAAAATAGCTATAATGTCTTCTAGTTCTTGAACTGTTGCCCTCTCCATACATAATATTAATCGACTTAGAAGTTTAACGTCTCAATTAGTCCTAATCCTTAGCTGCCTGTATCTTGACCATTTTAATTTAATTACTACCTCTTCCAGAGAGTAAGTATAGGATAAAAATAAATGGTGGAACAAATGTATCAATCAGCACCTTTGGTAAATCTTTATTAAAGAAATAGCTAAAAAATCAAGTTATAAAAAAATAATCATTTATACCACTAATTATGACTCCACGGCACATAACAACAACCACATATTAAAATGTATATGCATAAGGTAATTGTAATTAGCTGCAGTATTATCTATAATTGCAACATAGTGGGAACTATGCAAATATCCGAACACAGGAAAAGACTGAAAAGGCTAAGCTACGTTCACACAGTGGAAACTAAGAAGCTCAGAAAAGAACAAGAGAGAGAGCTCTACAGTGTGACAGGAAATGATTTTCAGGACACATTGTTACATGACAACTCGAAGTGCAAAGGAGTGCATTTGGTATGCTACCTTTCCTTAAATACAACAAAGCACAAATAAATCATACAACCATACATAATTGGAGTCCTGGTGGAGTGCTGTGGATTAACACACTGGGCTGCAAAGTCAGTTTGAACTGCAAGGTCAGTGGTTCCAGCTCACCAGCTGCTCCTCAGAAACCCTTTGGGTCAGAATGGACTCGACAGCACTTAACAACAATAACAACACATATAATTGTTTGTTTTTAAGAAGTATAGGAAGGACAAATCAAGACAAAAAAACTGTTTACTACAAAAGAGATGAAGGGGAACAGGTGGAAGGATAAGAAAGGAAGAGATTATACTTTGTAATACCATTTGCTTTTTGGAGGCACGTTGTTGTTGTTGTTGTTGTTGTTGTGAAGTATTGTCGAGCTGGTTCTGATTCATAATGACCCTGTCTATAGGGTTTCCGAGGAGCAGCTGGAAGGTAGGTATGAACCACCGACCTTGTGGTTAGCAGTCCAGTGCTTATCCTACAGAGGACATTATTGTTGTTGTTGTTGTTGTTAAAGGTATGTTGTTGTTAAGTGCCATCAAGTTGGTTCTGACTCATAGCAACCCTTTATAGGGTTTCGTGTTCTGTATATTCAAAAATAAAAATATACCAACAAGAATGCAGAAAGGTACTAAAACTGAATGCCAACAACCACAAACGAGTCCAGAACCAAAGTGAATTGTGCAGAGGGAGGGGACCAATAAAACAAACTTGGGCACAGTGCTCAGACTATATACTGTCTCTCAGTCTAAGGAATAAAAAAAACTGCAGACAAATATTGACCTCTTCTTAGCAGACATTTCTGCCCACTGAAAGGATCTACAATGACATTCCAATTGCAATGAGCATACCTAGCACCCAGATCTTGGCTTCTTAATATCAACCAAAGGAAATAGCCCACCATCGAGTTGATTCTGACTTACAGCAACACTATACAGCGTTTCCAAGACTGTAAATCTTTACAGGAGCAGACAGCCTCATCTTTCTTGTGAGGAGCAGATGGTGGGTTTGAATTGCTGACAGAGGCTAGCAATCCAGTGCTTATCCTGCAACGCCACCAGGACTCTTTTTTTTAATAGTCTTTCCCACAAAAAGACATCATCAGGGATCCTTGGGGAAACTGCCAATTCCAAGGCTAAGGTTAAGAAAGTATAAGATAAACCTGGAACATCTTATTGTGCTAGAAAGTAAGGAAGTACTTTAAAAAAAAATGATGGATACATGCAGAAAAAACAAAACCAAAACACACACACAGAGAAAGATGAATTTCATGGCATGTGAATTATGGTAGTGATGGTTATATGCCGTGGAGTCATTTCCAACTCATAGCTACCCTGTACAGGGTTTCCGAGGCTGTAAATCTTTACAGGAGCAGAAAGCCTCATCTTTCTCCCGGGGAACTGCTGGTAGTTTTGAATTGCTGACCTTAAGGTTCACAGCCCGATTCGTAACCACTACGCTACAAGAACTCCTTTAATAATAGAATTGGGTTAATTTGCTATAATTTGTATTCCATTTTTGGGTTCTCCAACATCCTGGTTTTATTTACCTATTCATTTTCTGGGAGCATGTGTGCAAAGCATGACTATGGTCCTAGGAACCCAAGCAGTAAACAAAGAGCTACTCAGAAAAGTTACTTCTGCCTCATCCTTGCTATCCCTCTCTCTACCTCCCAACTTCTTCCCATGCCTTTACCACTCCTTGTACTTATCCAATCCCTTTATTAATTTATTTATTTTTAATGTTTTATTGTGAATTATATGATAGTTTACATGGGAGAACTTTAGTTTTGCATTCATTCCATCGTATAACATCTCATTGCCATGGTTCCAATCCCCTCCATGCATCATCAACCACCCAAAGGGTATATCCCAGAAACCCACCCCCTACACTTCCACTCCCTTTTTACAGTTTTTGGCTTATCCTTCTGGCATTTCTTTTGTTCAAATGAACAGACACACACATTTTTCTATATTCCTTCTTCCTTACCTGAATGGGAAACATTTTGCTGTTAAGTACTGTTGAGTCTGTTCTGACTCATATTGACCCTGTATAGGGTTTCCAAAGAGCAGATGGTGGGTTTGAACTACCAACCTTATGGTTAGCAGTCAAGTGCTTATCCTATAGCACAACACCAGGACCTAATCTTTATTTTGCTTATTTAACTTAACAGTATATGCTGTTCAACATGTTCTGAAGTTATACTCTCATAAAAGATTGGGAGAGAGATGCTGAAACTGAGGGAAGATATTCTACATGGAAAAGTTGGCAGAGCTACTTATGGAAGCAGTAAGGAGCAGTCACAGTAGTTCATCAACACACTCAACTCAAAAATATGTTTGGGCATTCACTCTATTCCAGAAACTATCAACAAGTTTCAGTAACAGTTAAGCTCATCTCTGACCTTAAGAAACTTATAGTCTTGAAGGGAAGAAAATTGAGGGTACAAAGGCAGTTCTAATGTCATGGGGGGTTAAGAGTATGAAAGAGATAAGCAGAGGGTGCTATGGGGGCATAGAGGAGAAACACAAAACTGGAACTCAGTGGTGGGAAGAAGTCATTGGGGATGTCAGAACGAGTTTCTGGAGTAGTTAGCTGAGAGATGAAGATCTATGAGGCACTGGGCAGGTAAAAGTTGTAAGGCAGGAAGAATCCAGAGTCCCAGACATGTAACATGCACAAATGTTTAGAGTAAACCAAATATTCAGCTTCATCGTGTCATCAAGTGGTGCTGAGCATGGTGAGAGACAAGGCTCAAAGAGAAAGCTGTGATGAGATCATGAGGTTATGAAGGGCCTGTTACCATGGTAAAGAATTTGGACTTAATCTCCAAGACAATGGCAGCCATTGAAGTAAGATTTTAAGCTAAGTGTGTTCTTTCTACATGTTCTGAAATGTAGGAAATGTATTGGAGAAAGACTAGAGGCAAAGACAAAGCTAAGATAGTAGTGGTGGCCTGGATGAAGCTGATGGAAACATGAATAAAGAGAAATGGTTCCAGAAAGATATTGTATGAATTCATTTCTTTCATGCGTGGGCAACTAAATTGCTAGTGGTACTAATGCAAAGAAAAGGAAAAGATTTGGATAGGGTGGGGAGTAGAATATAAGGATTTCAATGTCTTAAAATATTGAGCTTAAGGTATTTATGCCAAATTGAAGTGGGAAGGCCAGTAAGTGTTTGGGGGGGGGGGTGAGCGGTGCGAGAGATACAGTGAGGATACAAATTTGGAAGCCATTTGCCTGTAGAAAGCAATTAATGACAGAAATGAAAATCACCCAATAAATGAGAACTGAGACGAGGGTCAAGAAAAAAATCCCTAAGGAAGCCTGACTTTTTAGACGTAATAGAGGAAAAGAGGCCCACACCGGAAACTAAGAAAGAGCAGCACACAGTATGAGCTAATCAAGGGCGAAAGGTATCCAGGAGGCGAGGGAAGAAAAGCAGTTCAAGGAAAAGGGACTGGCCAACAGTGCCCAATGTTCAAAGGCCAAGACAGACAACTAGGTAGATGATTTCAGGAAAGTTTGACTTTGAAAGGAGAAGAAAGAAATGGCACCAGCTATAAAGACTTCTTGGGAAACAAATACATACATATTTAAAGGAGGGGGAGAACTGGCTGAGTTTGAATGTTGTAGGGAAAAGGAATTAATTTATACATTTTCAGGTCCAATAAAGAGCATGGAAACATAAGACAGAAAGAAAAAACATAAAGATAAGGCCTTGGGTACCTTCACCCTAAGCATTTTAAAATAACTAACTGGATCGGATTTAAGAATTCCTCAAGTAACACACATCTAATTAAACACACTTCAACATGACATTAGGTTATCCTGAAGGGAAACGGAGGCTGAGGGCCATTTTTCTTTGTTCCCTTTTCCTTTTACATTCTCCCACTGAGCCACCATCTGGAAGGAACTTAAAACCTGGGGAAATTTCATTCTTCACTCTACAACTCTTCTTTTTTATAAATGTCTTTACTTGTAACATAAAGGATCTAATAATGTTTGCTCTTACAATTTTCTTTAGAAAAATGTGTCTCTAATTAGTTAAATGCACATTCTTCTTCAATAAAAAATTTAAGTCCATTTAGGATACTTCATTTGAAAAGCTTGTCTCTATGTTCATAGCATATGTATCTTAATAACTTTCTGACAAAAATGTCCTCTACCCAAGTCACTAATTCACCATGTTAAAGGTAGGAAAACCCCTGATAATAATCAAAGGTATAAAGAGAACAAACAAGTGTTCAAATCAGAAAGATACTAATTCTTTTCTCTATCTTCCAGACCAGGGACACCAATTTCAAACACATAACATGACAGAGCAACAGAGACAACTCCCCTGTCAATTGTAGGTCAATAAGGTTATTACTACAAATGATTGGTTCTCTTCATTAAATGACAATGATGCTCTCAAAATGGCCTCCCTTCCTGGAAATAATTTACAATCAGACATTTTAAAATGTATATTATAGTACCATGTGAGATTTTTTCAAAATTGGCAAAGGGCAGAGAGGTTTATTGTTATTGATATTGTTGTTTTGTTGTTGCTTCTCAGTGTTACTGGTTGTAGATTTCTTGGTCACCAAACTAACACGATGATCTCTTAATAACAATGTGAACAATCCTTCACACCAATTATAATCAGTATTTGTATCTATAAATATGTGACTGTGTGAAGCAGCAACTACAGTCTATGACTCATATGGCAGAATCTATGTCTGAAGGAAACAAGTCTAAACAGACATCTGGCAATTTAAAGCTGATCTAAGATGTCATCTGTAGACCACAATACCTGTGCTTTTCACCAATAGTCAATAAGTAACCAAATCAGATGCTAGGACATCATTTCTTACACTGCCAACCTTGTACTTGGACATAGAAACATTTGGCAACTGCTGTCTAAGAGGTGTCCTGATTTATTTATAGTTATATTTTAGAGCCACACTTACTAAGATACCTTATCTGGGGAGTTGATAGCCTTAATATTTTGTATTGATCTCAGCTCTGCTTTCAACTCTACTTGGATGCTGGCTGTTGCATGAGCCTCCAAGTCATCCCTGAAGATTGGGTTGTTAAAACTGAAGTGATGACATGTATATCTTTCTCCTTCGTTGGCAGAAGAATACTCACAACCTCGCAGCTCTAAACTAAATATAGAATTTAAAGCAACCCCTGCTATCCACATGCACTGTAGGGGAGGCATGAACAGAGAACCAAGAGAAAGAACAGAAGAAAATAAAGTATCAAATATAGCATCATTTCATTAACTGTGGCAGAATTAGTGAGGAAGAGCATTAGCTGGTACCAATGTATTTTCTGCCAGCTCCCAATAGTTATCCAACCTATTTCTCTAAAACTCATCTTTTCCTGAAACTCATATGATAGGACCAGGCTTCCTCATACCAAGCAGGAAAATGTTAAGAAGGCTTCAAGGTCAAAGTTGCATAAGGTGGTGAGGAGAGTGAGAGAGAGAAAGAGTCAGAGAGTAGTCCTTCTATGTGGAAATATGGAAACATGGTACTGTAGGCAAGGCAAAGGAACATTAGCCCTTACTAAGCACCAGTCCTGGTGTGGCACTGTGGGCTAGTGCATCAGACTGCAAAGTTATTTGAACTGCAAGGTCGGTGGTTCAAGCTCACCAGCTGCTCCTCAGAAACCCTATACAGGGTCGCTATGGGTCAGAAATGACTCGGTGGCACTTAACAACAAGCACTGGCACTCTAAACTAGGTTAAAGTCCTTTATACATATTATCTTTTTTGGTATTTCAGTAACTTTATGATGTCGACATTATGACCTCCTTTTAGAAATGGCACCGGAGTGAACACTATACAGGTAGAACCTGGATTTCAACGGGCTCATCTGATAAAAAAACTGCAGGCTATTTCCACTTTACCCACAACCTCACGCAGGACTTTATGCAAATCCTTCCTTTGGATGTTATAGTTACATTGAAGTTCTACAGCCAGGCAGTCTTGAGTGTTCCAAAAACTAGTACAAATCATTCTTTACCTCACAAAGAGAGATTATCTCCCAGCAAAGAGGACATTTTTTGGAAAAACAGGCTGGATCTGCTTTCAATCTCAAATGTCTAGTAAGGCAACACAGAAATATTGGTGAAATTGTTATTCTCATCACAGAAGGAGCACACAGTACATTTCCACCTCTTTTCCAGAAGACAGTGATCAAAGCTTTAAAGTAACGGCCAAGAATTTCCTTAGGTAATCTTCCATGGCAGGTTTAGAACATCACTTTTCCATCAGAACAATAATAAAACAAGTCCTCATGAATTGAGCATTTCCCAAGTGCAATGACTTATGTTAAGCGCCTTCCATGTGTTATCTCAAATATTTCTATTAGCACGTCTACAGCATTACTAGACCCCTCTTGAGCTGAGGAGACAGTAACGTAAGTAAGAAGTTAAGTAACTTAACTCAGAAAGGTTAAGTGACTTGCTCAAAATCGTATGGCAAGGAACTGGTAGCCTAAAATACAGAAACATGTCAGCCTGATTCTATATGTCATGGTCCTAAAACACACCACACTGCCTATAATTACATTGTGTGTTACTTGTTTTATATTAAAATGCCCTCCAACATTAGAGATGTTAAACATATAAGACTTACAAATACTAGTTACAAATATAGTGATACCAGTTGCCAAGGAGTAGATTCTGACTCATGGTAAGTCCACGTGTTTCAGAGTAGAACTGTGTTCCGAAGGTTTTCAGTGGCTATTATCTGTCAGAAGTGGATAGCCAGACATTTCTTCCAAGGTGCCTCTAGGCGGATTCTAACTGCCAACTTGTCAGTTAGTATCTAGCACTTAACCATTTGGGCTGCTGACGGACTCCACAAATATGGTTATGTTATTGTGCACTATCAAGTTGATTCCAACTCATAGTGACTCTACAGTGACCCTAAAGAACAGAATAGAATGGACACAGGCTGTAATTTCTATGGGTTGGCAGTTCAAACACCAGTCTCTCTTTGGAAATCCTATACAGGGTCGCGTGAGTCCAAACTGACTTGACAGCACTTAACAGTAACAACAATCTCTATGGGATCAGACAGCCTGCTCTTTTCTCCTACGGAGCCTGGTGTGGGTTCCAAGTACTGAATTTACGGTTAACAGCTGAGTGCTTAACCACTGAGTTACCAATGCTCCTTAAATATGGTGTTGATGTTGTTTAGTGCTGTCACATCGGTTCCGACTCATAGCGACCCTGCTGTATAGAGTTTCTGAGGAGCAACTGGTGGATTTCAACCACCAACCTGGCTGTTAGCTGTCCAGCACTGCACGAGGACTCCAAATATGGTGATAGAGGAGTCATACAGTGACTAGTGTAAAAGCAGACCCAGAGCAGTTAAGTTATATTATAATGTAACCAGATGCAAATGAAAAAGATCCCTCCATCTCTCTCTCTCTCTCTCTCTCTCTCTCTCT
>NW_006408524.1:17422844-17445896 GCF_000296735.1 Chrysochloris asiatica
CTGTTTTTTTTGCCAGTTAAACAAACAGGGTATGAGACACCCTAAAAGAAGATAATCTTTATGTCTAAAGCAAGACACAGCAATGCTAAGAAATATATTTTTTAAATTGATGAATTCCAGGCAAGATTTTTTTTAAAAATCCTTCAAAGCTAGAATGAATAAAGCATAAGTTCCAGTAAGCATTTGGTCTTATTGGCAGCAACCTACAAAGATTTGAAGTCTTAAGTGAGCTGCTTTTTCAGACACTCCACGCATGCAATAGGGCTCACCATAAACGCTGTCCACTTCACACCTGACTCTGTTCCAGCCTGTCATGCAGGCTGGCACATTTATGATACCGTGCTCTCTCCCTCCACCACTGACAACACAAACTGTAGCTAAACTAGCCCTTATGGACATTGAACTCAGTAGGTATAGAGGACTGATAGAGTTATTAGAAAAAGAATTGGTTTCAGAGTGTGTGGGAGAAGGCAGAATACCCACTGAATAGTATTCATCTTGTCTAGACGGGTTTGATACAAAAAGATGGGGTTAAGATTCTTATGATTCAATAGTGAGTAATTGTTATGACTAATTGCAACTGTCACAACTCTAAAAGTAGAAGCTTTGTAACAAAAAGGGGAGAGTAGTTAATCTTACAGTCCAGAAAAAAAAGACCCTAGGACCATCAAGGGAGAAGAGCATGAGAGGAATGTGGGACCCTATCCAGAGAAGCAGCAACACCAGAGATGGAGGCAGAGATGGGGACATAAAGAGAGGGAATAGCTGAGAGCTTTAGACTCATGGAAAGAGAAAGACTGTGTGCTGGTGGCCAGGAAGGCAGGCTTGCAGAATTTGCCCTTTGGTTGTTTAAATGATTATATATTCCAGAGTGTCTTTGTGTATACCCCTCCCAAAAAATAACCCCACAAAAAAACAGAGGGAATAGAAGCAAATACTGTTGAATGATGATGCTCAGAGGAGACTAATCATTCCAATGAAACCATGAGTATAAAGCCGATTGTTCTCCCATGTCAACTATCACTCAATTCACAATAAAAACTTTTTTTAAAAAAAATCAATTTTACAGTATTCTTGAATTAAAATGTGCTTTTAAAGTGCTGTAAAAGAAGCCAAAAAGACACACCATTTCTCTGGGGGCAAAAGTTCCACACTATCTCCATTTGAAGATAAAGGGTAGTTGTATACTGGATCATTAAAAAACAACAACTATCAGAATTCAATTTTCTAATCGGATGTCTTGATCTCAGATCAGAATGACATCAGAAGTAACCCAAATAGACTTTTAAAAAAATTTGACTTTACCTCCTCTGCGGTGATTGTAAGGTTCTTTAAAAGCAGTCTGCAGGCAACGATCATAAGGTGACAAAGAATTACAATTATTACTAATCCCAACGATAAATCTATTTCTAGATCTCAGGTGGCTGGGCTCTTGATTTTGGTTTAAGGTTGAGGTGAAGTGAATAGATGTCTTAAGATCTGGGAACCTGAACCTGGGTGAGTACCTGCACTGGTTACTGTTAAGTGTCCAAGTGGTTGGGCTTTCATTCTCAGTGGTTTCACAGACACTATGTAATCATCTTCTGTTTTGTGATCTGACTGAAATGCACCGCCAATCAGTTGAAAGGGGAGGTCCCCTGGGGATGTAGCCTGTCTCCAGTACAGAAACGGATGTTCTTTCTGGCAGAGCTAGATCTCTTTTCTTGACCCGCTTTCTTTTCATTGTCAGACCTCCAGTTCTTGGGACCTAGGCCTGCAGAAGTCTCTAGCCTGCTACCTAGCTCCCTGATTTGGGGTTCCTCAGTTCCTGCAACCACATGTACTAGCAGAGGTCAGAAGTACTGTCTTTGTGGTTATATCAAACTTAGGTATAAAGATGCCATAAGTAAGACATGGAAAGAGTTCAGCCATTAGCATAGAAATGAGGCAAAAAGATTGAACACAGCTCACTTAGAGAGATGAAGAGGTCCACATCTGAAGTGAACTATAGATTCTTCTTCAGTGCGCTAGCTAGTTTATCGTAGTTAAAACAGATTGGTACATTGAAAAAGTTAAAACGCAGGATAAAAATGACCAAGCTGAAAGGTATAGTCCCTGATACTTGCTGCAAGAAAGTTTTCAAAGGAACAGTTATGCAAAAATGGTAGAAGGAGAAAGTGGTTACAAATCGGGCTGCGAGCCACAAGGTCAGCGGTTCGACACTCAGCAGTTCAAAACTACCAGCTGTTCCGCGGGAGAAAGATGAGGCTTTCTGCTCCCGTAAAGATTTACAGCCTCGGAAACTCTATGTGGGGTCACTGTGAGGAGTCTAAGGGACTCCATCTGTACATAACAACAACAACAAGTTCATTTAGCACAAGAAAGAGACAGCTGCCTGGAGGAAGTCAGATGTATTCAGTTGCAAACAATGGGTGCTGGTGAATATTTGTTTCTTATTTCCACTAAAGCCTGGACAAATGGAGAAGACGCTGAGGCTCACTGGACTGCAGCTGCTGCTATTAAGTGCCATTGAGTCAGTTCCTACTGACTCATAGTGACCCTGTATAGGGTTTCCAAGGAGCAGCTGGAGAGTTTCAACTGCCAATCTTGTGGTTAGCAGTCCAGGGGATGACTGAAGTTAGACATTAAGGGAAAAAAACCTTCCTGATGTTAGAAATGAATCCCAATGTCGCATAAAAGACACTCGGTGAGACGAAATTACCTTGGCAAAGCAAAATTTACTCCTGCAAGAGGGTGCGTGCATATAGCCGAACATAGAGTAACAGGCCAGCGAGCACACTGAGTGGGCAGTCCACTCAGGTTTTTAATCCCTGATGCGAGTCTCAAGGCTGTGTCTCCCCCCATTGGCTAGGGTTTTGACCGCACAATCTTTTCCCTTACCTGGTTGGCTAGTTCAAATTTTTAAGGCGCCCATCCCTACTTGAGGAAAAGAAAAAGAGAGGAATCATAAATTCTTTACTCACTTAAGGAAGTAACCAAAGAAAAAGAAAGAGATCATAAAGTCTTTACTTCAGGAAATAAAAAAAAGGTTACCCGAATACAATAAACAGGATTATTATATATATATACATATATATATTATATGTAGTTTTTTTCCCCACACTGATAAGAAGGCTAGAGAGAGAATCAAACACATAATTGAGAGGGCTGTGGAAGCCAATCATAGACATGCTTAAGAATAAATGCCTATTTTCCTTGTTGTTGTTGTTGTTGTTAAGTGCCGTTGAGTTGATTCCAACCCACAGCGACCCTGTATAGGGTTTCTGAGGAGTAGCTGGTGAGCTTGAACCACCGACTTTGCAGTTCAAATGGCAGTTTTAAATACAGAACCACTTGGAATGTTAGAATGGAGACCATGAGATTTATGTTTCAGTTCTAAGATACTGTTGCTTTATCTTTAATAGACAGACTGAAGCTACAATGAAGGAGGTTAGGGACTATGAAGCAAGCAGGGAGACTATATTGTTTTTCCTTGCTTGAATAAAAGCAATTCTAAGAGCACCTGAACCAAAACTGATTCCTAGGTGTGGCTAATCCTATAATAGTAAATGAATCTGTCTCTACAGTGTTCCAGCAAGTTTGGACCATGCTCCTTCATTAAGCAAAGGGCTTGTAAAAATGTCTTCATTTAGTAGGGGAAGCAAATTGTATGTAAAGTGGTAGGGAGACTAAAATGTGGTTATCTTGTTCCTAATCAGGATAATCCAGTATAATATCAACGTTGGCTTGGGAAAATGCCAGTGGTTCTAGATCACACGATCAGGGCCAGGAAAAGGAAACACAGTATCCACCCAGCCATCCTGGGCTGATCGTCTACCACATATAGACTCTGTGCCAGGGGTACGGAGGCAACAAAACACAGCCCCTACTCTTAAGGAAAGGAGCTCTGGTAGCGTAGTGGATATGAGTCAGGCTGCTAACCTCAAGGTCAGCAGTTCAAAACCACCAGATGTTCCATGGGAGTAAGATGAGGCTTTCTGCTCCTATAAAGAATTTCAACCTCAGAAACCCTCTGCAGGGTCACTACGAATCTTCACAGCACATTGCCACAACCACCAGGCTTAAGGAAAGGCGCCCTTGATGGTGTAACAGTTAGGCACTTGGCTGCTAACCAAAAGGTTGGTGGTTTGAACCCACCCAGCAGCTCCTGGAAGAAAGAGGCTCCCATACAGATTGTTGTTAAATGCTAATCCAGTCGGTTCCCACACATAGTGACCCTCCCTGTATAAGGTTTCCAAGAAGCTGCTGATGGATTTGAACTGCCACTCTTGAGGTTCAAACCAAAAGCGCAGTTGATGCTTATCCTTCAATGCCACACTAAGACTCCATACAAATCACAGCCTAGGAAACCCTATGTTGTTGTTGTTAACTGCTATCAAGTTGATTCTGACTCATGTACAGGCTTTCTGAGGAGCAACTGGTGGGTTTGAACTGCAGACCTTGTGGTTTGAAGTTCAGTGCTGATCCTACAGTGCCACACCCAATAGGGCGGTTCTAGTCTCTAACAGAAGTACTGGTGTGGCACTGTAGAATAAGTGCAGGACTGCACAGTTGGTCTGAACCACAAGGTCGGCTGTTCAAACTCACCAGCCACTCCTTGGAAACCCTATACAATACAGGGTTACTATGGGTCAGAACTCAGTTATCCTATAGCGCCACACCAGGACTCCTCTCTGCCTTATAGGGTTACAATAAGTCAGAATCAACTTGATTACAACAGGTTTGGTTTGGTTTTTTGGTGGGCAAAGAGAGGAGAGCCATGCCTCAGGCACAGAGGGGTGGGTATTAGTGTGTGTGTGTGTGGGGGGCAGTTAGTGACTAAGAATGGCCTCGCACAACATCCAACTCACAAAGGACAACTTAAGCAGGCAAGATACGTACCATAGGCAACATGGCAACATGCCTAGGGGCAAAGGAGACCTGAGAATAAGGGAGAATACGCTTCCTTCTGCGAGTTGTAGCTACATTGGAATGGTTGTGGCAAGTAACAGGGAAGTGGCTGGAGACACAAATGTCAGATCGTGAAGGACAGGATGCAGATGTTATGACAACTGAGTGGGAGTCACTGTGAAGACAATGAAGGACTTTAAAATCTGAGAGACAATGCCAGGTTACATGTAGCACGAGAAAAGCGAACTTAGCTGATAGCATATTTCGCAGGGATTCCTCAGTACAGGATAGTGGTTGGGTCAGGTGAGTATTCAACTAATTACCGGGCTGTTACATTTCATACACCCAAGCCACAATCCTATTTTCATTGGGTTAAGGTGCTGTCTAAAGCTTAAACCAGGGAAGCCTGTTGGCTGGCTCATCCTGTCTGTATCTCCAGCAACTAACTGATGAAGTCATAATATTGTGGGTGACTCCCGGCATATATTTCCTAATAAAAAAATAAAAACAAAAATAATATATGGTTGCCTTGCTCCATTCTTAAAGAGTGGCTTATAATTTGCACACTCCTGACACCAGGAATTTAAAAATAAAATGTCAAGAGTTACTGAGTTCTACTTTTGTTGTTGTTGTTCTTACGTGTCGTCGAGTGGTTCCAACCCATAGTGACACTCTGAGGAGCAACTGGTGGGTTTGAACCCCTGAACTTGTGGTTAGTAGTCCAGTGCTTATTCTACAGCGACACACTAGGGCTCTAGTTCTACTTTATCATCATCAAATATCCTGCGGTTTCAGAGCAATTAGCACAGTACTTTAACCATCAGCTGTGCAATGTTTATTCCTGGTCTCCTCCTGACACAAAAATGTTTAGGAAATAAACTACGAAGATAAGTGTGGCCATTGGGGACAATTCTCCTGCTGACGATCATTTTCACCAAGAGCAGAGAGCAGCGTTATGAATCATCTGTGGCCACTTATGCTTAAGCTGAATGCATTAAAATTTAATGGTCTCCACACAAGAAGCCAGTAGCAACTCTGCACATCAAGGCACTAATGTGTTGGGCCTAATTGTACTTAGATGAAGCCAGTCAGGGATGCATGGCAGCCAACTGCATTTTGCTATAAAATGAAAATTATGAATCTCTAGCAACAAGCAAGGATTCTTGTTTTCACAATTCATTATTCATGACTCTATTCTTGCTAAATTATTCATTTTCATAAATGTTAGTGCTACAGCCTCTTAGACTTTCCTGCTCTTCCACTTTCGAGCGATAAAATGCATGAGAACTGAGTGAATGCAGGGCTTTGAACACAATAAAGTGCTTGTCACCATGCTGCTGGCTTCTGCCCACAGTTACTCAAGACTTAAATGCAGGTTGGCCACTCAGGGAACTGTCATCTTTCATTTGGTGTAAAAATAAGAGGTTCATTGAATTTTATTATTTTTTTAAAGGCCAAATTCAAGAATTTTTGCTTCTAATAAAACTCAAACTCCTAACCAGGGTTCCAGCCTCCTCTGTGATTTGGTCCTTGTCCTCCTTCCAATCTCGTCTCAACGTCACTCCCCTGAGGCACATTGGCTTTCTTCCCCACCTTCTCTGAAATCTTTGCGTTTCTGGCTCCCTCTCTCTGGAATGTCTACCCATCCTACTCATTCTCACTCCCAAACCCACCAAGCTGGTTCCTCCTTCTCATCATTCCAGTCTCACCTCAAATGCCTCCTTCCTCAGAAGGGCTTCTTCATGACAGTTCTGCCACCTTTGCTTTACTCTTTATCACACCACAGTACTTACTGTCTTCATATCACTTACCACAGTTTGTCATGATGTTTTTGTTGGTTTATTCTCTGCCTTTCCCCTTGGGATATACAATTTATTAGGGATTAGGGCAGAATCCTTTGTTCATTATTGCATACACAGCCTTTGAGTGGTAATGGATACTTAATTAAGAGTTATTTAAACAGATAATGATTTTAAGCCAAATATTTTAAGCCAAAATGACCTCTTTAGTTAAGTTCCACTGCTCCCAATTTTCCTCACTTGTTTCTATTAATTGACTTCATGAGACTCAAAGGACTCTATCCAAGCAATCATCCCATGAGGGCTTCAGGGTGTAATCCAGAACTTGGGGACACTGGGGGCATGACTCCCCCTAAAAGAATGGTTCTGAGATCCCAAAATTAGAGCTAAAGAAAACAAAATCGAGGTTCATAGATCATCTCTTTCAGCATCCAGAACTCCATAGAGGATGCTTAATTAGGACCTATTGAAAAAACCAAAGCAGGATACTGTCAAGTTGGATTGGCTCTTGGAAATGTCCCCAAATCCATGTACAGTTCTTGGGTCTAACCAAACCCTCCCTGTTAACAGGGAGAAAAGAGAACACACTATGCCTGGGACCCCCATCGGTGGTCACGGTTCCCTATCACTGCCTACTTGGTTTGAATCTCTTCTGACAACACAACATGAAGGAACCCTTTTGTCCAAATGGTTGATGTTAAATGCAAACATAAAGGCGCTAAATGGGTCAAGTTAACAGAGGGTCTATCTGAGCCATTAAAATGTAGCCTCACAATAAAAGTCAAAGTCTGACTGCTACCTTTGAGCATTTTATGCTTTCTCAAATTAAGCAATGTTTCGGCTAGTGCACATTATGTGACTACAATAAGGGAACCTTAGATTCAGATGTTAAATATGAATTACTGATGATGGCCTTTGAAGTAATTCAAAGAGGTACTCAAATAGGAATGGAGGGCATAATTACTAGACGTTCTTGGCAAAAGCAAAAAAAGTAAAAGATGTTCAGATTAACAGACCAATTAAGTAGCTGGGGATTACTGAGAGACAGCTTTACACAGCAGTCAAGACCTGGTTATCATGGCAGCTGTTGGAATACTAATAAGTTCTTCCCAACACTTCTTTGAAATATCATTGGCATTTGTAAGAGACCTGAAGCTAGGGAGAGGAAAGAGAAGTGGCCTTGATCCATGCCTAAAATGATGAAGGCTCAGAAAAAGAGGCTTGTGCAAAACACTTGCTGAATAACTGGCAAGCCAGATAAAGAATAGAGAAATAGAAAAGCTTAACTTTCAACTCCTGGTCTCATGTACAATCCTTTAGATTACACTGGTCTTCTTCTAGACAGGCTTGCACTTCCCATTAGTTATTAAAACAAGATTTTGGAATGCCTACTGAAGTCATTCAAGCTGCCCTGTTGTACCTTAGGTGGCTAACGTGGCAATATAATTTACAGAGGATACATTATGTTAAACTTTACAACAGTTCTGTGATGTTCTCAGATGCCCACCAAAGACTCCAGCAAATTGACACCTCTAAAGTCATTTTCCTGGCATCCTGAGATGAATTTAGTGCCAAGTCTTCAAATGTGAATAGCTCATATGTCATCCCATTATGCCACCTGGCCTCCAACCAGCACACCTTTAAAATAGATTTATTTAGGCTATAAACTTACAGGACAGTACCTCTGTCTTCAAATATATTACATTTAAACAGCTGGGAAAATAAAACCCCAACTTTCCAATGCTAAAATCTCTGAGGCAAATTGGTGAAACAGTATGAAGAAGGCTATCAAATTCCATTAAAGATGCAAATTTAGAAAATGTTTGGTACTATACTGGGTCAGGTTTAGAAGCTAAAGAAAAAAGTTCACAAAAACGTAAATTTAAGACTGGGAACACTCTCAAGGGTATACCATCCTGTACTTTGCTTGGTTTTTAGTTAAATGCTATTCAGTTTAATTCAGTGAATAGTTGGGGTTTCGCCTCTTCAATTAGAAATTAGTTTCAAATGGAGAGCATATTCTGTTAGTAAGTTAGGAGTATTTATTTGGCTAGGTTCTTTACAAAAGCAAAATCAGTGAAGTATGTATATACTCGTATATATGATTATATGCCATGGAGTCGGTTCCAACTCATAGTGACCCTGTACAGAGTTTCTAAGGTTGTAAGTGTTTACGGGAGTCAAAAGCCTCAGTTTTCTCCCATGGGGTGGCTGGTAGATTCAAACTGTTGACCTTGTAGTCAGCAGTCCAACTCATAACCCACTATGCTACCAGAGCTTCTTTGTGTATGTATATATATATATATATATATATATATATATATATATATATATATATATAAGCTTCAAAAAGTTTGTGAGAAAAAAAAGAATGAAAAGATAATGGAATTGAAGCTAGAAGGAAGGAGTCTTCACATCAAGGATCAAGCCTATCCCCTCTGTACATAGGGTTGATAGGGACAGGCAACTTAAGACACTCAAGACATTGGGGGGCAAGAGGGTAATAAAGGCATGAAGTGGGTGGCTTACAAGTTTTCAAGAGTGTGCTTAGGTTCAGAAGGAGGGGGATAAGGTAGAATTACTTGCTGAATAGTTTTCCTTTTGTCCAGATGGGTCTGGTGAAAGGGGATAGGGGAGGATGGTGATAGGATTCTTTTGATTCAATAGTGAGTAATTGTTATCATGACTAATTGTGCTTGTCACAACCGTAAAGGTAGAAGATGTGAAACAAAAAGGGGGGAGTTGTTAATCTTTCATTCCAGGAACAGAAGACTCTAGGACCATCAAGAAGGAAGAGCATGAGCAGCGTATGGGATCCTAACCAGAGAAGCAGCGACACCAGAGATAGAGGCAGAGGTGATGGCATGGAGAGAGAGAGCACCTGAGGACTCTAGACTCATGAATGAGAAAGGCTGAGTGCCAGCTGGCATGAGACTGGCTTGCAAAATGTGCCTTTTGGTCATTTAAGTGAGTATTGGTGTGGTGCTGTGGGTTAAAGTGCCAGACTGCAAATCCATTTGAACTGCAAGTTCAGCGGTTCAAGCTCACCAGCTGCTCCTTGGAAAACCTATACGGTGTTGCTATAGGTCAGATTTGACTCTTAACAACAATAACAACATACTTAAAAAGAGGGAATAGAGGTAAATACTGTTAACTGATAGTGCATGGAGGGGACTGTGATCATTGCAATGAAACAAAATATTATTGATTGAGTGTAAGGCTGATGATCCGCCCTGTAAACTATCACTCAATTCACAATAAAATCTTTAAAAAAAAAAAAAGGTAATATAATTGCTCCACAAACTTTTTGAAAACTCCTCATACACACACACTTACCTATAGAGTGATTTATCTAAAGGCAAATGCTCATGTAGTTACAAATGCTGGCAAGTCCCTAGCCTGTCAGTCAGGCTCCTCCGGCATCACATAGCTGCAGGGCTGACAAATTCAAGATAGTCCGGTGAGATGGTAGGCTGCTGGCTCACAGACAGTGGAGGTTGATGCAGCCCAAGAACAGGAAGTCACACAATGGTGAGCCAAATGCAGGACCCAGAGCAAAGGAGCAAGTTTTGCTAGAACATTCATACATATATTAGATGCTGGCCATGCCCCTGAGTAAACTGTCCTTAGAACTGATTGATCATAACAGATCATATCGTGGGAGATGGTTACATTATTACATAACCCCAAATTACATCATTACATAACTGGCAAACCACAAAGAAGTATGCCCAGCCTACAAGTTGACACCCAACCTCATTCATCCCAGAACATATCATTCACTTTCTGTGAATAAACTCATTTTTTTGTCCTGACACTGATGATTTTTTTTTTTTTACCATATCTATAGATTATTAATTAACCCCAAAGAAATTAGACAGTCTCAAAAACGTATGTATAGACATAGGCAATCCAATTACCAATATATAACAGTGATGCTCTTCCAAGTGTTATGAGTTGTATAAATAAAAATAGTAGCCATGTGTTTTGTGACCACCTGAACAACTGACTAACTTAGAACACACATGCAACAATCAGGGAACCAGGCAGTATAACATGAAGTGCCAATTGTTAGGTATAGCCAATGAAGTGTTTATACCTAATGCCAACATTATTTAATCCACTGGAGTTAGAAAATCAGTAAAGGGTAGAATATTCAGGAAAGCCTTCCTTCAGGAAAAATGGGCTTGAGACAAATACTCAAATCCAACAAGGACAAAAATGAACTTTCAATCTCTCACTCTTCAAAGATACCCCATTGACAAATGGCATGCTAGACAACTAAAGCCAATGATCCAGAAAGCCTTCCAAATACTTTTTTTCCCTCAACCCTATTTAAGTAAATTACGAAATCCCATTGATTTGACCTCCCAATAAAGTTCTCAACTTTTCTGTTTGTCTTCATCTCCACTGCTACTTCCCCAATCCAAGCCTCTGTACTACACAACACTGCCTTCACAGTATTTACCTCAGTTTATAAGTAAATTAGTAAAAACTCATGCGGCACAGCTGTGTGATTTTATTTATTAAGCAAAATTCCACTAATCAGAATCATCTTCATTAATTGGTAAAACAGCATGATGGCAAAGACCTGCTTTGCTCGCCATTGTTTTTCCATTGTCTATAACCCTATCCAGGGTCACTATGGGTAGGAACCAATTCAATGGCATTTAACACCAACAACAAATTATAGCGTCTGGGATTCCTGGCACAGCGCTCTGGGTTAACACACTGGACTGCAATGTTGGTTTGAACTGCAAGGTCGGTGGTTCAAGCTCACCAGCTGCTCCTCAGAAACCCTATACAGGGTCGTTATGAATGGGAACCAACCTGGCAGCACTTAACAACAACAACAAGTATAGTGTCTGGAACAAAGGCAAGAATAAGCAAAAAATTACCTGAGTAGAGCAGAGGACTCATGCTAAAGAGGAGTAGCAAAAGAAAGCAGGGTTACACCCAAATCTGAAGGGCCCAGAGCTCAAAGAAAGAATTGCTTTGGCACCAAAAGAATTGACATTCTTGGATCAAATAACTTTAAAAACCGTGATGCCAAAATAATATTAGTAGCAATACGCTAAACTATAAAATTATGTCACCAAACATGAATCTGTCTCATAAGTAAAATTTATTTCAAATATAAAGATACACCATCCTCTCAGTTTATAAAGTGAAGGAAAGGTCTTGCTTTTAATCAAAAGCAAGACCAATGCACAGATGGTTTGCAATGGTCACTCCGTCTCCTTACCCCGATTTATTTTCATGCACTACACTTCACACTGGTGTGGTGCTGTGGGTTAACACACCAGACTGCAAAACCATTTGAACTGCAAGGTCAGCAGTTCAAGCTCACCAGCAGCTACTCAGAGACCCTGTACAGGGTCGCTATGGGTCGGAACCAACTCGACAGCACTTAACAACAACAACAACACTTTACACTGAAACTGTTCACTGTTTACTGACTGCTCCCTGACATTAAGAAACTGAAAGGTCATTAAAAAGATAGGAAAGAAAGAAAATATGAAAATGGATCTCAGAAACAACTCTATCTTGAACACAGACCAGAAAATGAGAAAGGGAGAAATGATGAAATCGGGCAACTCAAGAAGACTAAAGTATTTTAATGAAATGGACCAGGAGTTAGAAAGCCAAAAGAAAAGAACACTAATTAGAATTTCTCAAACTGAGTGAATTGAAGAGAAATTCAAGCCTCGAGTTGAAATATTGAAAAATTCTATGAGGAAAATATTGAACAACAGAGGAAGCGCCAAAAAGAAGATGGGAGGGATACTTGAAGACACTGTACCAAGAACTGGTCAGTGGTCAACCACTGCAGGAGGTCATTTATGCTCAAGAACGGATGGTGTTGAAGGAAGAAATCTATGCTGCACTGAAGACACTGGGCAAAAGCACAGCTCCAAGAATTTTCAGAAAACCAACTGAAGTGTTTTGTGCAGTGCTGGAGGTACTCACTCATCTATGTCAAGAAATCTGAAAGACAACTATGTAACCAACCGACTGGAAGAGACCCATATTTGAGCCTATACTTACTAAAAGTGAGCCAACAGAATATGGAAATTATTGAATGATACCATTAATATCACACTAAGTAAAATTTTGCTGAAGATAATTTTTAAATGATTGCAACAGTACATCTACAGCGAAATGCCAGACATTAAAGACAGATTCAGATGAGGATGTAGAATGAGGGAGATCATTGCTGATAACAAATGGATCTTGGCTGAGAGCAGAGAATACCAGAAGGATGTTTAACTGTGTTTTATTGACTATGTGTGGGGATTCAATTGTGTGGACCAGAACAAATTATGGATAACATCATGAAAAAATGGGAATTCCAAAACACTTAACTGTGCTCATGTAGAACCTGTATACAGAGACCAAAAGGAAGTCATTTCAAACATAACAAGAAGATGCTATGGGACTTAAAGTCAGGAAAGATGTGTGTCAGGATTGTATCCCTTTACCATAATTATTTAATCTGTATGCTAAGTAAAAAAATCGGAAAAACTGGACTATATAAAGAAGAACATGGAATAAGGATTAGAGGAAAATTAATTAATAACCAGCAATATGCAGATGACACAACCTGGTTTGCTGAAAAGTGATGAGGACTTTAGGCACTAACTGGTGAAGACAAAAGACTACAGCCTTTAATGAGGATTGCACCTCAACATAAGGAAAACAAAAATCCTCACAAATGGACCAATAAGTAATAGCATGATAAATGGAGGGAAAAATGAGGTAGTCAAGGCTTCACTGTGCTTGGATCCACAATGAATGCTCATGAAAGCAACAGTCAAGAAATCAAAAAACATATTGTTGTTGTTAAGTGCCATCAAATCAGTTCTGACTCATAGAAACACTGAGTAGGGCTTCCAAGAAGCAGTTGGTGAATTTGAACTACTGACCTTGTGGTTCAAACTGACCTTGCAGTCCAGTGTGTTATCCCATAGTGCCACACCAAAACTCCGAAAGACATGTTGTTAAGTCCCATCAAGTCAGTTCTGACCCATAGTGACACTGTATAGGGTTTCCGAGGAGTGGCTGGTGAGCTTGAACTACCAACCTTGTGGTTTAAACCAACTTTGCAGTCCAACATTTAAACCCACAGTGCCACACCAGAACTAGCATTGGGCAAATATACAAAAGGCCTCTTTTTAAAGTGTTAAAGTAAAAGCATGTCACTTTGAGGACTAAGGTGTGCCTCACTCAATCCAGGGTCTTTTCAGTTGCCTCATATGTATGTAAAAGCTGAAGACTGAATAAGAAAGTTATTTTTGTTATTGTCAAGTACATGGAGGCAGTTCCCACTCACAGAGACCCTATGCACAACAGAAGGAAACACTGCTTGGTCTTGCCCCCTCCTCCCAATCGTTGTTACTCTTGAGACCATTGTTGCTTCCATTGTTGGGGGTCTTCCTATTTTCCACTGACCCTCCACTTTACCAAGCACGATGTCCTCCTCCAGGGACTGGTCCCTCCTGATGACATGTCTGAAGTTTACGAGATGAAATCTGGCCATCCTGGCTCCCAAGGAGCATTCTGACTGTACTGCTTCCAACACAGATTTGTTTGTTTTGGCAGTCCATGGTAATGTTAATATCCTCCTCCAACACCACAACTCAAATGCATCAATTCTTCTATGGTCTTCCTTATTCACTGTCCAACTTTTACATGATATGAGGCTATTGAAAATATCATGGCTTGGGTAAAGCGTACCTTAGTCCTCAAATTAGAGAAGAATTAATGCCTTTGAAGTATGGTATTGGTGAAGAATATTAAATATACCAGGGACTGTCAGAAAAAAAATGAACTAATCTGTCTTGGAAGAACTACAGTCAGAATGCTCATGAGAAGCGAGGTGGCAAGACTTCATTCATCTGGTGTACTTTGGACACGTTATCAATAGGGACAAATTTCTGAAGAACAGCATCTTGCTTGGTAAACCAGGGGGTCAGTGAAAAAGAGGAAGACCCTCAATGAGATGATTTGATACAGTGGCTGCAACAATGGGTTCAAACATAGAAAGGATTATGAGGATGGCACAGGACAGGGCAGTGCTCAGTTCTGTTGTACATGGACCCCTTTGATGAGGAACTGACAGTGACATCTAACGAAAACACTGGCAAGAACTTAGCTTATTGTTGTTGTTGTAAGTGCCGTTGAGTTGTTTCAGGCTAACAGCGACCCTGTATAGGGTTTCTGAGGACTCCTGGTGTGGTACTGTAGGATAAACACTGGACTATGAAGCAAAAGATCAGCAGTTCAGACTTACCAACTGCTCCTCAGAAACCATATGTTGTTAAGTGCTGTCTAGTCTATCCTGACTTATAGAGACTCTGTATAGGGTTTCCAAATAACTACTGGTGGGTTTGAACAGCCAACCCTGTGATTCAAACCAGTGCTTATCCTACAGCACCACACCAAGAGCTCAATTTAGGTAAGCCATATGAATTTGGGTCAGATTTCTAGGTCTGCCCCGTGTGTATCTGGATACTCTCATTAGGCAAATAATTTAAACTTTTTAATGAAAACAATGTGATATAAAGTTTAATGACTTTCTCACACATGTTAATTCTTGGACAAACGGTGATCATTTAAACAGGTAAAGCATTTTGTTGTTGTTGTCAGGTGCCATCGAGTCGGAACCGACGCATAGAGACCCCGTGCACAGCAGAATGAAACAATGTCCAATCCTGGGCCAACCTCACTACTGCCGCCACACTTGACGTCGTCAATGATGTCACCTGGCTGATCCATCTCGTTGGGGGTCTTCCTATTTTTCTCTGACCCTCCACCTTACCCAGCATGACATCCTTCTCCAGCCACTGTTCTCTCCGGACAATGTGTCCAAAGTATGAGAGACGAAGCTTAGCCATCTTGGCCTCCAAGGAGCACTCTGGTTGCACTTCTTCCAAAACAAATCTATTGGTTCTTTTGGCAGCCCATGGCACTTTCAATATTCTCCTCCAACACCACAACTCAAAGGCATCAATTCTTCTACGATCTTCCTTATTCACTGTCCAGCTTTCGCATCCATTTGAGGTTATTGAAAATACCATGGCTTGGGTCAGGCGCACCTTAGTCCTCAAGCTGACATCTCTGCTCTTTTTTTTTTTTTTTTTTGCTTAAAAAAAAAAAAGCATTTTGTACTAACACCCTAAATTCTAAAGAAAATTTGTGGGAAAAAACTACAACTTTAAAAATATCCATGAATTTATAATGAATGCAGAGAAATTTATCATTCATCTTACTGCTGAAGATCTAATTCTTGAGAGAGAGAAAGAGAGAGTGAGAGCAGCTATTTGGAGTAAAAACTGACAGAGAAAACAGGATATGTGTCAAAATTACAAGTTTGAGGTAAACCAGTAAAATCTGACATTGAAAATCTATTTCCATTAAGATAGCAGAAGTTTGGGGCAAAAGTTGAGGGGACTAGACTACTTATTGGCTGCGGAAGGAGGAGGGGTATGTGAGAAGTTTAATTTTGCTAGCTGCTGCATACAAATAGATGACCAGAATCTGTCAGTAGAAGACCTTGTAAAAACGCAGAAAGTGGTCCATGTCCCTGTGCAAACCTGGAATGGGTGGAACCCGCAGAGCCTATGGAGAGGGTAGTTCTTCGCCTTGAAAGGGTTCAAGATTCTCATGGGTGGGGTCCTGTTTTATTTGGAATTTACTTAATCATTCCATGCCTCTTCCCACTAGTGATCAGGACCATGCAAACTGCCATTAAAACAATCAATTGAAAAGGGTACCAACAATCCAAATTAATACCAAAATACCATTCCTTAAGCAACATTTAAATGATGCCCTGGGAAAAAGGTCCCAAAGGGCATCAAGGGGGGAATGAACAGGAAAAGGTAAAAACATTCACTGCCCTCTCTGCCTAGGAAATAAGCTAAAATGTTAATCAGGTGACTGAGTAGGTCCAATCCTCTCCGCCCAGGAGTCAAGCTAGAATGTTAATCAGGTTACTAAACGGAACCAATCCTCTGGTTTCCCTCCTGTCTTCAAACAGGTCTGCAACCTAACCCCTCTCCGATTTTGACCCCATATAAGTCTGCAATGCCCTATATTCAAGGCTCAGAATCTGGAGAAATTAGCTCCTCTGAGCTAGCCAGCTTAATAAAATCTGAAACTCTGCTTCAAAAAAAAAAAAAATGTTGAGGGGAAGGAAAGTGGGGGTAAATTATTGCATGCTTGTGGTGAACCAGTAAAGCGCTCCTCATAATATATTTCTATAGCCAACAACTGCTGCACTAGTATCTTTTTTTTAAATTATTATTTAACATTTATTTTTTTAAAAACTGCTCCCAACGTGAGAAAAGTTATTCTAAGGGATACACCTGAGTGATTGAGTGATGGAGATACTCTTTTTTTTTTTTTTTTGGGCAAACTTAGGCAGTTGTTAAGGATGTGGAAAACTACACAGAGTTTGCAACTGAGAATAGTGAAGATGAAGAAATACTCATAGGCACAGCTGGGTGAGGGTGAAAATGGGCATTTTTACAGATTTGTCCATATGACATGATTAAAGAAATAGAAATACTGATGTCTTTTTAAAGTCATTGAATTCATGCCCCTGCTGCTTTAAGGTAGGGTTTCCCTCAAATGATCTTTAGACCGTTGAATATCCACATTATTTAAACATGTGTAGGGAAGGAAATTCCTCAAGCTCCTTGGCATTCTATTCCTGTATTAACAATCCTATTACCAAGAAGCCAGTCTTTGGTCATCACATTATAATTAGCTACCAGCCAGCTTGTCTATCAACAAGTATTTGCTAAGTACACACAAGGAGAATGTGATTCTATTAGGACTCTGAATGGCACACCTTCTTCTACAGTTGCTCCTATTTGCTTCTCCTGGCAAATCC
The DNA here is from genome assembly GCF_000296735.1 of Chrysochloris asiatica. NCBI lineage: Eukaryota > Metazoa > Chordata > Mammalia > Afrosoricida > Chrysochloridae > Chrysochloris > Chrysochloris asiatica. The sequence goes on from NW_006408524.1 coordinate 17,440,431, forward strand.
AACTCTAATCCTGGATTCAAATATTTTCCCCACTAAATCTACCACCAATCTTCCATTCCTCTTATTATGGACTCCCTATAGAATCCTGAAGAATGAGTATTCTCTCAATAATGGAAAGCTTCCTTTATTTACAGGATACAATGTGACTTTCAAAACAATTTTAGTAAATGGGAACACAGACTACAAGACATTGTGATAATTACACAAATAAAAGAAAACAATTTTGATATAACCAGTTGTTTAAAAAAAAAAAAATCCAAGGAGGTATTATTTCAGTCTTTCAAGTGAGCAAAGTGTGACTTCAAATTGTTTAAGTTGCTAAACAATTAATAGTTGGCTAAACTGGTCCTTCCCAGCTCAAACTCAACACTTCACTATTCACTCCTTGTTCTCGCTCAGATTACTATAGACTTTTACTTCTCTTTAGCCCATGCAGCTGGTCTTCACTTAATATTCCTTTTCTTCATTTACATATATCCCCAATTTATATTGGTGTTCTCACTTCTCAAATGCTACCTCTCTTCAGCTGACCTATATTCTAGATTACCCCCTTCTGCTTCTCCAAAGTTTCCAATTTAGCATAAGCATTGGCTTTTAGTACTTCTCATCTTCCACCAGTCCCTGACCTTCAAACATGCATAAGTAGTTTTTCTATAAAAGAGATAAAGAGAAAACACCTAGCTACAAATCCTGACAATACCCCACTTTGTAGTCTATCTGCCTTCCTAGACAGTTTCTTCCATCACAGGGTGGAGATTCTTCCATGACCTCCCAGTGTCCTTGATAGCACTCTCCTTTGAATTCCCTGATATTCATTCTTCTCTATAGAGTACTCTTCATGTTTCTAATACACAGCTAGTTCTGTAGCTAAGTCTCAAATTCTGTGCTCCCTTCTCTACGCCTTGTTCCCTCAGGGGTTCAATTGACAAGACTTAAATGGTGACATCTAAACTGAGAATACTGAAGTCTGTGTTGCCAGGGTCAATCTTTCTGGGAAGCTAAAATTCCTCAGATCCAAGTGTTGAGATATATCTCTACTTAAAATGCACCCTCATCATTGGAAGCTCATTGTGTTTGAAAAGAAACACATAATCTACACCAAACAAAATTCCCTTACCAACTTAATCACTTCCATCAATAACAACTAAAACTTGCATGGACTCTTAGGCATTCTCCCTTAATTTGCATACTTTGTCTATCCTGCATACCACTATCGGGATTTCTATTTCAAAGGCATTTTCAGAGGCTTCCTGTGGAGCCTTTATGCACAAGACCATAGGTGGAACCCAGAACCCCACCCAGAACTGACTGAGGTAGGAAATTTCCACTGGAAAGGACGAGCAGACCAACTTGGAGCAGCTAGAAGAACAGAGGATACTCTGTGAAACAAAGACCTGCAGGAAAAATCCAAAACAATAACAGCAGTCTGACGGATTACTACAAGAACAAGTAAGCTGTTTGCCTGGAAGCCATCAAGGCAATTGGTCAGGACCCTTCAGAATAAACTCCCTTCCAAGACTGAGACTCAAGGGGAATACATGAGCAGGCATGTGGTCTGGCTGGTGACCACGTTGGTCACTGATAAGGGAAAGAGGGGGAAAAAACCAGCATTGAAGTTGTGAGCTAAGCCCGACCACATTCAATAGACTCCTGTGAACCTGGGTGGAGACCTGAATGGCCACCAGAATGGCAAGACCCGGGATTTCTGGGCCCAGAGGCAGTGACATTGCCACAGAGGACTAGAGCAGAGAGTGAAGTGTCCAGCTGATATGAAGTGAGGGGAGATGTGCAAGAACACCCATACTTGTAGATAGTACCCACTTGACCTGGCATCAATGGCTGGATGATCAGAACTCAACTAGAAGAAGAAAAAAGAGAGGGGGAAAAAACAAAAAAAAAAGAGTAACGTACTACAATTTGATGAACTTTACCTATACTTACTACAGATGTAGCAGCTCAAAAAAGGGAACAAATCTTTACAGCGAGGATCACTCCCACCCCCTCGGTATGCAGGGTTGACAGGCACTCCCACCCCCTCGGTACGCAGGGTTGACAGGGATGGGTAACTTAGACATTGGCTATTACAAGCTTTCAAGAGGGAGCCTAGTTCCAGATGACGCGGGAGAAGGTAGAATCACCATTGAATAAATTCCAATCGGTTGGGACCGGGCTGGCAAAAAGAAATGGGGATAAGACTCTTGTGGTACAATAGTGAATAATTGCCATCAGAACTGACTGTGAGGGTAGGAAATGTTGAGGTAGAAGTTTTTTGACAAAAGGAGGAGAGTGACTGATTTTGCAGCCCAGGAGTGAAGGTCTCTGGGACCATCAAGTGAGAAGAACCGAGAGCAGGACCCTACCCCGAAAGGCAGTGACACCAGAGATGGAGACAGAGATGATGACATGGACAGATGGAGTGGCTGGGGACGCAGGACTTAGGGAGGGAGAGGGGCTGTGTGCTGGCGACCGGGGGACAGGCTCATGTGGTGTACCCTTTGGTTATTTGATGATGCATGGAGGGGATTGTAATCATTGCAATGAAACAAAATATGATAGAATGAGTGTAAAGCTGATGGTCTCCCATGTAAACCTCACAATAAAAACTTAAAAAGAAAAAAAGCACTTTCCTAAGTCACTTAAGGCTCAAGGTCATTTTAATAGTTTAAATAGGAGGGAGGGGTGTTAAGTATCGTAACAGCAATGTGGACACTCAAAAGAGAGATTGGGAAGTGCCACTATTGGATTTTGTTTTTGGTTTAGCTACAGAATTGTCACAGAGTTTATTTCTAAAATATTAGATTACATGGGACACAAGGTATTTACTGACAAACTGCTTATATTAATTAGTAGCCAATGTGTTTCATAAAAGGATCCTGGTCGTGCAGTGGATTAAGCTTTGGGCTATTAACTACAAAGCCCTGTGGTTCAAACTCACCAGCCACTCCACAGAAGAAAAATGAGGCAGTCTGTTCCCAAAAAGATCTAGTCTCGGAAATCCTAAAGAACTGTTCTACTCTGTCAAATAGAGGCATTATGAGTCAGAATCAATTTGATGACAGTGAGTTTGGGTTTGGGTGTCTCATAAATATCTTAATAAAATTATTTTCTAAGCAGCTTTGTTGTTGTTGTTATGTGCTCTCAAGTTGGTTCCCTCATGTTGACCTGATGTGCAACAGAACCAAATACAGCCTGGTCCTGAGGTAGCCTCACAATTGCTACGCTTGAACCCACTGCTAGAGCCACTGTCGGTCCATCTCCTTGAGGGTCTTCTTCTTTTTTTGCTGATTCTCCTCTATACCAAGCAGGATGTCCTTTTTCATGGACTGGCTGCTATTGCTAACATGTGAGACGCAGTCTCACCATCTTCACTTCTAAGGAGCATTGTGGTTTATTTCTTCCAAAAGAGATGTGTTTGTTCTTCGGGCAGTCTATGGTCCTTTCAACATTCTTCATCATAATTCAAAGGCATCGATTCTTCTTCAATCTTCCTTATTCATTGTCCAGCTTTCATAGTCATATGAGGTGACTGAAAATACCATGGCTTGGGTCAGGCTGCACCTTAGTCCACAAAGTGATATTCTTTTACTTTAACACTTTGAAGAGGTCTTTTATAGCAAATTTGCCCGATGCATTTTGTCTTTTGATTTCTTAACTGCTGGTTTCATGAGTATTGATTGTGGATCCAAGTAAAATGAAATCCCTGACAACTTCAATCTTTTCTCCATTTATCATGATATTGTGTATTGATCCAGTTGTAAGGATATTTGTTTTCTTTACACTGAGTACTGAAGGCTGTAATCTTTGATCTTTGATCTTTATCAGCCAGTGATTCAAGTCTTCTTCTCACAGCAAACAAGGCTGTACAATCTGCATATGCAAGTCACAGCGACCCTGTATAGGGCTTCCAATGCTGTAAATCTTTATGGAATCAGAAAGCCTCATCTGTCTCCAGCTGGTGGGTTTGGACTGCCAACCAGTCCAGTGCTTATCCTAAAGTGCCACCGGCATTCCTACAAACAGCTTTACTGAGATTTAATACTGAGTCCTGGTGTGGCACTGCAGGATAATGCACTGGATATCAATGGTAGTTTGAGCTGCAAGGTTGGTGATTCAAACCTACCAGCTGCTCCTCAGGGTCATTATAAGCTATATAATAAGTTTTATATTTAAACAACCTGATACATTTTGACTTATGTATATAACTACGATATCATCACACTACCAAAATAATGACCATATCTGCTACAGTTACCCAGTGTTCACCATCAGATTTTGTTGGCTGACTGAACATGAGGAGGGAAGGAAACACAGGGTCAAAGGTGTTTCTGAGGCCCCTGGCCTGAACATCGGATAATGCCATCCACTGAAATCAGATGGACAGGAGGAGGTGAATTCTATTCAGATATATGGAACTGGAGATGCTTGTAGGATATTGGTGACGACATGTCCTGAAAGCAATTTTGTATATTTGAGTCTGAAGCCTGAAAGAGAGGCCAGACAGAAAGGTATAATGGAGGTCAGGTAGTAAATTGGATGAGATTTGTTCAGGATAGCATGAAGATGGAACACTAGTATAGAGGAACGAGAAGCTGCAAAGCTAACTAGAAAAGACCAGAGAGGGGTAGACAGTTTTCAGCAGTAAAAGAGAACTGCGGCAATGAGAATATCCTAAGAACTGAATGGTCTCATTATAAAATACTGCAGAGGGACCAGGTGGGTTATACATAAAACGCTGACCAGATTTAAGAATTATGAAGGCAAAAACAACAAACAAAAATTGCTTGGAGATCAATGACTGTGATTTGGCCTACTACCCATGAGGAGATGGGAAGGAGACAGAAGCCATAAACAAGCTGTACACATTTCTTCAGAGTCGTGTGAAGGACTTGGATTAGTTTATCAGAATTGAAATACAAACAAGTCTCATAAACAAATGGTCACTGGCCATTAGTAGCTTAATTCCTTTTGAGAAAAAGACATGCTGCTAATTTTCCTGATTTATGAAATTGGCCTTCTTCTTCGCCTTACCATAATTTCTGACGGTGCATTCTTGTTTGTATTTTTGTTTGTATTAGTCCCAGTTCCATTTTACGGAAGTTGTATATTAATTGTAGACAATACAAACTGGCAACTCAGACATCACCTGCAATTATAACACCCAGTGATAATGACCATTAATCCAATACTTTGATTTAGATCCTTGTGTAGTGTGTTAAATGATGGGCTGCTAACTGCAAGGTCAGTGGTTCAAACCCACCAGTCACTCCAAGGGAGAAAGACAAGGCTATATTGTCTCAATAAGATTTCGTTTCAGAAACCCTAGACTGTTCACTATGAGTTGGAACCAACTCCCAACTCAACGGCAGTGACTTTGGTTTGGACCAGAGTTTTGATAAGCATGTAGTTGAAGCTCAGTCATTTCCTTTATATTTTCTGTATTTGCTGACTTACTTAAAAAGGCCAATC
>NW_006408524.1:17446211-17464662 GCF_000296735.1 Chrysochloris asiatica
TTTTTTTTTTTTCTTTTCATATTTAAATCTCTTATTCACCTGAAACACATTGATTGAGGCATATGGTATAAACTGGTGAACTGAAATATTCTTTTCTTCAAACAATTGGCCAGTTCCCAACACCATTTTAAAACTAATGCATTCTGTCTTCCCCTCAATGCTTTGAAATGCCACATTAGCATTTAGGTCAGAGTTAGGGTTAGCATATTCTATCTAAACTCTTCCATATCAAGTGGGGTGAGGTTTCCCCCACTTACTGAAGTTGTAATTCTCAGTTGCTAGGGTCAGGAACTTTCACAGGAAAGCAAAAGTCATCACACAAAGATGCTCACTCATAAGTGAATTAACCATATATAGACTTCATCTCTGCTCAAATAGCATTCCTCATTTCATAAGCCATCAATTCCTGCCAGCTATCACTGACTGTTGGAAACTGTTACAGGTACAATGCAAATTGGTCACAGAAGGCAACTATAACTCTTGCAAGTAATGCATGATATAATGCAGTTGCAATGGTATTGGACAACTGCTCTGGTCACGTGCTAGGCTAGTGACAGTGAAAATCTGGCAGTCAGTCCAGTCAACAATGAAGAGAAGAAAACCAACACAATAGATGTTTCTAGAGAACGGTTTGCAGATCAAAGGATTCCGAGAGTCCCTTAGGAAAATGGTTACTGCCTAGGAAATATTTTCCCTAAAATCCCTCTTTGTAAAGGGCACTTTTGAGTGTGGGTTAATGCACTGGACTGCAAGGTTGGTTTGAACTGCAAGGTTGGTGGCCCAAGCTCACCGGCTGCTCCTCGGAAATCTTACATAGGGTTGCTATGGGTCAGAATCGACTCAATTGGACTTAGCAACAATCATACCCAAAACAAAAGTAAAATAAAAGCCCTCCTCAATATGTCTTTGTTTTCTCCAAGAATTATCATAATAATCTAAAAGTTACAAATATAAAATAAATGTACTATGAATTTTAATTTTAACTATTTTCAAGCAAACCTTTTGCTTTCCTACTACCCACAACAAAATGTTGATCTCAGTTCTGGTAGGCCTTTTCTGATATAAGTTATTTACAAGTCTTTCATATTTTAATTCTAAACTTTTTATTTTGGTGTATCAATCTCTCTTTAGTAATTGTAACAATGACATTTACTATTAATTTATAAGAAATGTTCTCAAAGGGTAAATTTTCCATCTTTTTATTAAACAAAAAATTCCTGTCTGATTTTATGTTACTCTGTAACTGAATTCTAGAATCCTTATTTTCAAGTTCTCTCAAGTAACTTTAGAGTTATTACATTATTATTTATTACTAATGGAATCTCATATTTTGAGAATTTGTGACGGGCCAGGCATTTGCTTTGCATTTTACTGCTGTTGTTGTATGCTATCGAGTTGGTTCCAACTCATAGTGACCCTGTATAGACTTTCTGAGAGCAGTGTAAGAACTACCAACCTTAAGATTAACAGTCCCGTACTTATTCTACAGAGCCAGTTCTGAATTCTATAAATAACTTGATGGTAAATCATCATTTTTATTCCTACTTTAGAAATTGAGAAAAACAAGAATAGAGACGCTAAGAGACTCGCCTTTTATCATGCAACTTGTAAAGGGTCAGGTGATCTGGAACTCATGTATTTTTCCATTTTGGAACTCATTTCATTAATGGTCTTTTCATTAATGTACAGGCATAATACTGTGTTCTCTATTGGAAAAACAGACTCAGAAGATATTTAACAATTTTTCCTGAAACATTTTTCACATTGAATTAACCTAAGTTTCTTAAGAAAAAATTCTAACTTATAAAAATTAAAAGTGTCAAACCAAAAGATAAAACAAACTCACAATATGAGAGTAAATGTCTTATCAAGCAAATAAGTCATACCTTAAAAAATTAAATTTAAATTCTGTTGAAATCAGTGATTTGGAATTACCTTAAAATAACATCAAACCCTAGACAAAAACGGTTTTTAACTCAAGTGTAAAATACTAAAGAGTGGGAATTTAAAATGTACCTCTCCATAAGAGAGAATAGAAATGCTATTCAGATTTATGTTCTGTATATTCTCCTACCACTTTAATATGGTGTTGTTGTGAGGTGCCATCAAGTCAGTACCAACTCATAGTGCCCCTATGCACAACAGAACAAAACACGGCCCAATCCTGGGACAATCTCACAATTGTTGCTATGTTTGAGCCCATTGATGCTGCCACTGTGCCAATCCATCTTGTTAGGGGTCTTCCTCTTTATCTCTGACACTCCATCTTACCAAACATGATATCCTTATCCAGTGACTAGTCCCTCCTGACAATATGTCCAAAGTATGAAAGACCTAGTATGGCCATCCTTGCTTGTAAGGAGCACTCTGGCTACACTTCTTCTGACACAGCCCATGGCACTTTCAATATTCTCCTCCAACACCATAACTCAAATACATCAATTCTCCTATGGTCTTCCTTATTCACTGTCCAGCTTTCACATGCATAAGAGGTTAATGAAACTACTATGGCTTGGGTCAGGCACACCTTAGTCCTCAAACTGACACCTTTGCTCTTCAACACATTAAAGAGGTCTTGTGTAACAGACTTGCCCAATACAATACATCGTTTGATTTCTTGACTGCTGATTCCATGAGTGTTGATATTTGATCCAAGAAGAATGAAGTCCTTGACAACTTCAATCATTTCTCCTTTGATAAGAATGTTGTTTATTGCTCCAGTGGTGAGGATTTTTGTTTTCTTTGCACTGAGGTGTAACCCATACTGAAGGCTGTGGTCTTTGTTCTTCATCAGTAAGTATTTTAAATCCTTTTGACTTTCAGCAAGCAAGATTGTATCATCTGCATATTGCAGATTGTTAATGAGTCTTCCTCCAATCCTGATGCCATGTTTTTCTTCATATAATCCAGCTTCTCTGATTATTTGCTCAGCATACAGATTGTGTAAGTATGGTGAAAGAATACAGCTCTTGCGCACACCTTTCCTAAATTTAAACCATTTGGAGTTCCCTTATTCTGTTTGAACAACTGCCTCTTAGTCTAGATGCAGGTTCCTCAGGAGCACAATTAAATGTTTCCGAATATTCATCCTTTGCAATGTTGTCCATAGCTTATCATGATCCACACAATTGAAAGCCTTTGTATAGTCAATAATATCCACTTAATATAGTAAAGCTAATTACTATAACAGGAGAAAGACAAGGCTTCAGCTCCTGCAAAGATTCAAAGCCTTGGAAACCCTATACAAAGTCGCTCTGAGTCAGAACTGACTGAACTGTACTTAGTACGCAATTGCTATATAAATAACTCCTGGGTGTCCCATGCCACATATAAAATCAAATTTTCTAATACATATCCATAAAAAGGCTCATTTACGAAACCCTCGTTGCTTCTTGTTCTTCCTCTTCTTTTTGTCTTTGTTTGCCACCATTTCCTCATGGCTTCATTTTGGCCTGGAAATCTGGGAGTGTCCAAAAACCGCAGCTGAGACTACAGCCCATGATGATTTTGGACTCACTGGATCACGTCAGGAGAACAGTCACTTGGTCAGTCTGAATTATCTGTGTGTTCTTAGGTTCTAGACTCTCCGCTCACTCAACGGGCCCTGCCTGCCCTGCTGTGGTACCCATATCATTTGTTCTCCAAAGTTCCATCAGGTAGGCTTTTACTAATCCATATTACGTCTATGTTGAAATCTCAACTCCCATCCTCAGTACCTGTGAATGTGACTTGGTTTAGATAAATGGTCTTTGAAGACATTATCAGTTAACATGAACATCATACTGGAATAGAGTGGGTCCTAGGATAAGCACTGGAGTTCAAACCCACCAGCTGCTCCTCGGAAACCTTATTCAGGGTCACTATGAGTCGGAAATGTCCTGATAGCAATTAACAACAACATTATATTACAAAAGAAGAAAAGACACACAGAGGTAAACCGGACACATGATGAAAAAAAGACCAGGCTCACTGGTCAGATAGAGACTGTGGAACCTCTTCAGGTCAGGAAATGAACTCACCCCCGTCACTAAGTTTTTAGCCAAACAACGCACAGGTCTAGAAGGGGACCAATAATACTAGTAAAGTACGCAAACCTGAGAATAATCAACCACTGGAGATCAAAGGGCAGCATTTAATCAAAGACAAAGTGCAGAAGGTATAGGAAAGAAGGAAGAATGGAAACTAGAAACAGGGCGCAAGCAGAATGAGTGAAGTTACATTAAGGGGACTGTGATCAAGGAGAGGAAACAAAATGTGTACAAAGTGTTAAATGTGAAACTGATGATCGGCTCCGTAAACCTTTACCCCACTTACAATGAAATGCATTTTTTTTTTTTTTTAAGAATTCTTTGAGTCGACAACTTAAAAAAAAAAAAAAAAGATAGAAATGGGCATGGGATGGAGGCAGAGATTTGGAATGATGCATCTACAAGTCAAGAAATGACAAGAATTGTTTAGCTGACTGACACCAGCAGTTAAAAGAGAGACATGTAACAGATTCTACCTCAGAGCCACCAGAAGACACCCTGATTTTGGACTCCTAGCTTCCAGAACAGTGAGACAAAACATTTCTAATCCAATCGGTTGTATTTTGTTACAAAAGCCCTAGGAAACTAATAAAGTAGGCAAAGCATCATCTGAATGAGATGAAGTAAAACAAAACAAAACAAAATAGAAAATGTAAGGAAGTGATAAAAGCCACAGCTTCCATATATTAGTCCCCAAATCTCCTGAGTTGAGTTTTGCATATGTACTTACAGAGTTTCGTACCCCAGCTGTAACTACTGTTGTTAGTTGCTTTACAGTGGCTTCTGACTCATGACAAATCCAAGTGTATCAGAGCACAACTGTACTCCAATGGGTTTCCAACACAATGTCTTTTAGGGAGCAGATTTCCAATCCTGACTTCCAAGGCACCTTGGGTAATTCAAACTGCCAACTTCTCAGCTGGTGATGGTGGTGGTTATGTGCCGTGGAGTTGGTTCCGACTCATAGCGACCCTGTACATGGTTTCTGAGGCTATAAATCCTTACGGGAGCAGAAGCCTCACCTTTCTCCCATGGAACATCTGTTACTTTCGAACTGCTGACCCTGTGGTTCACAGCCCAATTCGTAACCACTATGCTATCAGAGCTAGTAGCTGAGTGTTTATCCAAAGACTCCTTATAACCAAACCAAAAAAAAAAAAAACAAACCAGAACGACTGCCATCAAGTTGATTCCGACTCTAGGGTTTCTAAGACCGTAAGTCTTTATGGAGCGAGTAGCTCATCTTTCTCCTGTGGAGCAGCTTGGTGGGTTTGAACTGCTGACCTTTCAGTTAGCAGGCCAACACCTAACCCACAGCACCACCAAGGCTCTTTAAAGACTCCTTTCTGTTGTGTTGTTGTTGTTGTGTACTGTTGAGTCGATTCACACTCATAGTGAACCTGTATAGGGTTCCCAAGAGTAGATGGTGAGCATGAACTGACAACCTTGTGGTTACCAGTCCGGTGTTCCTTGTTGTTGTCAAGCCGGTCCCAACTCACAGTGACCCTGTATAGGATTTCCACGGATGTATATCTTTACAGAAGTACAAAGTCTCATCTTTCTTCCATGGAGCTGACCAATCCTGTGGTTCGCAGACCAATACTGTCCTTGACACTGAAGTCAGAAAAGAAAGTCCCAACAATTTAAGTTAAGTCTCTTAGCCCCAAGCACCTTCAGGGACAGAGCAGGTAATAGGCACATATGAGAACTCAAGGCAGTGACATTCAGATTTGTTTTTTTAAAAACTACCACCCTGACAGCCCTCTGCAAGGCCAGAATGCATATAGCTGGTATGAGAAAACCAGTTCTTTAATGAAACTGGACCCCACACAAACAGTCTTCCCTCACAGAAAGATGTGACTACAAGAGCTACAGAGAGGAGACATGCACGTTTGATGGTTTGGGACTAAAAAGAATTCACCAGAAAAGGTTTAGGCTAAAACCCGATAAAGTAAAGGTAAGTGGGGAAAATGTTAGGCAAAGAAGCTCATAGGTAATTCCCAGTGGGAAAAATGTTCAGACTCTGGACCCAGGGAGGATGTTGTCATCCTGGCCTTTACTGGAGCAAAGAAAGTCACATCCAAGGTACTAGGCTCATAAAGTCATGAGACTGGAGAAGACCAAGGGGTTTTTATTCCGAGCTGTTTATCCATCTGCAATTTAATAGGGAACATGGTAAAATGACACACTATCCTTCTTTTTAATACCAACCACTAAGTCACTCCACCTTCTTAGACCTTAGTTACCTCAGTTGTTATATGAGGGAGGTGAACCAGATGAGCTCTAAGTTTCTGTCCAGCTCTTAAAAAAAAAAACCCCGCTCAGGTCTGTGAAAAAATGCTTCTATGCCTCTATGTTCAGGAATCCACTCCTTTCGAATCTGCCACTTTATCTCCATATATTCTGAGTGAACGATTACAAAAAGACGCAGTCATTCATTTGAGGCACAGATAACTCACAGTATTTCCAGTGCTCTCTGTGACAACCCTATTTTGTCATCAACATTAAGAGTCCTGGTGTGGCACTGTAGGATAAGCACTAGACTGGTAACTGCAAGGTTGGAGGTTCAAACCCACTAGCTGTTCTTGGAAACCATATACAGTGCTGCTATGAGTAGAAACCGAGTCAAAGGCACACAGTAATAATTAAAATTAGGTACAAAATAAATAACTAAACCTTTAAGTTATTCCTCATAGCAAAGAGGAGAGATTGCATGAAACCCTGCTCATTTCTTCCCACATGCTAGACCACTCTCAGGGAAAAGAAGACCAGATTAAGAATAGCTTCCACGGGAAAAGGCCCTGGCTAGATACCTATTTGGACCATTGTGGTCGGTATGGTCTAGAGGGAAACAGAGTGGGACAGGAAATCTGGATTCTAGACCTAACCCTTCTAGTAACCATAGAAGATATTTATTTAGGTTTTTTTCTTTTTCTGTTTTCTATTTATAAAACAGCAATGATTCTGCATGTCTCTTTCTGCCTTGAAAATGTGCTATGCACAGGAGGAGATACTGTCTATGAAGCATTTGTGTCCTAGAGAGGAACACATGCAATAATTGAGCTTGTTCATGACAAAGAATACTAATGTAACAATTAAAAACAACACTATCATGATTGTTGTTATTGCTATGTGCCATTGAGTCGGTTCGGACTCACAGTGACCCTGTAAAGGTTTTCCAAGGAGCAGCTGATGGGTTTGAACTGCCGACCTTGTGATTCTCAGTCCAGTGCTGATCCTACAGCGCCACACCAGGAGTCCATGGGTAGGTCATGGCAGGTGGGAAAGGCACCTGGTCAGAGTCCCAGAGTCTTTGGTAAATAAAAGCAAGGGGTTATGATCGACAACAAAACTCAAACACACACAACTTCAGTCTCCCCCGTGTAATGAACTCAGCTCGCACGGAAAAGAGGGGCACTACCATGGCTTACAGACCCCTGGCTTGTGAACTACTTTTCTTTCCTTGCTTCCATCCTTTCTTTACTCTTTCCTTTCAAATATTTGGAAATTTGCATTAAGGGCTAAAATGCTCCATATACTAGAAATGAGCACAGTCTTCCAGTCCTTAAAAATCTAGCTGTCTAAATAAATAACTAACATGCCCAATCAATAATTGTGATTAAGGGGCTATCTCGTCCCTTGACATGTCCATGTCTTTGTTCACAACATTGTCACTGGACTCACAGTGGCTGTTTCCAAAGAAGCCAAGACCAAGACCTGAAAGACCCAAACTCAGGACTGTTGAAGTCTGAATTGACAGCTGCACCAGCCATCCCGTGAACCAAGACCAATTGTTGTTAAATTTCTTCTTTGATTAATTTGCTCTCCTTCCTCAAGCATCCCTTGTCTTTCCCATTCGCAGGCAGGAAAGGAAATCCATAAATTTCGTAAATATCTGTCACCTTCTCCCTTCTTAATCCTAAATACCTATTTCTTGGAAAATAATCTTGTAACAGTGGACAGAGAGGTGTGAGTGGAAACCACAAGACCAGTTACGAGAGTCTTACAAGGGCAAGATGTTGCTGTTGTTGTGATGTGCCGTGGAGTCGGTTCCGACTCATAGCGACCCTGTACAGGGTTTCCGAGGCTGTAAATCTTTATAGGAGCAGAAACCCTGATCTTTCTCCCACGGAACAGCTGGTAGTTTTGAACTGCTGACCGTGAGGTTCACAGCCGGATTCATAACCACTATGCTACCAGAGCTCCTTTACAAGGGCAAGATGAAGCGGGTCTAAACAAAGTCAAACCATGTCAGGACTCTTTCTAGTGTGAAATGTTAAATTAGAAAGATTACCTTGGGATAAAAATTGGGTTGTAAGTCCTGGTGTGGTGCAGTGGATTAATATACCGGACTGCAAAGTCATTTGAACTGCAAGGTCCGCAGTTCAAGCTCACCAGCCGCTCCTCAGAAACTCTATGCAGGGTCGCTATGGGTCCAAACTGACTAGACAGCACTTAACAAAAACATGTATGTGCAATTATAGTTAAGAAAATAATTTCCATCATATAGAATATAGAATTCCATGACACACAAACCAAGTACTTTCTCACACCCAAATCTGGAGACTGGATCATCCATTTTATTATACACAGATCCATAAAACAGCAAAAAATTTTTAATTCAAGTTATAATAATTTTTTTAAATTATATTTGTGAAGCATTGGGCTAGGTGCTTTGTAAACATAGCCCCAGTGACAATATGGACATTATTAAACCCACTTTCTTATGGAAGAAACCAGGTCTCTAGAAAGCTTTAGAGTATCACATCCTAACTCCTGGGTGCCTCAGCCCTGAGCCTACTCGTATCTCCTGGCCCCCAATCTTTTCCTTTATCTCTTTCCTTTTGTTTCTTATTCTGATGACCACAGTCTAAGGAAACAGGGGATGTCAGGAGACTCATCTGGTCAACATTTGCTGCTTTAAGTGTGAAATTCAGCATTATACAAGTAATTAAGGGATCAAGGCAGGGCCAAAGCTTGGTCTCTCTGATTCGGGCGCTTGTGCTTATTTCATGATGCTATGCTGTCTCTGTGTTTCTCTTGATAAGACTTCACTTGCATTCCTTTTTTTACTTCTAGGAATGCTGAGCAAAGGTGGGGGAAAAGCAGCGACAGCCTGGGCAACGGCATGTGGGGTGCACAAAAGCCATGTTAAGAAAGAAGAAGAGAAAACCACACCACTTCCCATACTAGGGTCCTTGCTTTCGGAGGAAATAGCTGCAACAGCTGGGTCATTTAATACAACCATTTCCTTTGTGCTCCTTGCTGCTGCCGTACGGAGAGAGGCTGGGGAGAGGGTAGTGGTGCTTGTGGCGGCCATCTCCAAGGAACTTGAGTATCGAATGACTGCTCAGCCCTGCTAACAGTGTGCTGAGTCCACTTACAAGCCCATGGTCATCAAGGACAGCCTCCAGGGACAAGATGGACCTCTCCCCACCATGGTCCCTAGATGCCTCAGACCTGAGCCTACTCACATCTCCTAGTTGCCAGTCTTTTCCTTGTCCCTTATTCTGATGACCAATGACCAAGCAAACAGGAGCTTCTCCTGGATGACATTTGCTGCTTATAGTATGAAATACAGTATCGTGAGATCACATTTGGTACAATTTTTCCTTAAAAATGGTTTTGTTCTATAATTCATTTTTTATTGCCTTGAAGCAAAACAAAATGGATCATATATTTAAAAGCAGATGGAAGGGAAAAAAAACAAAAAAAACCAAGAAACCACGACACACCATCTGAGAAATGTCTAGTAAGCATATATCCCAGAAATATTTATGGAAGTGGTTACCTGGGGAAAAGTGAAAGCAATTTTCTTGGCTATCATCACGTTAATAGGAAATTGAAACTCCAAATGCAACCCTGGGTGCATTCCTTTAATTTGGCAAAGTACAACCATGTTTGGGAAGCAGAAACAAAACACCTACCTGGCATGACCATGGTGTGTGGGGCCGCGGCATCGGTACTTAAGCATAGGCGTCCACCTTTGGCTAGTCTATCACAGAGCAAGGTGATATGTTTCTTCAGTCGGCTTGTGTCTTTGGGTATGTTCAGTTGGCTGCTGAGGTTCAAAGCCTGCTCCTTAGAACTCTTTGATAGGCAAGTCTTCAATAGGTAGGAAATAGCAGCATCCACTGTTTCTTCCCAGCCCTGGATATGAAAGTCAATTTTGAATTTAGGTAAAGATTGAAAATGGAAAGAGTTAACTAAGTTAAACAGATTCTGAGTGTTTATGCTCAAATGTTGGAAAGTTGTGGAGAGGTTGGTGTCTGGAATATTCTAGAGCAGCCTGGTTTTGGTTTCTAGTATTGTCAGCTATTTGACCTCGAGCAAATTAATTTCCCTAAGCCTCATCTTCATCTACAAACGAGAATGCTAATAGTCTGTAACTCCAGAGAGTCAGGTGATTAAATAAGATTATATATGAAAAGTATTTAATTCTGTGCCAGGGAGAGAGTAATTAGTAACATCATCTCAGGTATGGGGCTATCTGATGATCTGGTAGATGAAGTTGCCAGGGCAGAAGAGGCCTTTGGATACCTTTGGGGGAAATTGGAATGGAGAGAAAGCCTCAGTTACTGGTCCCATAGTCTGACCCCTTCGGGCTGCAGCTGGAGGCTGAGGGAACTTATTTCAAGAGTGACTTTGGGAGATATTTAGGGCCTAACAAGTCCAGCTTCACTAACCAGGTGACAAAAAGGGATACAAAATGAGGAAGTAAGACATTTTGCACCATTTTTGTCAGGGACAGTGTGGATGTGCTATGTGAAGACACTGTCGGTTTAGGGTCATCAAGTCCTCATATCTGGGAACCTCAGCATTTTCATGATGGGCACCAGCACCAGCAGAACTGGCAGGGGAGGCACCACCTTCAGGTGGGTTCAGACACCATGAGTATCACACCAGCAGGGAGGAGTGAGAGAGCAAGAACTTACGAGTTCTCATTCAGCCTTCCCATGTGGTTGTAGAGATAACTGGGTAAGAGTTTCATGGGTGTCTGAAGTCCCTATACACATAGCATCAATTGTCACTGTGACTCCATTTGAAGCCATAGATTGGTAAGAATAGGAACACCAAGCTCATGACAGTCAAAGTGAAATCATAAAGGAAGGCACGAAATGATGTCATTCCCAAAGAACATTACAGACTAGCCCAGTCCAACTCAGGGACAGCCACCCTTGGGAATCCCATCTGTGGACTCTCTTCACAGCTCTCAGACTTGGTACAACCAGCTCCGCACTCTGCTCTAGTCTCTGCCTGCATGTCTGGCCCTCCCCTCCCCCTGCATCAGAGTGCACTGAGATCAGCACATTCCAACACTGTGCATGGTAAACAGAAGGTGATCAAGAGAAGTGCTTGCTGGACAAAAAGACGGTGAGTTACAGAACAGGATCTTAAGAGTTGAGAAGATTTTGGAGATCTTTAATCTTATGGGACTTTCCCAGGAGGCTTAATACACAATAGCAACCATCTGCCTATGCATGGCTGTCCTCAGGCTCCAAAATTACTGCTTTTTGAGGCCATCCACTCCTTTTAAGGACATGTGGAACCAGCAAAAAGCTATTTCTATACTGAGCCAACATTTGCCCCATTGACCCTCACTCTACCCTCCAGAGCCATGCAGAATAAATCTAACCTCTCTTCTCCATGACAGCACTTTATATCTGTGAAGACAGAAATTCTGTACCCTCTTCTCCAGAATAAACATCCCCAGTTCCTCCAGCTCTTCCTTATATAAACATGGTTTCAAGTTTTCTCTCCATCCAGACCGCTCTTCTTTGAATGAGCTCCAATTTTAAACACTTAAAATTTTATACAGCTAAGTAGAGAACCCCAACCTGAACCCAATGTATCAGGCTGAGGCCGACAGTGTAGGGATGAACACATCCTGTCTCTCATTTTCTGGGAATTCGGTCTGCCAGTTGGACCTCCAGGTGCCTCCACTCCCCTGGCAGCTACTCCATATTATGGACTCACAGTGAGCTTAAATAAGACCCAGAGTCTTCTCCATCCTCACCACACTTCTCCCTTCTGATGGTGGTGGCAGCATGCTGTGGAGTGGACTCTGGTTCATAATCACTTTCAAGGCTGTGAATCTTTACAAGAGCAGACAGTTTAACTCATAACCCATTAGGAGCTCCCAGAGCTCCTTTTCCGTACATCAAGCTTATGCAATTGATACTTCAGGCCAAAGTGTAGGCTCACTGTGTCTGCTCCAGAGAACTTCCCACTGGCTACCAACATCACTTCATCATGAAGTTTTTCCTCAACTGACCCATTAGAGGTGCCACCAGGTAAATCAGGAAACAAATTTATTATTTTTAAATGATCTTGAAAATCCTTTCGAGAGACATCGAAGATTGTGAAAGCAGCTTCCTTCCTCAAACTGCTAAAGCATAACAAACCACTGGTGACAACAAAGATACCGCTAAAACATGGAAACTAGAGAAAGATGTAAAATGGACTTTGTGTTTCCAAAATGATAGGAAGAATTTAAGATAAGACAGTAATCCAGATGTCACTGAAGAGGAAATATTTCCAACCAGTTTTTGGATCTGTGGATGAAAACCCCTGGAGTATAAAAAGAGAACACCCTTTGTATATAATTTGGCATTTGTGTGGTCTGGGCTCATCTCAGCATTAAAATAGTTCCTACTATTTTATATTCTATTTATCTAAGCAAACTAGTGTATTCTTAAAGTAAGTTACAGTAGCATATTAGATCACTGAAGCTGATATGGCAGAATTTCCTTTGTGACTGCCAACTTGCAGATAAGTAAAAAACCATGTCATGCTTTGGTATTTGGCATGGATATTCCTGAAATATGATGAGGCTTGATGCCAAAATGTTAGAAAATTCTTACTGAAATAGAGTTTGTTTTTTTCATGTTTGGATTGCTACATATATGTGAATAGGATGATGAAAAGGAATGTTTATGACAGAAAAGGAAATCAAAGTTAAGCAAAAATGCAATACTGATCACTCAGTGATCAAACATAACCAAGCAGTGGTCACATGAAACACACTTGGTTACACATAGAACAAAACTCTTTGGAAAACTGGGATTTCAAGTGTGAGCAGCACCTTACAAGTCAGTGATTTCAACAACTCTTTAGGTGACTAAGTCCATCATCTTTATTTATAGCCCTTAAATTAAAGTAAACCAAATGTGCAATTTCAATGTCTCCATACACACATGATTTACACACGCTCACACCCCCCCCCACATACACATAATCTTTATCCTCTCAAATGAAATATCAATTGTACTAACAATTTTATCTCCTTATTGTGAGACTAGAATAAAATACAAATTGGGAGAAATGTACCAGCTGGTATTTAAAATCCTTGGTGGTATCATTTCCAGAATCACAACAGCCTACAAACCCCCACAATAGGACAAACTGATGGACAAGTGGTGGTGTGGGAAAACTGTGCTTAAAGAAATGTCTGGAACAGGAAAAGCTTTCAAACACAGGTTCTTCAGTGAGAAATGACTCTATTCCTGACAGGCACAACCTCAGAAATCCCTGTTACTACATCTATGATTTTTATAACACCACATCACGTGTGAAGATAACTACATAGGGAATACAAATGTAACTATTCAATTTTACCTTCTGTGTGGTGTTTGTCAATTTGAAAAATCATCTTAATTTGGGGGATTTTTTAATAGGCTTGTTGTTTTGCTTTGTTTTCATTGTTTCTTTTGAATAATAACTGGGCTTTTCCTTTTCCTAAGATCTAGACTCTACCCCATTACAACTTCCTTTTTGTCTTAGTTCATTATTTTTTTCTGACATCCTTTATTTTTTTTCACTTTTTTTTTTTTTTGGTGCAGGGAAGTGGTAGGTAAGAGGAAGGATTGAGATTAGAGTTAGGACTATGACTAAGTCTAGGCAAGGCCTGGAGTTCTGGTGTGGCACTGTAGGATAAAGCACTGGACCACAAGGTCTGTTTATATCACAAGATCGGCAGTTCAAACCCACCAGCCACTCCTTGGAAAGCCTATACAAGGTCGGTATGGGTCAGAACGGACTCGATGGCACTTAACAAACCAACAGTCAAGGCCTAAGACTGTTTAGTGTTAGTGTTAGGGTAAGGGGTGGGCTAGGGGTAGGTGTAAGGCTTGGTCTAGTTTTTAGGGTTATAGTCAGGCTAAGTTTAATATTTTCCTTAAAATCTCTTTTATTTGGAAGTTCTGTAAGTACATTATTCCCTCTTTTTTATTTGTTTGTTGTTGTTGTTGTAACTGTATTTCTGGTTCTCTACTTTCAGTTCTGTAGGCCTATCTTGGAATATGCTCATATCTGGGTTCTGTCTAGGTGATTTGTCAGGGATGTGTCTCAGGTTGTTTGCTGTTGGTCTCTGTCCAAAGAATGTCCTTTCATATTTTTTGCTAGGTTGAGCTGGTTTTTACAAAGTCTTTAAATTTCTGTTTGTCTGACAATGATCAAAATTTGACGGACAGTTTTTCTGAATATATGATTGATTCTTGGTTGAGAATCTGTTTCTTTCAGACTTTTATGTGACATTCTATTGTCTTCTTACCTGCATGGTTTCTGCTGAGAAATCAAAGCTTTGTCTTATTAATTTTCTTTTGTCGGTAACTTTTCATTTTCGTGAGCTGCTCTCAGGATTCTTTCCTTATCTTTAGTTTTAGAAAGTTTGATTTTATATTGCTGTTCTTCTTTCGGTGTCTATCCTGTATAGGGTTCGTTCAACTTCTTAAATGGCTATCTTCTCATCTTTCATGATGTTAGGGAAGTTTTCTTCCAACAACTCTTGGGCAATATTCTCTACAGGTTTTGTTGTTTTTTTTCTTCCTTTCTTCCTGTTCTGGAATTCCAGTCACATGTAGTTTATTCCTCTTGATTGATAACGTCCCACATAAATCTTAGGCTTTCTTAGGCATTTTGTTTTTATTGTTGTTCATTTTTCTGATTGTTCCTCTAGCAGATGAATATTGAGAGGTTTTTCTTTAAGCTCAGTAATTCAGCCTTCAATTGCTTCAAATCTATGTCTTTGCCCTTTCCATGTAATATCTATTTCTGAAGTCTTATTGTTAATCTTCTGGCTTTCTAATTGCTGTTTTTGTCCGTTTGTTTCCTGTCTTCTAAAGTCTTGTCCGTGCTTTCCTTGAGTTCACCTACAGTTTTCTCAATCATTCTTTAATCTGTTGAGCTGCCTCCAGGATCACCATCTGTATTTGTTTCACTGAGTCACCTATGTCTGTATTGCAGAGGGCCAGCTCGATATGTCTGCCGATTCCACCATCTTCTGTCTTAGCTTCTCTACCTGAGCCTCTACCTTCTCTATGGCAGATGCGACTGCCTTGCTTCTGCTAGTTCTCCAGGTCCCACTCCCAGTGGCAGTGACTGTGTAGCCTGCTGATTAACTCTCTAAGGCCAGGTTATCTGTTAGACACACCCACCAATACTACCTGCATCCCACCCATAAGGAGACTCCTGCTACTCCATGATGGCCCCAGATGCTTGTGTATACCTAGTGTGATGCTTGGTGTACCATCTCTTTAGATCCAAGGCCCTGATCTTTCCTAGTCTGCTTTTACTTCTGATTGTATTCACCAGAGCTATGCTTTTGCTCATTAGAGAAAGCTGCACCTGGGTCTCTCATCTCAACCTCACTAGTCTCCACTGGTGTCTATGCCTAAATGGCAATACTAAACACTTGATTTATCAGAAATAACACACAGCAGAAAGCTTGGCTAAGTTTGTACTGTTAATTTCCAGGTTACAAACAAATGTGACCAAAGAAAAAACTAAACCAGAGTATGCCCATGCCACCTGAGAATCAAAACAGCTGAGTTGACTATAGTTCAACTTAACCTCATTCATCAGGGTTGTACTTAACTTCATTTATTTCAA
Source organism: Chrysochloris asiatica (assembly GCF_000296735.1). Classification (NCBI taxonomy): domain Eukaryota; kingdom Metazoa; phylum Chordata; class Mammalia; order Afrosoricida; family Chrysochloridae; genus Chrysochloris; species Chrysochloris asiatica. The sequence goes on from NW_006408524.1 coordinate 17,462,129, forward strand.
TTGCCCCTTCACTCCATTATCCTAGAAAACTTGTTTAACTTCTTAAGGTATAGGAGAAGTTTCCATGAAATGAGACTAACATCATGCCCATTCGCACATGGGTGGTTATACACTCTGAAATTCCAAGTGGAATTTACTATGGAATAAACAGTGGCTCTTGGCAAAGATAAGTGAGTGCCTCCAGTGGTGCATCAGTTTGTCAAAATAATTCAATTTGTATTCTATCCATTCCTGAAGTCTCATTTTTTGCCAATGCCTTCAGTGCAGCTTAGACATCTTCCTTCAATACCATCGCTTCTTGATTACATAGCACACATCTTGAAATGATAGAACATTGACTCACTACTTTTGGAACACTGACTCTGTATTGCTTCCATCTTTTACTGATGCTTCCTGCATCATCCAATATTTTGTCAACAGAGTTCTTCAATATTGCAACCCAAGTCTTGAATGCTTTATTCAGTTCTTTCAGCTTGAGAAATGCTGAACATGTTCTTACTTTTTGGTTTTCTAATCCAACTCTTTGCATATTTCATTATAATGCTTGACACTCTTCTTAAGTTTCACTTTGATATTTTCTATTTAGCTCTTACTTCATAATTTCTGCCAGTCACCTTAGCCTCTCTACACTCAAGAGTAAGTTCAGAGTTTCTTCTGACATCCATTTGGTCTTTTCTTTCCTTGTTTTCTTAATGACCTTTTACTTTCATCCTGTATGACGGTCTTGATGTCATCCCTCAACTCATCTGGTCTTTGGTCTTTAGTGTCTAATGCATCAAATCTGTTCTTCAGATGATCTCTAAATTCAGGTGGGAGATACTCAAGCTCATATTTTGGCTCTGGTGGCCTTGTTGGAATTCTCCTCAGCTTTAGCCTGAATTTGCATACGAGCAATTGATGGTCTATTACACAGTCTGCCCATGGGCCTTGTTTTGGCTGATGACATTCAGTTTCAACATTGTCTCTTCCCACACATGTAGTCAATTTGAAAGCTGTGTAATTCCATCCAATGAAGTTCACATGCATACTCGCCCTTTATGTTGTTGAAAAAGTTGTTTGCTATGAAGAAGTCATCGATGTTGTTAGGTGCTGTCGAGTTGGTACCCACTCATAGCAAATTTATGCACAACAGAACAAAACACTGCCCAGTCCTGCGCCAACCTCACAACCATTGTTGATTTTGAGCCCATTGCTGCTGCCACTGTGCCAATCCATCTCGTTGGGGGGCGGGGGAGTCTTTTTTTCCAACTGACCCTTCATTTTACCAAGCACGATATACTTCTCCAGGGACTAGTCCCTCCTGATATGTCCGAAGTATGAAAGACGAAGTCTGGCCATTCTGGCTTCTAAGGAGCATTCTAGTTGTACTTCTTTCAACACAGATTTGTTCATTCTTTTGGCAGTCCATAGTACTTTTAATATTCTCTTCTAACACCATAACTCAATGCATCAGTTCTTCTATGATCTTCTTTATTCAATGCCCACCTTTTACATGCATATGAGGTTATTGAATATACCACGGCTTGGGCACACCTTAGTCCTCAAACTGACACCTTTGCTTTTGAACATTATTACGTGCAACCGATTCAGTTTCAACTCATACTGGCATTGTAGGTTTCTGAGGGATTGCTGGTAAGTTTGAACAATCAATCCTGCAATTAAAATGAACTTGAAGTCCAGTCCTTATCCTACAGTGCCACACCAGGACATGAGCCTTGCAAAACTATCATGCAATCTCCAACATCGTTTCTATCATCAAGGCCACATTTTCCAACTACGATCCTTCTGCTTTGTTTCCAACCTTCACATTCCAATCAGTGCATCTTGATTGCATGTGTGATCAATTTCAGACTGAAGAAACTGTTAAGTGCCGTTGAGTAGGATCTGACCCATAGTGATTCTATATACATGGTTTCCGAGGAGTGTCTGGTGAGCTTGAACCACTGACCTTGCAGTTCAAGCCAACTTTGCAGTCCAGTACATTAACCCACAACGCCACACCAGGACTCCAAAGACACTGGTAGAATTCCACAAATCCATCTTCACTGACTTTAGTGGTTGGTACATAAATTTGAAGAGTAGTGGTATTAAATATTTTAAAAAACTGATGAGGCACTGGAGGCACTCACTCACCTATGACAAGAAACTTGGAAGACAACTACCTGGCCAACTGACTGGAAGAGATCTGTATCTGGGCCCATTCCAAAGAGAGGTGACCCAATGGAATGCAGAAATCATCGGACAGTATCATTGATACCCCATGCGAGTGAAGTTTTACTAAAGGCTATTCAGGAATAGCTGCCCCCATACATTAACAGAGAACTAACAGAGGCTCAATCTGGATTCAGACGAGGATATGGAATCAGGTATATCATTGCTGATGTCAAGTGGACCTTTGCTGAAAGCAAAGAATACCAGAAAGATGTTTACCTGTGCTTTATTGACTATGCAAAGGCTTTCGATTGTGTGGATGACAAGCTATGGACAACATTGTGAAGTATGAGTATTCCTGAACATGAGGAATCTGTACATGG
>NW_006408524.1:17465717-17467459 GCF_000296735.1 Chrysochloris asiatica
TTATTGATTCAGAAACTCTATACAGAGTCGCTAGGAGTCAGAACTAATTCAATGGCACTTAAAAAACAGCAAGCAGAATATATTCCATCTTACTCCATTTCAGAATTAGAAAGTACAAACATACCACTGAAATCCAATGTGCAAAGTAACATCCGTAAACTTTTTTTCAAACAAATCATAAATCCCTGAAACCTTACGTTTATAATAGAACCACTACCACATCCTTAAATACAGTGGTATAGGGAAAACCACAAAATGCCAGGGTAGAGTTTATTACCAAATATGCACAGAGTTTTCTCTGAGGGAGAGAGAAGGCAAAAAAGGAGGTCTGTTTGAAAGAATAAACCGATTGCATGACGACAACCCTGATTTCTTTTGAGGAGCGAAGATTCTCAGAAACTTGCGTTAGATATTTAAAGGCAAAACAACCTTTACAACATATCCATTTATTTTGGAACAAATTGATTCAAAGAGCAATTTCTTCTTGAAATTAAGGATTTACAATGAAGTCTTTTGTATTTGTGATTGGACTATAGAACCTTTTTGTTATTATTGTACAATATTGTATACATGGGTCACTCTGACTGAAAATTGACTCTATGGTACCTAACAATAATAATATTTATATTATCTTGTACTTAGTGCAGACAAGCTAAAAATAATATGAAGGGTTATTATAAACACTGTTAAGTGCTATCGAGTTGGATCTGCCTCATAACAACCCTGCGTAGGGTTTCCAAGGAATGGCTGATGGGTTTGAACCTCCAACCTTGTGGTTCAAACCAACCTTATGGTCCAGTGCTTATCCTATAGTGCCACACCAGAACTCCATTATAAACATACGTATAAATACTGTTTCTACTGCTACCAAATTTTTATTATAAACACAGGTATGTTGTTGTTGTTGTTGCTAAGTGCCTTCAAGTTGGTTGTCTGACTCATAATGACACTGTATAGGGTTTTCAAGGAACTGCTGGTGAGTTTGAATCGCCAACTTTGTGATTCAAACAGACCTTGCAATCCAGCAAATAAATTGGGTGGCAACAGGAAAAGAATCTTTCAACAGTTGAAAATTATATACTTTAGAAGGTACAAGAACTTTGCAGGATTTACCTACGTTCGGATTATTTCCAAAGAATACATCGTATTCGGTGAGTGTTCCTATCATGAAAAATGTCAAGGGACTTTACTTTTGGAAAATAAAACAGTTATTTGACCCTCAGATAAAATAAGACCATGTTGTATGATCTATATGGCATCTCAACAAAAGTTTAAAATGATATTAGTTTTATTATAAAAGGAAGCCTTGGAGAAAATCAGCTCTAGCTTTTTCAACTCATCAGTAATAAATGAAAAGTCTACACATAAACCACTGGCTGGTTCTAACCACTTTGTTTGGATGAACCGGTAGGACAAAAATTTACTAGATTATGGAAGTGAGAGTACTCTTATTCCCCAATACCTTGGTTTTTTCTTTTATATTAAAGTGATTTATTAAGCTTTCTGTGTTATTATTCCACTGTCATGACTAAAAAGGTGCAAAAACCAAAATGAGGTTTCAATCAAAAGTAGACCATGACAGCTAGAACCAACAGAAGATACATCTTTAAAGAAAGATCAGCAGAGAAAAACCAAAACAAAAATGGCAGTAAGACTGGCTACTACAAGAATAAGCAAGCTGTTCGCTGGGAAGCCATCAAGGCAAGCAATCAAATCCCTTCCAGACAAACTCAAAGGGAACA
>NW_006408524.1:17468684-17485534 GCF_000296735.1 Chrysochloris asiatica
AAAAAATAAAACAGAGGGAATGGAAGCAAATACTATTGAATGATGATGCATGGAGGCTGTAATCATTGCAATGAAATGAAGAACGTAAAGCTGATATTTTCCCATGAAAACTACCACTTGGTTGACAATACCACCACCACCACCCCCCCCGCAAAAAAAGTAGACCATGGTGCCAGGCTTATCGATCAGCACTGCTTTGTGAAAAATGAAGCGCATTGCTTCTCCTTGAATGGAAGCCTTTGACAAAAAGATGCTGCGTTAGTTACCACCATAAAGTTTAGCTGCAGTCCAAGCAGAAAGCTCAAGAATGTACCTTGCTTCAAACCATTCTACTCTGGTCACTTTATATTTTTTTAGGTTATGTTTTGCCATGAGATTTGCATTTGACCCATACTCTTAACCTGACTCCAATGCTTTAGACTGTTGTTAAGTGCCATCCAGTCAGTTCTGATCCATAGTGACCCTGTATAGTGTTTCTGAGAAGTGGCCAGGAAGTCTGAACTGCTGAACTTATAGTTCAAACTGACCTTTCAGTCCAGCACATTAACCCATAGTGCCACACCATGACCCTAATGCTTTAGACAGAGGATCACAAAGTAGATTACCTAAATTATGATGACACTTGAACCTAGATGGCCACAATTAGTTTAAAAAAAAAAAGCAAAAAAAACCCCAAAATTCATGATACCTCACAGAATCAATCTAAATGAGCTTTGAAATCTGCTACCGGTCAACTTGCTATTCAGAAGCAACTTGCACAAATGAAGACTGGAAAATTGCATTGATAATGAAGCTTCCAGAGGAATGCAGCTTCTGGTACTGGTGGTGATGGCAGTGGTGGTTACGTGCCATGGAGTCAGTTCCGACTAATAGTAAACCCACACAGAATTTCCATGGCTGTAAATCTTTATGGGAGCTGAAAGCCCCATCTTTTTTCCATGGAACGGCTGGTAGTTTCGAACTGCTGACCTTGAGGTTAGCAGCCCGACTTGTAACCAGTAGGAGGTTTGTTGTTGTTAGGGACCATTGAGTTGGTACAGACGCATAGCAACCCTATACACAACAGAACCAAACACTGCCCGGTCCTGGGCAAACTGCACAATTGTTGTTACATTTGAGTCCACTGATGCTGCCACTGTGCCCATCCATCTCATTGGGGAGCTTCCTCTTTTTCTCCAACCCTCCAAAGATGATATCCTTCTCCAGTGACTGGTCCCCTCCTGACAATATATCTGAAGTATGAAAGATGAAGTCTAGCCATCCTGGCCTACAAGGAGCACTCTGGCTGCACTTCTTCCAACACAGATCTGTTTGTTGTTTTGGCAGCCCATGGTACTTTCAATATTGTCCTCCAACTAGGAGGTAGAGAAGGTAATTTGGACCAATTCTTTCACTGCTGACAACTGGACAAAACATAACAATAATTCCTTTGAAAGACCAAGAAAGTTTACAAGACAGAAAGCAAAATCACCAGGTCAAGCAAAGAGGACAAAGGAGGTTCAGGAAGGTTAGACCTGAGTGCTTACCCCTAGGGTCACTAGCTACCTGGCCTAACTTGCAACAGAGATCCTTCACTTAACTACCATGTCACATTGTAACTTAGACTTCCTAATGCTTTTCCATGTAAGAGGCAGCAGAGGTCATGAAAACTGCATGGGGTTAGAAGTCAGAAAACCTAGGCTGAGCAAGCTGTCTGTGGGGAAATCACCTCAGCTCTCTGGAACTTGGTTTCCTCATCAGTAAAATAGTCAAGACTATTCTCTCCCTTGTCAGGTGCTTGTTGAGAATGGAGACGTGTTTAGCAATGCTACTGTCAGTTGCTGTTGTTTGGGAGTCATGTAGAAGCCATGTAAAATGGAATGACACGTCGCCCAGAACTAAGTTATCTTCATGTTCGTTCATATACTCAAGTCCATTGTTAAGACCTCTGCATTTTAAGTGCCTGCTGATCTAAAGGCTCATCTCGTCAGACCACAGCACTGCATCAGACAATGTTCTGTTACAATCCATAGGATTGTCATTGGCTGGTTTTGGAAGGAGACCTCCAGGACTTTCTTCCTAGTCTGTCAGACTAGAAGCTACACTGAAATCTGTCCACTATGGGTGACTCTGTTGGTGTTTGAAATCCTAGTGGCATAGCTGACATAGTGACTGGCAAGCTACCGTAGTCCAACAACAGACAAGGTCTTGGCTAATATGTAGCAACAGCAGTTACTTGATTTCAAGATATACTGGAACTTCTGACTGGAAAACATTCTCTCCAGAAGTTTTATCTTTTCTGTGCTGGTTCATGTGTATAATAGCAGCAGTAATAGCAACAAAAGTGAAAACTATTTTTAAGGACATTATGATGTGCTAGGACCTCTGGTAGCGTAGTGGTTACGAATCGGGCTGCGAACCTTAAGGTCAGCGGTTCGAAACTACCAGCCGCTCCACGGGAGAAAGATGAGGCTTTCTACTCCCGTAAAGATTTACACCCTCGGAAACCCTGTACAGGGTCGCTATGGGTCGACATCGACTCGACGGCACTTAACAACAACAACAACAACAGGAGATATACTGATAATTTTACTAAGTTTATTCCTATTAACTCTCACCATTACCCTGTAAGAAAAGTTTTGTAACTTCCCACTGAGACTCTAAAAACTAAAGTATTTCGCCCTAAATCACACAGTTATTAAGAATGGGAGCTATAATGCTATCCAGGACTGTTTGGTTCTTGACCACTACACTGTATGGCACTATACGTGATTCTTATCTCATTATACATATATATTCCAACTACTCTCATAAATTCTGTGTAGGCTTATTTTATTATACTGGCCTTTCGAAAATACTATATGTTTCCCCCCACAAAACCAAAATTTAAATCAGCTTGTTTATCCAAGTAATTAATCTATATATGATTAAATAAAATGTTAACTGCATACTAAACAAAGGAGAATTATTTCTGCCAGTTTCATTTAAATACAAATTTTTAAAACAATACACCAAAGCTTTTCATATCTGCATAGGCTACTCTGACATTTGGGAATGGACCTGGGCATCATGGCACCTGAAGCCCCAGCAATGGTCAGACATAACTTTGCTGAACATGAATTCTATTCATTCCAGGACTCATAATTGGAACAGCCCTCTTATTATCAACTCACAAGAAACATGAGGTCACAGATTCTCCAAGTACTCACATATCTGACTGATACTGGGAAAAACTTTACCAAAGCCTAGGGCAAGAAGAAGCACATGAGTGAACGAAAGGTACCAACCCCTCCTCTGACACAGTATTGTGCTCTTCTTAAACTAGTTCCAACTCATAGTGACCCTATATAGCAAGGGTAGGGAACTCGGGCCTGTGGGCTGTATGGTTGGTTGGTTATGTGCCGTGGAGTCGGTTCCAACTCTTAGCTACCCTGTATAGGGTTTCCAAGGCTATAAATCTTTATGGGAGCAGAAAGCCTCATCTTTCTCCCGCAGAACAGCTAGTAGTTTTGAACTGCTGACCTTGTGGTTCGCAGCCCAATTTGTAACCACTATGCTACCAGAGCAAAACCAATTCATCTGGCTCTGCCAAGACATCCCCAGTTCCAGCCATCACATTAGGGGTGAGTTCATTAAATGTTTGACCAAATGTATCAGGCTCATTTTAAAGCTGATTATTTTGCATGGCCCAGGAATGACATTATAAATTTTGGCAGAAGAAAGATTCCCCAATCCTGCTGTATAGGGTTTCCGAGGAACGGCTGGTGAGTTTGAACTTCTGAACTTGTGGTTGGCAGTCTAGTGCTTATCCTACAGCGCCACACCAGGATGCCTGTGCTCCTAAAAAACTCAAAGAGCAAGAAATGATCAAACTCAGGAAAAAATGTCCAAAAATACAAGTAACCACTGATTTAAGTATAAAACAGTACGTGATCCTTTCAGTTCAGTTTCTCTCTCCTCCCTGTAATTAATTTGAATTTCCAGGACTCCCCAGAAGCATCTCCATTTTAAGATGGAGCTACCTGCTCTGTTGGTTAGGGCCACCAATCAGTATGAAGCAGCTAGAGGACAGTACACATCCTATGTGTCTATTTCATTTCCTTTCAAATACAGCATATGTCCGAAGAAAAAGAATACGGAATGATGTCTACCAATGACCGAGTTTTACTTTATTTACTGTTAGGGTCATTTTTCACATGAATCAAATTAGCATCATGGTATTAACAGCACAAATCTTCAAGCTGATTAATAAAGCAACAATTTATAAGACAGTTTGTTTACCCCGATATTGATCCTAATGGAGTCCTGGTATGGTGCTGTAGGATAATGTGCTGGATTGCAAAGTCAGTTTGAACCACAAAGTTGGTGGCTCAAACCCACCAGCTGCTCTTGAGAAACTCTACACAAGGTTGCTATGGGTCAGAACCAACTAAATGACACTTAACACAACAATATTGATTCTAATTTCTAATGTCTTTGTATTTTAAATAAATCAACAGTTTGAATCTATTTAGTCAATTATTAAGAAAACACCACCACCAATGTAGAGTCAACTGACACAAGACATTATACTAAATACTGATGTTAAAAATTACACATACAAATAAACAGGTGAATCAAACACAGATCCTACCCTAAAGAATCTAATATAATGGTGTCAAAAATAAAATAATTAAAGAGAAAGGTACAGGTAAAATGCCTGAGGAATGGTTTTGTTTTAACCCCCAATCCAGAGCTCCTTTCCTAGGATAACATCAAGATTATTTACCAAATAATGGAAGTTATTCAAGTCAGAAGTCTTTATATATGGAGTATCAAAGGGTTCATGGAAAAATTCCATTGTTTTCAATTTCATTTCCATAGATGTTTGGAAGTCCCTTCATACTTGTTTAGATGATAAGGTAAGTCCCCATCAGCTCTGTGCAAAAATGAACTATTTTGCTTTGGCTTATTTTCGTGTTAGATGAAGCAAACCACAAATTAAATTTGTCAACATTTTCTATTATAGAATCAATTACAGGTACTCATAAGTAAAATATCTATAAATCTTAACTTAGATTTATTAGTCAAAATTTTGACCCGTGATCATACTATATTTTTACTCTCTATTTTGACTATTTTAATACAATCTGCCAAATTAAAAATGATAGCAATAGAGATGTAATCATTCCATCTCACACGTTTTTTTGTGGCTTCGTTGAGAAAAGTTAACAGTTAGTAAGATGATGGCACTGTGAATTAAGTGTTAAACTAACTGCAAAGTTGGCAGTTCGAATCCACCAGTCTCTCTGCAAAAGAAACATGATGTTGTCTGCTCCTGTAAAAACTTACTGTGTCTCAAAAACCCTGTACAGAGTAGCTCTGAGTCGGAGTTGACTCCATGACAGAGAGTTAAAATAAAATTGCTTCTGGTCAAGGATTTCTGCTCCAAGATGCCAAGTCAAGACTTTGTCTCTATTACTTACTGCCCTCAATTCAAACCACTCCCAAATTCCTGTTGATCTAACAAAAATAACACTAATGCTTTTCACATTTTATCATCCCTGAAATAGTGTTAAGTCTTATTTTAGAGGCATCTAGCAACGGGAACAGCTTATACTATAGTTGTGATTGCCGCTGTCTTAGTCATTCATATTGTGGTTATTGTTAAGTGCCCAGTAGTCCGTTCTGACTCACAGTGACCTGGCAGGTTTGAACTGGCAACATTGTGGTTAGCAGCTCGGTGCTTATCATCAGGAACTACACCAGGACTCCATGCCTATTACATCACTTCATTTCACTCACCTGCATGCAATGTTCATTCTTCCCTGTTGAATTTAAATTCTATTTAAAATATCCTTAAGAAATACACTACATAAAATAAGTTGTGTGCACAGATAGTCAGATAGTTATAGCAGTTAGAAGCATAAATCTAAAATCAGTGATGCAAAAATTCATGATTGAAAAATGGAAGCAATTCTTTTTTTAGCAAGACAGAAAGTTCAGTGCTTTCTGAGATGTAAGACAATAAGATACCCCAAGCAGATGAATTTGTTATGTTTTGCTACTGTGATACAGCCATACAGATTACTATCCTACACCAGGCAACACAACTTAGTCGTAGGAGAAATCACCAAATCTCCCGAATAGATGGGGATTGATCAAATTACTGTATCACGCAGAATGACTGCTAGAGCACTCGGCTTCAATTCTCCTAACAGTATCTTGCTGACTTTGAGGAGAAGGAATTTAACTTCTAGCAACTGAGATTCAACTGAAGAAAACAGTGAGGCTTTGAATTTATTCAAAGAGGAACATTTTTCAGAATGGGTATCAGAAGCTCAGAAAACAATCACACAAAGATGCTACACCAACAACGCACACAAAACAAGACTACATAGGAAAACAGTGAGCAATGACCTTCAGTTGCACAAGGATTTAAGAGAAATCAAACTTTAAACGTGCAGAAGTTTCACGAATACTTTAACCAATTGAGTTTGCTTACTTTTATTATTCAGGCAGAACAGCAACAAATGATGGTGTATGTCTAAATAACTGCGTAAGTCTGGACATGGGCCAAGATGCATTTTTTCAAATAGAACATGAAAACACTGAATGGTTTAAAAGTAGAAAAGGTGTGTGCCAGGGTTGTATTCTTTCACCACACTTATTCAATCTGTATGCTGAGCACATAATTTGAGAAGATGGATTATATAGATACGTTGTTGTTGTTGTTGTTAAGTGCCGTCGAGTCGGGTCCGACCCATAGCGACCCTGTACAGGGTTTCCGAGGGTGTAAATCCTTACGGGAGTAGAAAGCCTCATCTTTCTCCCGCGGAGCAGCTGGTAGTTTCGAACTGCTGACCTTAAGGTTCGCAGCCCGATTCGTAACCACTACGCTACCAGAGCTCCTTATATAGATACGTATATATATGCATATAGAATCCATCTTATATATATCTATTTGAAAAAATGCATCTTGGATATAGATACGTATATATATGCATATAGAATCCATCTTATATATATGTGTGTATATATATATATGTAGATATATATGTGTGTGTGTACATATATATGTATATATGTATGTGTATATATATATATATATATAATGAAATCACCACTCTTCTGTCAGTTGGTTGTGATGCTAGAAACCATGCCACCAGTATTGTCAGGTGTCAGCAGAGTTTCCAGATTAAGACAGAGAAGGGAGGAGGAGAGGTGGACCACTCTGAATGGTTAGCCACTGAAAACCATATGAAGAGTTACAAAACATGTCAGATACGGTGCTGGAAGATGAACCCCTCAGTGGAAGACACTCAAAGTACGACTGGGGCAGAGGTGTCTCCCCAAAGTAGAGAGGACCTTAATGACATGGATGGAGCTAAGCTTTCTGCACCTTCATTTGCTGATACGGCACAACTCAAAATCAGAAAAAAATTAGAAAAAACAGCAAGGATCCATTTATAATTGGAACATGGAATGTAAAAGTATGAATGTAGAAAACCTTAAAGTTGTCAAAAATCAAGTGGAATGCAAAAAGATCAATAGCTTAGGCACTGTTGTTGTTGTTTTTCAGTGCTGTCAAGTTGATTCCAATGTATAGAGAGGGTTTCTGAGGAGCATCTAGTGGGTTTGAATCATCCACCTTGCAATTAACAGTCCAATGCTTATCCAGTGCCACACCAGGAGGCCATCCTAGGCATTAGTGAGCTGAAATAGACTGGTATTAGCCATTTTGACTGAGACAATCATATGGTTTACTACACCAGGAATGACAAACTGAATAGTAAGGGAACCATGACCATCCTCAAAAAGAACATTTCAAGAGCTATCTTTCAGTACAGTGCTACCTGTGATAGGGCTCTATCATATGCCTACAAGGAAGACCAGTAAATAGCATTAATATTCAAAGCTACATACAAACCACTAAAGCCAATTATGATGAAATTGAAGAATTCTGCAAACTGCTTCAGTCTGAAATTTATCAAACATCATGCAATCAAGATTCATTGATAATTACTGAAATTTGAACAGTGGTAACAAAGACGAAGTACCAGTACTTGGAAATATGACCTTGGCAATAGAAATTATGCTGGAGATCAAGACAGAATATTGCAATACCAATGACTTATTCATTGCAATTTCCTTTCTTCAACAACATAAAAAGTGATGATACACCTGGATTTCTCCAGATGGAATACACAGGAATCAAACTAATTACACTTGTGAGAAGAGGTGATAGAGAAGCTCAGTAACATCAGCCAAAACAAAGCCATGGGCCAACTGTGGAACAGATCATCAATTGATATGCAAGTTAGAGCTGAAGTAGATGAAAATTAAAACAAGTTCTGATGACTGCAAGGTCAGCAATTTGACACACCAGTCATTCTGCAAGAGAAAGATGAGGCTTTCTACTCCTGTAAAATGTATAGTCTCGAGAACCCTATATAGAGTCGCTACTGGTCAGAATTGGCGTGAAGGCATACAACCATCACCACTATGAGAGCCAAAATACAACCTTGAGTATATCTGCCTCCTGAGTTTAGAGACCTTCTCAAGAACACATTTTTTAGATTAGACAATAAAGACCAAGATTAGAAAAATAGTGGTATGACACCAAGAACATCATCTATGAAGAAAGCAAAAGGTCATTAAAAAGACAGGAAGGAAAGAATAGACCAAGCCCATGATAGAAGAGACTCTGAAACTTGCCTTGAGTGTAAAGAAGTGAAAACAATTGGAAGAAATGAGGAAGTAAGAGAGCTGAACTGAAAATCCCAAAGGGCAGCTTGAGAAGATAAGGTCAAGTATTACAATGAAATGCACAAAGACTTGGTATTAGAAAAACATAAGCGGAGAACAATGCTCAACATTTCTCAAGGTGAAAAACATAGAAGGAAAAAGTTGCCTGGGGTTGCAGTATTAAAGGATTCTATGGTTAAATTCTTGAAATGATGATGGAAATATCAAAAGAAGATGAAAGATATACACAGAGTCACTCACTGTTCCACAGAGAATCAGTCAATGTTTAGTCATTTCAAGAGGTACCATTGGTGTTGAATGAAGAAGTCCAAGCAATTGTTGAAAAACAAGGTTCCAGGAACTGACAGAATACAAATTGAAACGTTACAACAAATTGATACAACACTTGAGGCTCTCACTCATCTATGTAAAAAAGTTTAGAAGATAGCTACTTGGCCAACCAATTGAAAAAGATCCATATTTGTGCCCATTCCAAAGAATGGTGGCCCAATAGAATGCAAAAATCATTGAACAATATCATTAATATCACATGCAAGTAAAATGTTGATAACTTTTAAACGATTACAGCAGTCTACCTACAGAGAGAGAGCTGCCAGAAATTCAAGCCAGATTCAGAAAAGGACGTGGAACAAGAGACATCACTAGTGACAACAGGTGGATCTTGGATGAAAGCAGTGAATATCAGAGAGATGTTACTTGTGTTTTATTGACCATGCAAAGACATTACACTGTGTGGATCATAAAATATGGATAACACAGTGAAGAATGGGTATTCTAGAACACTTAACTGTGCTCATTAGAAGCCAAGAGGCAGTCATTCAACCAGAACAAAGGGACATGAATGGTTTAAAATAAGGAAAGGTGTGTGTCAACTGTATTCTTTCACCATACATATTCAATCTGTATGCTGAGCAAATAATACAAAAATCAGGATTAAAAGAAGAATGTGGCATTAGGATTAGAGGAAGACTCATTAGCAACCTGTGATATGCAGTTGGCACAACCTTGCTTGCTGAAAGCAAAGAGAGCTTGAAATACTGATGATGATAAAAGACTACAACCTTCAGTATGGATTGCATCTCAGTGTAAGGAAACAAAAATCCTCATCACTGGACCAATAAACAACATCCTTATCAATGGAGAAAAGATTGAAGTTGTCAAAGACTTCATTTTACTTGGATCCAATGACAGATCACAGAAGCAGCAGTCAAGAAACCAAAGAGTGTATTGCAATACATTCTTTGGTTTCTTGACTGCAAGACCGTTTTTAAAGTTTTCAAGAACAAAGATGTCAGTTTAAGGAGTAAGGTATACCTGACCCAAGCCATGGTATTTTCAATAACCTCATAAGCATGTGAGAGTTGGACAGTGAATAAGGAAGCCCATAGAACTGATGAGTTTGAGTTATGGCGTTGGAGGGGAATATTAAAAGTACCATGGCCTGCCAGAAGAAGGAACCAATCTGTCTTTGAAGTACAGACAGATTGCTCCTTAGAAGGATTGATAGCAATACTTGGTCTATCATATTTTGAACACATTGTCACGAAGGACCAGTCTCTGGAGGGCATCATGCTTGGAAAAATGTAGGATTGGTAAAAAAGAGGAAGACCCCAACAAAATGATATATTGACATAGTGACAACAACGGGTTCAAATATAACAGTTGTGAGGATGGCACAGGACCAGGCAGTGTTTTGTTCTGTTGGAGACAGGGTCACTATGAGTAGGAATTGACAAGACGGCACCTAACAAGAGCATCCTAAGATCAAACCTGAGTGGCCATTGTCACCATCTTCAAAGCAGAACTAGATGACCACATTAAACAAATAAATCATTGTCAGATAATTCCAGAAAATTTTTTAAGGACACACAGATACAAGGGAACTTCAAAAAATATGTGGAAAAAATCCCTTATCTTTCAATTCCATTTTACTCAAAAGGGACTTGAGCCCTAGTCTACCCAACTGTTGATTGGCATTGAATTGGTTTTCAGTATGTCATAAATATAAAGGTACTAAATTGATTTTAGTTTACTACTTGCAATGTATTAACTTAGACTAACAGTGCCAAGTATAGGATTAGTTTTATGACCCATGCTTTTCTGGGAGATGCTAAAAGTACTATACAGAAATAGGTGGGTATATCTATTTCACTATATGTCTCTCAGCACTGTTTACTATTAAACTTGGCTAACTCAATATGAAATGTATCTAAGAGTTGTTTTTACCTGTGCATATACATCACTGGTAAAGCTGATATTTTTTCCAAGAGTATTTTTGTTTCCAGATTTGAAATACAGGAAAGTCATCGTCTATGTGCACCTGGCAATCTGACTATATGTATCTTTTCACTTCTATGCAACAGAAACTAGGTTTTCTCTAATATTGTTAGGTGCCAATGAGTTGGTTCTGACTCACAGTGACCCTGTATAAGGTTTCCAAGGAGTGGCTGGCGAGTTTGAACTGCCAACCTTGTGGCTCAAAACGACCTTGTGGTCCAAATCAACCTTGTGGTCCAGCACTTTCTCCCACAGCACCATATCAGGAACCCCAAAATATTTGAGACAGTTTGTAAAAAGAGAAAATACTTAAGGGAGATAGAATGCTTCATTTTTTATAAGAATGGAAACGCTGCATGCCAGCTCCTCTCTATTATCTGATATTCACAACAAACTTTGAACATATTCTCAGGCAATGCTTCCAATAGTATGGGCCCCACGTGAGGCTTAGATCAGGCCTGGGGCACCCTCCATGGATCACCCCAAGAGATATGCTAGAAGCAACGCCAATGACTAATAGAGAAGGGATGGCTGACAACCTCCTGTGGGATACCTTCTCCCATTCATTCATGGCATCTCAGTCCAGTAGAGAGGGTCCAGAGTGATGGGGGGGAGGGCGGGCAACACAAGACTGGGGCTGGGCAGGGGGATGATGGGTGAGAGTCAGTGGGGAAAGGGAGCACCCATATCATGTGCATCCCAAGGTGTGCTGGAGTGCCAGTGGATGCGGGAGTGGGGAGGCTAGCACTGAGATGGGGCATGGCCCCCAACTCTCACATAATGCTGACTTGGCATAAAGGCCCGGTCTTTGGTATACAACTGCGGAAGCGAAGCTATCTTTATGAAAATAAATGGGGTATCAATCATTCTCCATATAATTATTTATACCTGACTATATTCTTAATTGTGGGGATGGAGAAAAGTCTGCCCTTATACTTTCTAAATGTAAGATGAACACATACAAGGGGGCTTTGAAACATTTGTAGAAAATTCTATTGTATTTTAGTTCAATTTTGTCACAAACTTTTTGATGCCCTATTATGCTACAATTTTAGAATATATTGTTAGGTGCCAGTGAGTTGGTACCCACTCATAGTGACCCTACGTACAACGGAATGAACACTGCCCAGTCCTGTCTGTGCCATTTTCACAATCGTTATGTTTGAGAGCTTTTGTTGCTTCCACTATGTCAATTCATTTCTTTGGGGTCTTCCTCTTTTCCACTGGCCCTCCACTTTATCAAGCATGATGTCCTTCTTCAGGGATTGGTCCCTCCTGACAATATGATCCAAGTATGAGAGACAGAATCTCACCATCTTCACTTCTTGTACTTCTTCTAAGAAGTTTGTCCTTCTGGCAGTCCGTGATCATTTCAATATTCTTTACCAATACCATAAGTTCAAATGCATCAGTTCTTCAGCAGTCTTCCTTATCCACTGCTCAACTTTCACAGAGATATTAGGCATGTGAGAACACCATTGACTGTTGTTCTTGTTAGGTGCTATGGAGTCGTGCTGACTCATAGTGACCCTAACTAAACACAACAGAATGAAACAATGCCCTGTCTTGGGTGAACTTCACAATCGTTGCTATATCTGAGACCATCGCTGCCACAACAGTGCCAATTCATCTTGTTGGGGGTCTTCCTCTTTTTCGCCGACCCTCCACTTTACCAAAGATGATATCCTTCTCCAGTGACTGATCTCTCCTTATAAATATGTCCAAAGTATGAGAGATGAAGTTTGGCCACATTGGCTTTCAAGGAGCATTCTGGATGTACTTCATCCAACACAGATCTGTTTGTTCTTTTGGCAGTTTTTCAATATTCTCCTCCAACACCATAACTCAAATACATCAATTCTATTCTCTGGAGATTGCTGGCATTTTCTCTGTGTAGTTCCCTTTGCTTAGGTACTTTGTTCTGTAGAGTTTAAATGCTTTGCTGTCCCTGATTCTCAACTTCATTTGCTGAGCTGTGGTTTGAAGTCCAGCGCAGATCCTACAGTGTCAATGATCATACATTTCAAGTTTACGTGTTCCTATCTTCATTTTAACTTACTGCACAGAAGCTTTAAAGTGGTACAGTAAGGGTATGTGTCAATCAAATTCTTCCCCCTGTACAGTCACCTTATCTTTAAATGAATGTTACTGGTTGCCATCAAGTTGGCTCTGATTCAGGTGACCCCATCATGTTGCCCAGTCCCATGGCACCTGCACAATTGTTAGTATGTTCAAATCCATTGCTGAGGCTAATGTGTATTTTACATAACTTCCAAACTGTAAGTACCATATCCAACAATATTCTGCTGAGATCCAGAGGCTTGCCACCAGCAAATTTCAGCAGTAGATCACCAGACCTATCTACCTGTGTCTTAGTCTCATTGCTCCATGAAGCCTGTCCAACATGTATGACCCTGCTGGTAGCTGAACTACAGATGGCATAGCTTCCAGCATCAAAGGAACAAACAAGCCACCAGAGTACATTTTCAATGCATAAATAATATCAAATACACTCATTAAAGCATTATTTCATATTTGGCATATATAAGCAAAGTTATAAAAATTACACATGCGTACTACAGTCTGCTTAGTTCCCGTTCTGATATGCTTCAACTATTTTAGTTTTTAAGACAGCAAGAAATTCATCAGAAAGGCTCCGAGATATAAGTTATGTTCAATTCTAGAGATGTCAAATATTATGCAATTAAATTAACACCAGTTGTGTCTTAACTAGCACGAACACAAGAGAAAACAGCCATGATGAGCATGACACTAATTCTTTCATGTTTATCTTGTTGGCTAAGATCATGGGAATCACCAAAATATTTACTTTCTGTACTGTGTTCCCACAGACAGCTATAATTACGATGATACTTCAGCAGTCATAAAGGCACTACTGACACCAGACTTCCTCCTTTTGTTTGTCTTTTAAGAAGAGGTCATTAATAACAGTAATGATTAGCAACCTCAGTCATCACTCAGTCTGGACAGCAGGCACAATGGCCCTTACATCAAATCTGACCTGTGACGTTAGACATCTTTAAGCCCTGCAAGCGAGCCTTGATAAGTCCCTCCACACAATAAGATTTCCCACTATAAACATCTGTTTTCTCACATGAACCATGTTGAATATCTTAAAAATAGATTTCTCTTTCCATATCAGTTTGTAAAAGGAATCATCAATCAAAATGTAAGGCTAGCCCACTTTCCCTAATGAGATAAACTTCCATCTTAACTTTCCCAGGGGATTTGCAAGTTCAATATCAGGGAAGGTAATAATTAAACCCTACAGAACACAATAAAGCTTTTATTCTTCAAATAGTACATCGCCATCCACTATGATATTAAATGTGCTTTGAAAGAGAAGAAAAAGAATGGCATGGAATGTACCGATACTCATTCCAGCTCTAAGACTCTATGTAACTGGGTTCCATTGTCAGCAGGCTGTTTCTCTTCATTAATGATTCCCATGGAGTAAGAGATTTTATTTAGAAGTTCGAGACAGCCCACTTGGAAATATTAGCACTGCTCCTCCTTTGTTCTCTTGGGATCTGCAGGACTTAGAACCTTAGCCATCTGAGAAGTAGGCTGTAAACTACGATACTGAACATCAGATCTAAAGCAGAAATCTGGAAGGGCAAACAGGAGGCCCCACATTCAAATTCGGAGGGAAAGTGATGACCTTGAAGGATTCCAAAGGGTTCTGAGGTCTTGCACAGGCTCATTAGGAAAGATTACAATATCTATCAGGGCCATGTGAAGGGGGAACAGCAGCATTTGTGCAGAATATTACCTCTACTTTATATAGATGCATGTTGTTGCTGTTGTTATGTGCTGTGGAGTTGGTTCTGACTCATAGCGACCCTGTACAGGGTTTCCCAGGCTGTAAATCTTTATGGGAGTAGAAAGCCTCATCTTTCTCCCACAGAACAGCTGGTAGTTTTGAACTGCTGACCGTGAGATTAGCAGCCCGATTCATAACCACTACACTACCAGAACTCCTTGTATAGATGTATAAATGTCCCTAAATAAGTTTCTTGTTCCTTCTAGTTATGGAATCTATGACCAGGCAAATCCCAGGCAATCAGAAATAGGGGCTGCTAGTAAAAACATCATGGCATAACTTCATGCCAGTCCCTACTCCACTGTTATTCATTTGTAAAATGTGCCAAGATACTTCTACTAATAAAATGACCAACAGAACTTTCTGTCATGGCAATATTCTGTATCTGTGCTGTCTGGTGAGGTATCCACTCATGTGATGCTACTGAGCACTTAAAATGTAGCACGAGAGGCTGAAAAAATTAAAATCTTATTTTAATTATAAGATAAAATAGTCATATTGGCAAGTGTCTACCATGTGGACAGCTGAGGACTAGACTATGTTTGCTTGTACTGTTGATATAAATTCACAAAGTATGGGCTCTAAGTCTATTTTGCTCTGATGTACATTAAATGCCTAGAGTTCTGCCTGAAACACAGTAAGCTTGTTTGTTGTCAGAAACAATAAATATTCATTGAATGAATAAATAAATGATTAAAGGTTTCTCCTATCAGGCTAATCCTGAGGTATGTGTAGTTTTGTACCTTTGGGCTTCTGTTCTGCATCATGGAGATAGATGTGTATAATACTGCAAACATACTCTCAGACTCAAACTAGTAGAGGAGCCCTTGATAGTGATGATGTTAGAATCGACTTGATGGCACTTTCTGACTCACAGTGATCCTGTATAGGGTTTTCAAGGAGCAGCTGTTAAGTTTGAACCCCCAAATTTGTGGTTAGCAGTCTAGTGCTTATCTTTATTGTTGTTGTCCAGTGCCACTGAGTTGGTTCCAATTCATACCAACCCTGTATAAGGTTTCTGAGGAGTGGCTGGTGAATTTGAAGTACTGACCTTGCTGTTCAAACTAACCTTATGGTCCAGATAAGCACCTTGTGGTTCTTATCCTAGAGCACCACACCAGGATTTAGTAGAGATTGTATTTTCCAGAGAACTTCAGTAAATAGAGGGTTGATAAATTCTGTATTGAGAGTTCAAATACTCTGAAATATCCTCAATCCCTAATCTGAAGAATACGAAAAGTCAGGTACTCTGATAGAACCTTATTTGGGGCAAAAATTCTCCATCATTATAGGAAGGTGGTAGGAACAACAACTGATGATGAAATCTTCTGGTGGAGTATTGTTTAAGAGCCCTTTCTGGTGACACCCAATAGAACATTTAGTATTTTTCTTCAACTGAAAAGGAGGTATGCCTACAAAGACACATTAGGCATATATTCAGCACATGCAATTGTCTGCAACACAAGCATTTGTTTCAAAATAGTGCTGAGAAGTAACAAATGCAAAAGTAGCGAGAGATTGAAAAACCGAAGATAAATTCTATTCTTAATGAAATGGCATTTAAAAAACTGATAATGTATTGTAAAGAATATGACTTCTAATAATAGTAAACTCTAAGTTAATAATATGTAGAATAGTGTTTTAGAATAATAGCTCTAAGTGAATAATACATTTTTGCTTTGTGAACGAGATGCCCTGAAGGAAATAGTCCAAAGTTGCCTGTGACATCCAGCTTGCCTTTGACACACACCATCTAAACAACAATACAATCAACCACTGTGCAATGCTGTTTGTAATATAAATAAAAGATCTCCTGAACACTTTATTTCTGTCTCTCTCTCTCTCAATACTTGTGGGGACATCTGACCTTGAACTGGGAAGTCTCTTCTGTAAATGTTGTCCACATGTCTAAAGTTCTCTCCCCCACCCCCGCCCAAACACACACACACACACACACACACACACACACACACACGTACTCTGCCATCCTCCCTCAAGTAAA
>NW_006408524.1:17492467-17497302 GCF_000296735.1 Chrysochloris asiatica
TCAATGGAGAAAAAATTGAAGTTGTCAAGGACTTCATTCTTCTTGGATCAACTATCAACACTCATGGAAACAGCAGTCAAGAAATCAAATGACATATTGCATTAGGGACATATTGCATTAAAGTGTTGAAGAACAAAGATGTCAACTTGAGGACTAAGGTGCTCCTGACGCAAGCCATGGTATTTTCAATGCATGTGAATAAGGCAGACCATAGAAGAACTGATGCTTTTGAGTTATGGTGTTGGGGGAGAATATTGAAAGTTCCGTGGGCTGCCACAAGAACCAATAGACCTGTTTTGGAAGAAGTGCAACCAGAGAGCACCTTGGAGTACAAGATAGCCAAACTTTGTCTCTCATACTTCGGATATATTGCCAGGGGGGACCAGTCACTAAAGAAGGAGATCATGTTTGGTAAAGTGGAGGGTCAGAGAAAAAGAGGAAGACTCCCAACGAGATGGATTGGCCAAGTGGCAGCATCGATGGACTCAAGCGCAGCAACAGTAGTGAGGTTGGCCCAGGATTGTGCGTGTTTCGTTCTGCTGTGCATAGGGTAGCTATGGGTTGGTACCAACTCGATGGCACCTAACAACAACAACAATGCTTAGGATATTGATGTTTACGTTCCATTTCATTTTTAATACTTTCCAATTTCCTAGATTCATACTTCATACATTCCATGTTCTGATTATTAATGGAT
The DNA here is from genome assembly GCF_000296735.1 of Chrysochloris asiatica. Taxonomy (NCBI): domain Eukaryota; kingdom Metazoa; phylum Chordata; class Mammalia; order Afrosoricida; family Chrysochloridae; genus Chrysochloris; species Chrysochloris asiatica. Next base: position 17,493,165 of record NW_006408524.1, read on the forward strand.
GCTTACAGCTAGTTCTCTTCATTTTGAGTTGTGCCCCATCAGCAAATGAAGGTCCCACAGGCTTTACTACATTCGTGTCATCACAGTCATCTCTCCTTTGAGGAGGTAGCTCCTCCCGAGTCGTATTTTGAGTGCCTTCCAACACCTGAGGGGCTCATCTTCTGGCACCATATCTGATAATATTTTGGTGCTATTCATCATGTTTCACTATTCAATATTCTGGTGCTGACAGCTTTCCACTGTTATTCATAGGTTTTCAGTGACTAAATAGTCAGACATAGTCCATCTCTACTTCTTCCTAGTTTATCTTTCTGGAAGCTCAGCTGAAACCATTCCACTATGGGTGACCCTACTGGTATTTAAAATCCCCGTGGCATAGCTTCCAGAATCACAGCAACACACAAGCCATCACAGAACCACAAACTGACATACGAGTGGTGGGTGAAATTCATAGCTACACTGTATATGTTTCCGAGGAGCGGCAATCCAATGCTTATCCTGCAGTGCTGCACCAGGATTCATAACTACATTGTAGGGAGAAATTTAAGGTTAAATGAAATATTCCTGTGGAACAAAAAAAGTACTTAGTATAGAGTTTCAATGGGGGAGGGGGTGCCGCTGAGTCATTTCCAACTCACAGTGACCATGTAAAGGGTTTCCGAGGCTGTAAATCTTCACGGGAGCAACAAGCATTATCTTCCTCTCATGGAGTGGCTGGTGAATTTGAACTGTTGACCTTTGGTTAACAATCCAATGTGTAACCCACTATGCTACCAAGGCTACCTTCTTGTATAGAGTAAGCACTCCAAAAGTTGTTAGTGTAATTATTATTTATTATTTTTAAGTACCATGTTCTCATATCTAGGTTATATTTTAGGTCTCTACAAGTACAAAAGGTAAGTTCTAGCATTTTTAAATCTCAAGATATGTATTTTTTTTTTTTTTCTTTTTAAATAAAAGCATGTGAACAGCCCCTCGAAAATATCACCTCGTGGTATCACACAGGCATCTGGGATTCAGAGCACCTGAAATGTTTGTCTAAATAATCATTTATCAAAAGTTCAGAATTTTTCACCCTCTCATTCTAAACTGCCTACTTAAGGGCAAATAATTTATATTATAAAGTACCACCTAAATATAAAGATTATCTGTTATTTACCAGCCCTATTTCAGTTCTAATCCTTGAAGCAACATTAAATTTAAGAATGTTGAGCAAATAAAAATGGCTGAACTTTTTTTCTGGTAGAAAAAGAAAGGATTAGCTAATCTGAAGGTTTACTGCCATCAGTCAGACCATCAAATGACTATTTCTCTGGTTTCTAAGTGATTGAAGAGCACATAAAAAAACAGACTGGATACCACATAAAAATGGACTATAATACCTCCGTTTAAAATAGCTCTAGGGAAAAGAAGGTCTTAATTTGACATTTTTATTATGCTCTAAAAAATAGGAAAATGGTATTTTTGTGTTAAAAAAACAAAAAACAGCCAAGTCTTCATTTGGTACCTTACAGTACACGATAGACCTGTGGTATCTTCATAAACCCAACATCCCTTAAATAATGACTGTTTCCACTTAAGCTTTTGTGGGTCCTTACCAATTCCTGAGTGTCCTGCTGCAGTGGCAGAAATGCCGCTTCCAGAACAGCAATCTGGTCAGCACCAAGCTTCTGCCACAGGCCGATCAGCAGAATTATCAACTGGGTGGCACTTTTCAGTCTGGTGAATGACTGGAACAGATTGTCTTGGTTTTCCTCTACTGCATCTGCTAGAGCTATCACCTGCAGAAATTACAAACTTTGGTTAGGGATAATTTCACAATTCTTGAGCCCTCAACAAATTACATTTGGCACACTCCAGTTTTTCTTTAAAATAACTTGATGAACTTGGTCTTCCACAAACACAAGCTATGTTGAGTAATGAAAGTTCTCATTCATCTGCTCATTTCCTAAAGAAAAAGAAGCTGCCCAAAGTAATTCCAAATCCATATGGTCATGGTCAGGAGATGAAAACAGCCACCAATCAGTTTAATGGGGACATTATTCAGTGCTTGCTTCATCATTGTCCGGCTTTCTACAATTGATGGAAATGCAAGTAACCCCTAATAAAATCCTTATAGTTTATGCCACAGAGAGCTATCAATTTAACAATTCTGATAAAAGTAAGTGCACTTGGCTTGTAGTTTGAAATAACAACTCTACCCTTTTCAGAAAGTAGCTATTTATATATTATGTACTATTGGGATAGTCATTATTTCTTTATTATATCCAAAAGGCAGATAACGTTCAAACATATGACCAGTCAAGTAATGTCATTTTTAACACAAATGTCAAGCAATAACCCACACAGACCTGAAGGACCAAAAAACCTAGTTCAGGGTGTGTTAGCTTTACAAAGCCAGATAGACTTAGGATAAAATTGAAGGAGTGAGTAAGTTTGGCTTTTTTTCCCCCCTCTTTGTTTTTGAATAATCCTATGGAAAAAGAGCTAAAGCAATAATTGGAAGGAACATCCAAGGCTGCCCACTGGTGTTTTGTTTTGTGTTTAATGTCTTGGTGAAGCTTTTGCTCATTAAAAGTAATGGACTGACTGCCCCAGCGTCTCAAGGCGTCTGACAGTCCCCAGAACAGGAACAGCAAAAGTCAGGGCAATGGGAGATCCTTTCTGTAAGTTCCTGCCAGCTTGACAGACTGGAGCGCATATGAGCTTCACAAGGCTGGTGGAGATGGTCCATTAGCTAGTATTTCATGACTTATTGACACTGGCCCAAAGGGCTCGTTAAAAAAATCATTCAAATGAAGAGAGTCTATATAGTCATGTAAAGTTATGTAATGTTCCAAATTCCATGTGTGGGGATTGTTAGTATGGGGACATTTCTCAGAGTGGGAAACACTGGGGAAAAAAAGATGTACTTCAGGGAAAGAAAAAACAACTGTAACACCTTTCCTGAAAAATTCCGGGCAGACCTGGCTTCTTTGCCACTTTGGTGAGTTCTCACAAGAGTTGTAAAAGACAATCACATCTAGATCTCATGGAACCATGACCAGAATTACAATGAAATACATTGCTTTTTAGGTGCCTAGTACTGAGCTACCTGCCACTTGAGTTCAAAAGAAGTATGTAATACCGTACAGCTCACGAGGATCTTATAATTTGTTGGAAAGAAAGCATACATATACAACCCATTTGTAGAAACAGCCTTACTATAATAATGTCCTAATTGTGCAGAATGGAAAGTAAGTGTGAAAGAAGTTAGCAAAGGCACGGATTACTATGGGCCAGAGTTAATATCCCTCGGGCCTCTTCTACTAAAGTGAGGCTTGGAACTCGTCCCTTCCCCATTTCTTAAAGCAGTCCCCAAGAAGAGACAAAGTGAGGCCACATTCCTTAAAATGAAACACCTGGAAACATATTCCCCACCCTCATCATGAGTACAACTGTCTCACGTTAAAGCCTCAGTTCATCCTCTTGTTCTTCCTGTGAATGTTACCAATTAAGCCTCATCAGGAAGACGATCATATAATGACACAGATGCTTATTGTCAAGAAGTCCAAATTATACAAAGATCAAGGTCATACACACCTACTGAGTGCCAGGTGTGTGGACAGATGCTCTGGAAGTACTGTACAGAATTCCCTGGTTACTCAGATTAAAATGCAGAAAGGAAGATAAAATCCTGGTAATACAAGGTGGTGGTGGTTATGTGCCGTTGAGTTGGTTCCGACTCATAGTGACCCTTTACAGGATTTCCGAAGCTGTAAATCTTTACAGGAGCAGAAAGCCTCATCTTTCTCCCACGGAACAGCTGGTAGTTTCGAACTGCTGACCTTGTGGTCCGCAGCCCAACTCGTAACCACTATGCTACCAGAGTAAGCTATAAGTCAAATACCATCGGTATGGCTGTTGTTAAGTGATGTCGAGTTGGTTCTGACTTATAGTGACTTAGTACAGGTTTTACCAAGGAACAGCTAGGATTGAACTGCCAATCTAGTGGTTTGAAGTCCAGTGCTATCCAGCTAGCCTCTTAAAAGGTTAAGCACTAGATTACTAGCTGAAAGGTTGTTCGTTCAAACTCACTCAGAAGTACATCAGGGACAGACCTGGCTATTTGCTTCTGAAAGGCCACAACTTGAAAACC
>NW_006408524.1:17497402-17501471 GCF_000296735.1 Chrysochloris asiatica
CACACACACACACACACACACACACACACACACACACACACGTACTCTGCCATCCTCCCTCAAGTAAACCCGTCTAAATTACATTCAGATTTTTGTGGTATCATAATAACTTCAATATGGGATGTATTTTCAACATTCTGGTAACAGACTCCTTTCTTCCCTGCCTCACCCTCCTTCCAAGTTATTTCAGGGTTACATATTTCATCTTCACATCTCAGTGGGATACCCATCACATAACATTTATTTGTGAGGTCCAAAGGCATAATGTGGGGGATTGTGAACTAGCATGTCAAAAAACCACATACTGTAATGCGTATGTCTTAAAGAATGAAAAAAGATTCCTTTTTTTCTTAAGACATTTAAGCTGTCTCAACAGTATAAGCCCAAAGTGAATACCACAACCTAATTAAAGATGAAGAACACAACAAGTAGTCTTAAAATGTCTTTTCTGATTCATTCTTTTCCAAGTTATGCTTTTATCAAATGTCTTGTCTCATTAATGAGTCCAACAGACATAACAAGCATATACACCTTCTAATTTCCTAAAATTCAAAAGAGAATTTGCAGAAATTTCCCCCCGACGTGTTTCGGGAGCTATGACAGCACAGACTACAGATGCTTGGTAGAAAACGGCACCGAGAAGATACTAAGTCCATTCACCTGCCTATAGGAGGAATGAACATATACTCATACTCTTATATCCCAAGCCTGATGTGGTGCTGCAGGATAATGCCTTGTATCGCAAGGTCAGCAGTTCAAACCCATCAGCCATTCCTCAGAAACCTTATACAGGGCTGCTGTGAGCCAGAACCGACTTGATTGTACTTAACAACAGGTCCCAAATCAGGAGTCCTGGTGTGGTGCTGTGGGTTAATGCGGTGGACTGCGGTCAGTTTGAATCGCAAGGTCGGTGCTTCAGGCTCACTAACTGTCCCTTGGAAACCCTATACAGGGTTGCTATGAGAACCAATTGGATGGCATTTAACAACAACAATCCAATCCAAAGCCAAATAAGGCTGTTTCTACAGATCTCCAGAGTAGGGAATATTTCAACTGCTCAGAAAATCATTCCTACATCTAAGAACTTTTATTTCCAGGGAACTGTTCCTTTGAATCTAACGATGCTTCAGGGTCCGCTTCATGAGTATAAGAAATGTACCATCACACAGGACCCTGAGCTTGGTTTAATGCTTTGGAGTCGCCATCTTGAAATTCTTAGTAATTTTATCTTTGAACTTGTGGTTCTGTAAGTAAAGTCTAATGGCACAATGGAGCATGTGTATGAGAAGATATATACAAGATGCAGATTCTCTGTTTACATAGAGCCCTGTGAGCTCAGACTTCCACTAGCCCCATGACGAGTGACAGTTCAGTGAAATTCAAAACAAGTGAAAGGAAAGTATGCTGTATCTACCACTGATTAGGCAGGAGATGGGGAGCAAGGAGGGTGGCTTTCCACTGCAACCAAAACTTGTTTCAAACCAAAGAAGACAACAGATTAAAGTGACTAAGGAAGTCGAGAGTATCCTCTCTCTCACTCCTGTTATTAGTCAACCATTTCCACTGAAAATGATGACACAAAAGAAAAGTAGGCCAACACATAGTTTGTAGAATGTGTACATTACTGAGAAATGAAATTAAACCAATTGAGTTTTGTACAGCCACTCCCACAATTCTGGTGAGGCATTATGCATATGCATGCATGTTATTATTGCTTAATGTTAAGTGCCATCGAGTCAGTTCCAACTCACAGTGACCCTGTATACAACACAATGAAATACTGCCTGGTCCTGCACCATCCACACAGTATTTCCTGTGCTTTAGCCCATTGATACAGCCACAGTTTTGATCCATTTCTTTGAGGGTCTTCTTTTTTTATCATTGAACTTCTATTCACCAAGCATGATGTCTTTCTCAAGGGAATGGCCCATTCTGATAACACGTCCAAAGTATATGAGAAAAAGTCTCACTATTCTTGCTTCTAAGTAACATTCTATCTGTTCTTCTTCCAATACAGGTTTGTTCCTTCTTCTAGAAATACATGATATATTTATTATTTTTCACTAATACAATAATTCAAAGATATCTGTTCTTTTTTGGTCTTCCTGATTCATTTATCCAGCTTTCACATGCATATGAGGTGATTGAAAATACAATGGCTTGTATCAGATAAGTCAAGAGAGACAGACACCAAGAAAAAAGCTTTGTATTTAAAAATCTGTTTTAACAGCACTTTTTCCCCCTGTTTTGTAAATGGGATCATGTAGTTTCATTTTGTACTTTGCCCTACAATTACTCAGCTAGCTCTGCCCTGCTTCCTCATACTACAGATCATTGGTTCTATTTCTTGCTTGTTTGTTTACAAATAAGGTATCCACACACTTATACATGGAAATATTAAAGTTAAGTAAAATGGACTGGTATAGGATGACCATGTCTATACCAGACATGTTTAATGACATTTCCAGAAGTGAATTTCAGTCTCATTCATCCATCCTCTGATATTATAGATAAACAGCATTATTCTGTTCATTTTCTTTAATCTCCTGCTTATATGTATACAAATAGTCTTTTGAGTTATGGTGTTGGAGAAGAAGATTAAAAGTACCAAGGACTGTCAGAAGAACAAACAAATCTGTGTTGGAAGAAACACAACCAGAATGCTCCGTGGAAGCCAGGATGGCCAGACTTCATCTCTCATACATCAGACAAGTATCAGAAAGGACCACTCCTTCGAGAAGGACATCATGCTTGCTAAAGTGGAGGGTCAGTGAAAAAGAATAAGACCCCCAACGAGATGAATTGGCACAGTGGCAACAGCAATACACTCAAGCTTAACAACGATTTTAAGGATGGCACAGGACTGAGCAGCGCTTCATTCTACTGTGCTAGGGTTGCTGTGAGTCAGAACCAACTTGACGACACCTAACAACAGCAACAACAACAACATTATTATCTCCATCTTACAGCTAAGCTGAGTCCCTGAGTGGTGAAAAGTTATTACGCTCAGCTGTCAACTGAAAAGTCAGAGGTTCAAGTCCAACAGAGGCACCGCAGAAGAAAGATCCGGAAATCTAGTTCTGAATAATTCATCATTAGCAATACTCTGAACACGGTCCTGACACGATGGAGTCACCAAGGGGAGAAACCGACTCAACAGCAACTGGTTACAGCTAAGGTAGTAGAAATTCAGAGCCATTCAGAAACTTGATCAAAGTGGCAGTGAGCCAGGAGCTAAGTCCAAACAAGTCTCCAATTACAGAATCTGAACTGATAAAGTGAGAGCTATTGTTCTCACTTGTTATTTCTATTATTATGGCTAACTATCTAGTTTTAACAAGGGCAATTTTAGTTGAAATTTTATTTGTTCCTAAAATGAGAAAATGTCCATTCTGGTTTTTCTAAAATATTGATATTTTCTATACAAAATGAAATATACCTGAATTTAAAAGAAAAAAAAAGTCTGCCAATCATTTGATCCAACTCTTGATAATTAAGTTCCGCCGACAAAATTTGTTCAAAACAATGTCCATGTCTTTGTTCACTAAAAGTCTGCATTGCTTAAAACACAGACAAGCCTGGGTTTCGATCCTGACGCTCCTGCTCACCAGTTATCTGAGTTTCAGGCATAAAAGCTACAACAATGAACGCAAAAACACCAACCATTACCAGGATGGCGTAGGACTAGCAGCATTTAGTTGTGTGACAGGTAAGATCACCATGAGCCAGAACCAGTTTGACTCCTGGTGTGGCACTGTAGGATCAGCACTAGACTGTGAACCTCAAGGTCAGCACTTCAAACCCACCAGCTGCTTCTTGGAAACCCTATCTATAGGGTCGTTATGCCTCAGAACCAACTCGACAACACTTACCAACAACAACTCACAAAGCCCACATGTTCTCATATGTAACTGGGAATGAGAGCAGTAATTTAACTACATATGTTATTGTTACTCAAGTGCCATTCAGTCAGTTGTGACTCATGTTGTTAGGTGCCATCAAGTCGGTACCCATTCATAGCGATCCTATATGTACAATAGCATGAAATACTGCCCGGTCGTGCACCAAC
>NW_006408524.1:17508777-17512429 GCF_000296735.1 Chrysochloris asiatica
TGTGGAGCAGTTCAGTTCTCTTTTGCACACACGGGGATGCCATGATTCAGAATGAACTTAATGGCAAGTGATAAAAACACATTTGCATTTAAAATTGGTATTGAATAATATAAATATGAAGGGTAACATTCATACTAATGAGTTAAATTTTTAGTTTTTTCTTAAAAACCACTATGAGGAGAGTCTGAGGCAAGATGGCAGGGTAAGTAGATACACTGCGCTCACCCTCTGCAACAGAGACATGAGAGATGGAGAGAAATAGACATCTGGTGACCCTGGTGCCCTGAGCATCAGAAAGAAGGACAGAGAGATGGACTGCATGCTGACTGGAAGCAGAAACTGAACAGGAGCAGTCAGAGAGAAGACAAATAGGAGGACTGTGGGTTGGCGTGGAACAGCCTTCTTGAGCTTTTGTGAGCGGCTGTCATTACAGAAGTCTGCATGCACAGGAACACAGCTGGAGGCTGGCAGCAAGTGGGTACCTTCTCTCTTGTTCTGTGCCCTGCTGGTAGAGACTGGGGCATGGCCGGTCCTGTTCTCGCCAACCTAGTGGCCAGTGGTACCTCCTCCCGTGCAACCTCTGTTCTGCCTGCTATCTAGGGCCTGGCACGGTGCCCAGGCTACTGGAGGCATGTGAACCTGCCCTGAATTATGCTACACAAATAGCAAACTGCATTCACACTTCTGAGCTCTACCACATCTACCTACCAGGAGACAGGTGGTGGGCACTTGAGACCTTACCAGTACACAATCATCAACTAAATTTAAATGTTGTTTGTTGCTAAGTGCCATTGAGTCGGTTCTCACTCACAGCCACCCTGTATCGGGTTTCCAAGGAGCGGCTGATGGGTTTGAACTGCTGATCTTGTGGTTAGCAGTGCAGTGCTGATCATACAGTGCCACAACATAACTCCACTTACAGGGAGGGACACCACAAAGTCTAAGAGCAAACAGACAATTTCAGCTTACACAAAGAAACAAAATGGAGTGCCTCAAATAAGTGATCAAAATAGAGCCAGAAATATAACAGCAGAACTATCAAAGACGAAGTTTTAAAAGAATGATAATTAGACAACTTCAATGGGTTGAGAGAAAGATTGAGGGAACTATAGATGAAATCAAGGCAAACTGACAAAAACTATAAAAAAAAGCAGGAAAACAAATTAACAAAATTATGGGGGGAAATGGAACCATACAAAATCAGCAATTAGAAAGCTAGAAGATTAACATTAAGACTTCAGAAGTAGGCAATCCTCTGGAAAAGCAAAGAAATAGAATTGAATCAATGGAAAGCCAAATCTTTGAGCTTGAAGATCAAAGACTGAAGAACAATCTCTCAAGAGTCATCTGCTAGAAGAACAATCAGAAGAAAAGAACAACAACAACAACAACAACAACAACAAAAAAAGTCCAAAGAAAGCTCAAGGTTTATGTGGGGCACTGTGAAGAGGAACAACTTACATGTGATAGGATTTCCAGAGATAAGGTTTCCAAGGAGCAGCTGATAGGTTTGAACCACCAACCTTTTCTGTTAGCAATCCAGTGCTTATCCTATAGCACTTCATTAGGAGTCCCCAAGCAGGACAGACCCCCCCAAAAGAAAAGCACTAAAGACATATGAAAATCAAACTTTTCAAAACCAAAGACGAGACAATTCTCAGAGCAGCGCAGAAAAGTTACCTAACTAAGACTAAATTCTGATTTCTCAACAGAAACCAAGCAAGCAAAAAGACAATGGAACGACCCATATAAAACTCTGGAAAGAAAAAAAATTGACAACCAAGAATCATATCCAGCAAAGCTGTCCCATCAAATATGATGGCAAACTCAGGGGTCAGTTTCAGACAGGCAAAAATTCAAAAGAATTCATAAAAACAGGATCAGTCTTACAAAAAATACTAAAGGCCGTTCTCTGGACAGAGAACCAACAACTATAGCAACAACCTGATATTACTATGCATGACAATATCACCTAACCTCAACCCAGATATAGAAGTATGCAAAGTAAAACCTGTAAAACTGAAAAGAGAACCAGAAATACAGTTGCAAGAACCACCAAAAAAAAAAAGTAAAAATGAATAATCCAGTTACAGAACCTCTAAATAAAGAAGAAATTTTTTAAAATAACAAAAATAAACCTAATTGTAATGCTAAAACTAGACCAAGGCTTACCCGTAGCCCTAGCCCAATCCCTGCCCCTAACACTAATCTTCATCCTAACCATAACAGTTAACAATAACAAAGTCTTAGGCAAGACCTAGCCAAAATCCCATCCCTAACCCTCAAGCCTTACTCATATCCACCCCTCCCTAAACAAAACAAAACAAACACCAGGAGACATACCAAAGAGAGATACTGAAGAAAGGAAGGAATTTTATATTTTAGTACTTTATTCAGAGCACTTTCTTGCTAAAACAATCTCACATTTTTATTGTGCACTGGGCCCCACAAATTATGTAGCAGACCCTGACTGCTACAAATACCAAGTAAATGACTCAAAACCTGCCTGAGATCTTAAACACCTTGTAGATACAGAAATGGGTGTGACTACCGCTATTGTTAAGTGTCATTGAGTCAATTCCAACTCACAGCAAGTTTCCAAGGAATGGTTGTTGGACTTGAACCACTGACCTTGCTGCTAGCTGTCCAGTGCTTATCCTACAGTGCCACACCAGGACCCCTCTAGCTTACAAATAATGCGGGCAGGACCTTAGGAGAGAAAAGGTGGGAAAAGAAGCAGTGGTATGTTGGAGCAACCTTACTCAGCTTAGTCACGTCCCCATCTGAATCTGACCTGAAACTCTGGCAGCCCCCTGTCAATGTACTGCCGCAGTAGTTTTTGAATTATCTTTAGCAAGATTGTACTAGCATGCGATATTAATGATATTTTCCAATGAATCCCACAATCCATTGGGTCACCTCTTTTTGGAATGGGCACAAATACGGATCTCCTTCAGGCAGTTGGCCAAATCCTGTCTATCAAATTTTTTGGCATAGATGAGTGAGTGCCTATAGTGCTGCATCAGTTTGTTGAAAATTTTCAATTTGTATTCCATCAATTCCCAATGCCTTGTTCTCTGCCAGTGCCTTCAAGTGCACAACGCACTTCTTCCTTCAGTATCATTGGCTCTTGATCATATGCTACTGCTTGAAATCACTAAACACTGACCATTTATTTTTGGTATAGTGACTCTGTGTATTCTCTGCATCATCTTTTGATGCTTTCTGCATCATTCAATATTTTACCCATTTGTTGTTAAGTGCCAGCAAGTTGGTTATGCCTCATAGCGACCCTGTATAAGGTTTCTGAGGAGCAACTGGTGGGTTTGAATTGCCACCTTGCAGTTCAAACCAACCTTGCAGTCCAGAGCTTATCCTACAGGGTCATATTAGTAATCCTTCAATACGGCCAAGTCGAGGATTAAATTTTTCTTCACTCTTTCAGCTTGTGAAATGCTTAGTGTGTTCTTCCCCTTGGTTTTCTAACTCCAGGTCTTTGTACAATTCCTTATAATATTTTACTTTGTCTTCTTGAACTATCCTTTGAAATGTTTGTTCAGCTCTTTCTTTCATTTGCTGTAGCCTATCTACACTGGAGCTCTGGTAGCATAGTGGTTACGAATCGGGCTGCGAACCTTAAGGTCAGCGGTTC
>NW_006408524.1:17512529-17513432 GCF_000296735.1 Chrysochloris asiatica
GTTTGTATACACATTCCTCATGAGCACATTTATGTGTTCCAGAAGACTCATTCTCCGAAAAGTTGTCCATAGCTTGACATGATCCACACAATCGAAAGTGTTTCCATAGTCAATAAAGCACAGGTAAACATCTTTCTAGTATTCTCTGTTTCAGCCAAGATACATCTGATGCCAGCAATGATAGAGTTCATTCCATGTCTTCTGAATCAGGCTTGAATCTCTGTAAGTTCTCTATCAATGTATGGTTGCAGCTATATTTGAATTATCTTTAGCAAAATTTTACTTGCATATGATATTATCCGATGATTTCTACATTCCATTGGTACACCTCTCTTTGAAATGGGTACAAATATGGATCTCTTTCACTCAGTTGGCCAGGTCGTTGTCTTCCAAATTTCTTGGCATAGATGAGTGAGTGCCTCCAGTGTGGCATCAGTTTGTTAAAAGATTTCAATTTGTATCCCATCAATTCCAAGGACCTTGTTCTTTGCCAATGGCTTCAATGCACCTTGGGCTTCTTCCTTCAGTATCATTGGCTCTTATACATACTACCTCTTTAAATGGTTGAACATCAACCTTTGCTTTTTGTTACAGTGACTTTGTATATTCCTTCCATCTTCTTTTGATGTTTTCTGCATCATTCAACATTTTCCCTATAGAATCCTTAAATATTTCAAGTTGAGAATTGAGTATTTTCTACAGTTCCCTCAGCTTGAGAAATGCTGAGAATATTCTTCCCTTTTGGTTTTCTATCTGCATGTCTTTGCACATTTCAATATAATATCTGACTTTGTTTTCTGAAGCTTTCTTTTGCAATTTTCTATTCAGTTATTTTACTTCATTTCTTCCATTTGCCTTAGTTATCTCTATGCTAGACAGCAAGCTTCAGAGTCTCTTCTTACA
>NW_006408524.1:17513532-17571708 GCF_000296735.1 Chrysochloris asiatica
GTCGTTATGGGTTGGAATTGACTTGACGGTATTTAACAACAATATCTACACTGGAGAGCAAGTTTCAGGGTCCCTTCTGACATCCATTTTGGATTTTTCCTTTTTTCTTGTCTTCTTAATGACCTTTTGCTTTCTTTCTGTATGATGTTCCTGATGTCACCCACAACTCTTCCAGTCTTTGGTCTTTAGAGTCTAATACAGAAAATCTGTTCTTGAGATTATCTCTAAATTCAGGTGGGATATATTTTGGCTCTTGTGGACTTGTTTTCATTTTCATCAGCTTCAGCCTGAACTTGCATATGAGCAATTGATAGTTTGTTCTACAATCTTCCCTGGTCTTGTTTGGGCTGATATGGAGCATTTCTACCATCTCTTTCCACAGATGTACTCATCTGATTTTTGTGTATTCCATCTGGTGAGGGTCATGTGTATAGTCATCTTTTGTGTTGTTTTGCAAAGGTATTTGCAATGAAGAAGTTATTGGTCTTTCAAAATTCTTTCATGCAATCTCCAACATTGTTTCTATCACTAAGGCCGTATTTTCCAATGACTGATCCTTCCTCTTTGTTTCCAAACCTTTGGATTCCAATCACCAGTCATTCTCAATATATCTTAATTACATATGTGATCAATTCAGACAGAAAAAGTTGGAAGACTTCTTCAATTTCATCATTACTGGCTTTAGTGGTTAGCATGTAAATTTGAATAATTGTTGTTATTAACTGGTCTTCCTTGTAGGCATATGGACATTATCCTATTACAGACAGCATTCTATTTCAAGATAGATCTTGAAATGTTCTTTTTAATGATGACTACAATGCCACTTTTGTTCAATTTGTCATTCCTGGCATAGTCAAACCAAGTGATAGTCAGATTCAAAATGGCCAATACCAGTCCATTTCAGCTCACTAATGCCTATAATATCGATGTTTATGCATTCCATTTCATTTTTACTTCTTTCAAGTTTCCTAGATTCATATTTCGTACATTCCATGTTCTGATTATTAATGGATGCGTACAGCTCTTTCTCCTCATTTTGAGTTCTGCCCCATCAGCAAATGAATGTCCCAAAAGCTTTACTCCATTTGTGTGATCATGGTCAAGTCTACTTTGAGAAGGGGCTCTTCCCTAGTTGTATTTTGAGTGTCTTTCAACCTGAGGGGCTCATCTTCCAACACTGTACCTGACAGTATTCTGGTTCTCTTCATTTGTTTCAATATTCAATATTCTGGTGCTGACAGTATTCCACTGCTATTCATAAGGTTTTTAGTGACTAACTATTTGTAAACAGTCTGGCTCTCCTTGCTCCTAGTGTGTCTTAGTCTGGAAGCTCAGATGAAATCTGTCCACCATGGATGACCCTGCTGGTAGTTAATATACTAGTGGCACAGCTTCCAGAATCACAGACACATGGAAGCCACCACAGTATGACAAACTGACAGGCGAACTGTGGAATAATGTCAGTAACACTTAGCAATGGAGGGTTACTACCCATCTGTTCTCAACTTTGCATTTAGTGACCTTGCAATGAATTCAAGTCAGCCACAGTGGAAGTAATTCAAGTCAGCCATGGTGGAAGTAGTTGCAACAGCAATTATCAAATGATAGAAAACTAAGCTTCTCCTCCACCTCTCTGGAGGCAGTTGTTAACCATTTAATAGCACACATTTGAGTACTTGCAAGGTGTAACAAAGACTAGATATCAGTTGTTGTTAAGTGCTTTTGAGTTGGTTCTGACTCATAGCAACCCTGACTAGGGTTTTCGAGGAGCAGCAAGTTGAGTTTGAACCGCCAACCTTGCGGTCTAGGACCACACAGTAAAAACTTAAAAAAAAAAAAAAGTTAGTGGAAAAATGGAACTAAAAGAAAATGGATTTTTTCCATGAATTTTGTGAAATCCCCCCAAATTTGCAATGTACAATAGAGTATTTACCTGCTTACTGCCGTCAAGTCCATTCCAACTTACAGCAAACCCTTTATAGGGCAGAGTAGGATTATTCCCTTGGGTTTCTGAGTCTATAAATCTTTACGGAAGGAGACTGCCTCATTTTTCTTCCACAGAGCGTTTGATGGGTTTGAATCACAGACCTCTCAATTAGTAGCTCAAAGCTTAACTCACTGTACCACCAGCATATCTTAATCAAATATCATTCCATCATAAAACAGAATAACATCCTAATACATACTGTAATATAACAAGTCTAGAAAACATGGATGAAAAAATCCAGAAACAGAAGCATAAATATTGTCTGATCAGACTTTTATGAACTATACAGAGTGGACACATGCATGGGGACAGAAAATGGATCTGGGAAATAGATTAATGGTCATCATAGTCAGAGAGGAGTGGGGAATGGAAAGTTGTTCCTTAGTGGGTATAGAGTTTATATTTGGGGTGATGAGTTTTAGAAATTAGTAATTGTGATGACTGCACAACATTGTGAGTGTGCTTAATGTCACTGCATTATACTTAAAAATGCCAACAATGGCAAGTTTTGTGTCATGTTATTTTGACACAATAAGAAAGGAAACATGAAGAGGATAGAGGCTAACAAATATTGAGCAGATATGCTAAAGCAGGAAAATAGTAGCTGTTTGTCCAGGTAAATATCCCAGCTTGAGAACAGCATTTTGATAAGATACGCTGGGTGCGTGTTGCAGAGGAACCGTAGTGCCGGATGAGGTGTGTACGCTCAACACTGCGGGCACTGAACAGCCATTGAGTATTCTGAGCCTGGGAGTCTCCTGCACAATCACAATAAACCTCTGAGGCACTTGCTAGGACTTCAGTGAGCCTTTTATGCATGTTCCTGTCCCTTACTATCAAGGGAAAAGGCTCACTAAGTGTAACAGCATGTCAATTTGTGGCCCCACCCAACTCTGCTAAATGCAGCTGTGGTGGAAAAATGACTTCTTGAGGAGACTGCAGGACAAGTTACAGGATCGCCCCTTAGCAAATCCCAAAAGACATCTATCTGGGAGACCTATCGTTCCTCTAAGTTTCAATCTCACTGGATATATTTCTATGCCATTGTGGAAAGAGTTTGCACTATCCCCAAATGGTCACAGAAACTGGACAGAAATGGAATAAACAATTCCCTATGAAAATTATCCCCAAGGAAAATCTTCCTGACCTACTGGCCAGCATGAAATACTAACCAGATCTTCATGTTCTCAATTTAGTTTTGCACGTAACAGCCAAGTTTACTTTGTTCTCCAAGAGAGCCAAATGAATTTAACAGAATTAACATACTAAGAGAGGGCTGGAAAAAGTAGACCCATCAAGATTCAGATGTGCCTGGCTGAGGCCTAGAGGACCCTGCAATTCACCTGGAGTGGAGAAAAGAAGGCCAGCCAGCTGCTAGGATTTCTTTGAGGAAGAGGGATATTTCAGTGCTCGTTGCTGGCTGGGCAAGATGTGTGTTCCCTGCTGTTCACACAACTACAGAAAGGGAGGGGTTGAGGAAACAATCAGTGCTAATGATTTCAAGCACAATGTGTTGATTGCCTTTGTTTTATTTTTTGAAAGTAAAGGTTCTCAAATAAAATGGAGACCCTCTTCTTCCCCTCAAAGGACATCTCTCTCTCTGTCCAGCTGCCATGTCAGTGGATGCTAAAGTAATGAGGCAGAGGCCCAGGGAGCTGCTTGCAAGAAAACGCTCAACTCATATAGTGAGTGTGAAATTGATCCCAAATACTTCCAGCTGCCAAGATAGGCTCTAAAACTGGTCAGAGTTAAGTAGCTGCAACAGCAGCATGGACATGAATCATACCATGTGAACACGGAAATGTCCAATTTCCTCACCTAAACTGCCTGTTGAATCTGCCTCCAAATCTCATTGTGTGGCACATGGAACACCACAACACTGGGACACCACTACATCACTGGTTAGCTATTATTCACGGAGCCCTAACTGTGGGCCTGGTACTGTGCTCAGTGCTGACGTATCCGAGTTATCTTTTGGTTCTCACGACAAGTGTACAAGACAGGAATCATTGGTCCCTTTTGCCCTCGTTCCCTGATGTGTAGACAAAAGCTTAGAGATGTCCAAGCACAATACCTATGGCCATGAAAAATAGTCAGCAATGGGCCGGGATTCCAACCCTGTTTTCTACTGTCCCCTTTCTTCTGTACTGTATACAGTATATCCAGGTGGCCCACAGAATACCCCAGTGGATTTTTATTTTCTTAATTAAAAGAGATACTAAGGAACACCACCAGTCATACAAGGGGGCTTCAAAAGAGTTATTGGAAAAATAAAATGAAAAGATAATTTTCCCATGAACTTTTGAAACCCCTTTGTATATCATATTCATCATAAGCATACATATGCATGTTAGTAACGTTTTGGGGGGTTTTCTTTGTTGTATATTTTGTTTTACACTATTGGGACTTGTCAAGTTAAGTTGCAATTTCCAGGTTGGTCATTGCCCAAAGTTACCGTATAAAGAAAATTAGATCATAATTTGTGAAGGATGGAAAGTTAATATAGATAAGTTCTCTCTCTTCAAGAGAATTTTATTATGCTCCACATGCTGAATTGTCGACTTTACAAAAGAGCTGTTTTCCAGGGTACTGGTAAAGTTAATTTAAAATTAGGAATATTTTCTATAAATATCAGATTCCAGTACTTTTTTTTTTTCCTGGGGTCTGAGCAAGTTGATGTTCTGCCATGTAACTGCCAACACCAATTGAGGGCTTTCTAGTCTGTGCTAACCTCTTTACAGGATTTATCTCATGTAATTCTCAAAACAATGCTATGAGGTGGAGACTATGATTGTTCCCATTTTTAAAACAAAGAAACTTACAAAAGGGTCCAACAGCCAAGTGGGTAGAGCGAGGATTTAAACTCAAGCTATCTAACCTAAGAAGTGTCACCATGAAACACCGCCTGCATTAATTTTCGCCTCCAAACCAGTTTCAGAGATAATATGTGGAACAAGTTCTATCAAGAGGTTTATACATTGCTGCTCTTCCAATACCCTATATGTGAGTTAAGATAGGTTTATTTTAATAGAAGGTCAGTATGAAGGAACAAGTTAAGAAAATGGAGTCCCAATGATATTGATGACTTCATATATTTAAGGCAGAATGCTATATAGGCTGTACTGGAAAACATGCAAGGTTTGGAAGTCAAGGAGAAAGGACTTCTAATTCTTTGCTACCAAACATTTTAATGTCCATGTTCAATTTAGTTCTTCTTTCTGTGCTCTGGTTTCATTACCTTTGCAGTTTAAGGAGTGTGGCATCCAATCTCTAACGTCCAACGTAACTTTGAGTATCTGATTCAAAACTTGTATTTGGGGAGGATTTGTTGTCTATCTGTGCCTTTATTCACACACATGCGACACATCTCATTCCACCTGCCCTTTGACTTGGAACAGGAACGGTCTTCTTTGGATAATTCATAGGATTATGATAATTAAATGAGAGAAGGAAAAAGACCGACAATAACAAGTGTTGGCAAGGATGTGGAAAAATTGGAACACTCACACATTGCTACCGAGAATGTTAAATAGCACAGTTGCTTTGGAAAGAAGTCTGGCAGTTCCTCAAAGTTAAGCATGAAGTTACCATATAATCCAGTAATTCTACTTCTAGCCATATGCCCAAGAGAAATGAAAACATCTGTCTATCAAAAACTTAACTGTGAATATTTATAGCAGCATTATTCATAATAGCTAAAAAGCAGAAACAACCCGAATGTCATCAACTGGTGTGAGAATAAATAATATACCCATTTTGTTTTTGTTAAGTGCCATGGAGTTGACTCATAGTGACCCTGTATAGAGTTTCTGAGGCTGTATATCTTTGTGGGAACAGAAAGGCTTTATGGTTTGCAGTCCAGTGTTTATCCTACAAAGCCACCACACTACACCCAGTATATCCCTAAAATGAAATTCAGCCCTAAAATGAAAACAGAAAAACATAGTCCAGGTGCATAAATAAGGCATCTTCAAAAAGCATGTGGAAACCGGAATTAAAAGACAACGGAATGCTTCCATGAGGTTATTGAAGCCCCCTCCTATAAACTACAACATGGATGAACTTGACAATATTATACTGAATGAAAGAGACACAAACCACATGAATCCATTCAATGAAATATGCAGAGTAGATAAATCTATAAACACAGAAATTAGTTTAGTGGTTGCATAGGGCTGGTGTCTTGGGGTGGTGCTTTAGGGTAAGCACTGGATTGCTAATTGAGGTCAGTGGCTCAAACCCACCAGTTGCTCCTCAGAAACCCTGTATAGGGTCACTATGAGTCAGAATAGACTCTGACAGCACTTCACAACAACAGCACTGTAGGTGAGTGGGGGATGGGAAATGATGAGGAATATTGTCAATAACTGCAGGGTTTCTTTTGAGATGAAAAGTCTTCTAAAATTACCCAGTGGTGATCACTGCACCTTCCAGATATGTAGATAACTAAACAACACCAAAATATATATTTTTAAAAAAAGTGCTCAGAACACTTTAAATGAGTAAATTGTAGTGTGTAAATGATATCTCAATAAAGCTAGTTAAAAACTGTTGTTGCTAAGTGACATCAAGCAGGTTCCAATCATAGTGACTCTGTATAGGATTTCCTGTGGTGCTGTGGCTTAATATGCTGGACTGAAAAGTCAGTTTGAACTGCAAGGTAAGTGGTTCGAGTTCACCAGCTGCTTCTCGGAAACCCTATATATAGCATCGCTGTTTCACAACAGGTTCAACAGCACTTAACAAGAACAAATCTTTATGGGAGCAGAAAGCTTCATCTTTCTCCTGTGGAGTGGCTGCTGTGGTTAGCAATCCAGTGCTTATCCTACGGTGCCACCAATGTTCCTGTTAAAAGAACTAAAAGAGGTAGAAAGTACTTTGAAAGTAGCATTCCAATGCAAGAAATATTTATAATTCATGTGTTGTTGTTAAGTGTCGTCAAGTCAGTTCCGACTCATAGCCACTCTGTATAGGGTTTCCAAGGAGTGGATGGTGACTTTGAACTTCAACCTTGTGATTCAAACCAGTCCAGTGTTTTATCACACACCTTTGTTTCCAACACATAGCAACCTTGTATAAGGTTTATGAAGAATGGTTGGTGGGTTTGAGTTAACTGTGAGCTTAGTTGTTGTTGTTGTTGTTGTTGTTGTTGTTGTTGTTATGTGCCGTCGAGTCGGTTCCGACTCATAGCGACCCTGTACAGGGTTTCTGAGGCTGTAAATCTTTACAGGAGCAGAAAGTCTCATCTTTCTCCCGCGGAGCAGCTGGTAGTTTCGTACTGCTGACCTTAAGGTTCGCAGCCCTATTAGTAACCACTACGCTAGTTAGTAGTCCAGTGTTTATCCTGCAACGCCACACCAGGACTCATACAACAAGTCAGCAGCAATGTATACGGTATAATTAGGACTTGAAGGCATTTTGGCTAACAGAACAATCACATGACTTTGGAATCCATCAGATCTAAGTATGAACACTGGTAATACTGTTTCTGTACAATCTTTGGCTACTTTACCTGCATAAGCCTTAGTTTTCTCACCAATAAAATACTGAATAAGAGTCAGTTAAAAATCCCTTGTACTCATTTGTAATATGTTTGGCTCACAGATATTAATATGCCCTACAGTATAAACCTTATTTCAATTTGGTAACTCCTAGTAAACTTTACTTTTTCTATTAGTTGACAATGACATTGAGGAAGGAACCTTCTGCTGGTACTTGTAAGATCCTATCAAGCACCACTTCCAAAAGTGACCCAGGACAGCTGCTCCTCCTCTGTTTGCTGACATGTCCTCTGTGGTCCCTCAATGTGGGTGCTCATTACAAAGTAAAATATCATAAAACCACCGTATCAAATATCTTATTAAAAGCGACAGGACTTAAATTTATTGGATTCCCTTTGTTCACACTCTTTTAGGTATTCAATTTAAATGCGAGCACACAGACATGCCACCTTGTTTGGACAGATCTGTTCTCTAGAACTCCTCTGAGACCTGTTACTTATGGAGTTAGACATTGCTTGATTTTCTTTTGTGTTTTATTGGAAATTTGGTGGTTTGAATAAAATGTAGCACAAAAAAAAAGGGGGGGGGAGCAGGGAAAACAAAATGAATACTCAGAAAGCCCCCAAAATAGCAGTATCAAAAGAACAGTTGATAAAGATTTCCAACATGCTCTCACTTTTCTAGTATTAGGTACAGACTGGGGGGTGGCCCATAAATGCTGGCTGAATTGATGTACCTCGATTGAAGTCTACCTGAAAACCCAGCATGACTTAGAGCCGTTCTGTTCTAAACTGGCTCTTAAATCCTAGATACTATGAATCAGACGCTGTCAGGTTCCCAATTGGAACAGAATCCAACTGATGTCATATGGAAACAACAGGCCTACCTCAATATATCTGTCATCTACTTCTTAAAAAAAAAAAAAAATTGAAAATTTTGCTCCAGTCTACCTTTAGCCACAGCCACCCAACACCAAACTACAGACAGCTTTAATGCCTGCTGAAATGAATGTATTCTTTAGATGACAACCTTCTCGTTAGAAAGACATGCTTTTACTCCAGAAGAAACTGGGAAGCTAGTGTGCAAGGGCACACTTCCCACTCAACGATGTTATTTTTGATGGTGTTTGCGTCAAATTCCAACATAGCAGAGGCCTTGCAATAAGAAGAAAAAGTTTACCAGGTCTAAATTTATACTTTGGCGGAAAGGATCCAATTTGTATCTAAAATAATTGTTATTTTACCAGCAACAATGAAGTAAGGTTCAAAATTAAAAGAGGAAGATGAGTATGAAGGACAATTCAAATGGCAGTCGCTTATAGAAGTGTTTGGGTAGCAAGTTTATAATTAAAGTATCTATGTGCTGAACTTAGGTAATAATACTATGTAAGTTAAGAGAGAGACCCTTGGGTTTTTACTTAGCAAAAATCTAATTCTTTTCTTATTTTGCTACTGTTATTTGGTATACGCAGGGCAGAGAAAGACATTACATTCTGTTGCACCTGGCATGAAGCAACCATCTAAGATTCTCCTATAACATACATTTAGCCTAAATTCCTAAAGAAAAATCCATGATTAGAAAATATTTTTAACCTTGGTTCCATTTCTAGGTAGCTACGAAAGCAACTGGAAAAGTGTATTCATTTAGCAAAAATATCAGGTGACTTTGTTTTCATAAAAGGAGACCTACTAATTCACTAAATTACCTGATGCTTTTGGAACACCAGGATATCGTATTTGTGGCTCTTACAAGTGGGGATTGTTGTTCTGCTATGGAATTATCATTTTTCTTGACACTAATTTTCACTTGCCAAATACCTTGAGAATTCATATGAAGCTTGTTTTAGAAAAGCAAGTTATTCTTGAGAAATTTCTTTATACATACTGTGGAAGTCTTTTTTCTTTTTTTTATTAATGCTCTGCCCAGAAGAATATAAAAGGTAGACTGCACTGGAATATAGACTTTGGCTGGGATTTCGAAAATATACACCAATGATCCATAAACGTGTTAAATGAGAAAGACAATACTTCATTTACAAGTGACACAGAGACAAATTTTGCTATTTCTACAAAGTTTGTTCACCAAATAGACATGTAACTTAATCAGCTGAGAGGAAATGAACTCCAGTGTGTGGCTAGTATAATGCTAAAAATACAACCAATCGCAAACCTGATTACTATTTTTACCTTTTTTCCCCACTTGGCTGACCAAAATTTTACCCCTTTCCATAAAATTACCTACCTATAGCCAAATGAAACCCCAATTTAAAAAATAATAATTAATGGAATCAAGTTGTAAAAAGGAGAACCAATGTTCTCCGGACCATGGTTACTTGTGAACAGATTGCTATTAAAGTTGGAATCTATGGTTGGCACTGTCAGAACTCGTTTTACAAGCCTTGGAGAATACCACAGTTATCACCCTCCAAAAACAACATCCACCAGGTCTGATCTGAATAGTTTCTAAGTTTAGAGTGTTTCAGGCCACATTCCTACAAGCAGACATGTCAGTAATTATGTTGCCACCCACACAGCCTTGGGTGCCATCTACAATGAACGGAAATGATGGGTGAGATGGGCACTTGGCTGGGTGTTCTGGGCATTCCTTCAGCTAAGGCAGCAGTGGTAAGCTGCATTATTTCATGGAATCAATTAACTATATGCTGACAACCCACCAAAAAAAGACAAAACAAGAGACTGGTGGTGATGCTATTGGTCATTTCCTTAGTTCTAGAGAAGAAGTCCTAGAGTTGTGCTGCATGATCATTTGCTGGACTGCAAGGTCAATTTGAACTACAAGGTTGGTGGTTCAAACCCACCAGCCGCTCCTCAGAAACCCTACACAGGGTCACTATGGGTCAGAATGCTTGATTGCATTTAACAGATGAAAAAGTGAATGTAACGTTTTTGCAATAAAGTGAATCACTGAGTTTTTTTCTTTCGATGAATCTTCTTTAAGGCATACACCTCATAACATGGGTGAACCTAGAGGATATCATGCTGAGTGAAATTAGTCAGTCACAGAAGGACAAATATTGTATGAGGGAGGCTACTGCTGTAAAAAGCTAAGAAAAGGCTTTCTTCTTGCTAAAAGAAACATTCTATGATAGTTACCAGGGGTGGGAGGGAAGGGAAAATTATTCACTGGATAGAGGGCTGTTGTTAAGTGCCGTTGAGTAGGTTCTGACCCATTAACGACCCTGTGTAAGGCTTCCGAGGACCAGCTGGTGAGCTTGACCTTGCAGTTCAAACCGACTTTACAGTCCAGCGCATTAACCCACAGCACAGCACCCGGAGGGTAGATACATGTTAACATGGGTGATGGGGAAGGCAATATACAACAAGGAGGTTGGCACATGAAAGATGAAGGTAGTGGAAGACACAGGGAGGTATGCAAGGGTTAAAGTGAATAGAGGTCAATACTGTTAACTGAAGGATTGCAATCATTGCTGTCCAGAGCATTAACCCACAGCACCACACCAGGTCTCCTATTGTAATGATATGAAGTGTAATTTACGGAATGTGGCACTGATGATCTATTCTGTAAACCTTTACTGAATTCACAATAAAAAGTTTTTAAAAAGAGATGTAGTTTTTCCGGGAGTCTCTTGAGGAGTCCCTGGGTGGTGCAAATGGTTAACATGCCCAGCTACTAACTAACTGAAAGATTAGAAGTTCAAGTCCTCCCATGGATATCTCAGAAGGGCCGGGCAACCTACTTTCAACAACTCAACACAGTTCTGCTCTGACATACCTGGCATCGACCATTAAGTTAGAATCAACTCGAAGGTAAGTGGTTTTAATTTCTCTACAAAACTAGTGGTTCTGGGATATTGTTGTTAAAGTGCCATTGAGTTGGTTCCAACTCATAGTGACCCTGTGTCTGTATAGGGTTTCCAAGGAGCAGCTGGTGAGTTTGAACCGCCGACCTTGTGATTCACACAGACCTTGTGGTCCAGTGCGTTATCCTGCAGCCACACCAGGACTATACTTTGATGTTAGATAAAACAGTATGCATAAGTTTATCACTACCACCTGGTAGTGCTCTGTCAAGACATTTGTTGTTAAGTGCTATCAAGTCAGTTCTAACTTATAGCGACCCTGTATAGGTCCCAAAAGGAGCTCTGGTAGCGTAGTGATTACGAATCGGGCTGCGAACTGCAAGGTCAGCAGTCCGAAACTACCAGCTGTTCCGTGGGAGAAAGATGAGGCATTCTGCTCCTATAAAGATTTACAGCTTCGGAAACCCTGTACAGGGTCCCTATGAGTTGGAACCGACTCCACGGCATGTAACAACAACAATAGTTCCCAAGGAGCAACTGGTAGGTCTGACCTACCAACACTGTAATTATAATTAGCACTCCAGTGCACATCCTAGAGCGTTACTTCAGGACAAGGCAAATACAGGCTTAAATACGGCAATCATAAAAGGCAATGACTTTCATATAGAACTAGGGCTAACTGCTGATATTTCTCCAAGCATAGGCTGTTGGGGTATTATTGGAAGGGGTCTTTAAAGACATAGTGTGGAGCTGTTAACTTCTCTGGCTTGAGATAATTTTACTGTTCTCTGTAGTCCTCCCCCAGCCTCTGGCACATAGCAAGCATTCAATGTATGTTTGTTGTAGTGAAGTAGATGAGAAGGCATAATCAACATTGTAACTGAGAGGCCCATGAGTGTTCATTAAGACTCACTCAAAACCAAACCCACTCGCATCAAGCTGACTCCATCTCACAGTGGCCCAAGACTGTAAATCTTTAAGGAAGCAGACTGCTTCACTTTTCTAAGGGGGCAACATCTTGGTTAGCAGCTGAGTGCTTTAGTCAGTGTGCCACCAGGGCTCTGTCCATGAAGTACTTTTAAAAAAAATACTACTTGAGCAAGAAAGCCCATCCCCATGTTCCAGGTGAGTAAGACCAAGAACTATCATTTTCCAAAGTTTTCACTGTTGTTAAGTGTCATCGAGCCGGTTCTGACCCATAGCGACCCTGCACAAGGTTTAGAAAGCCTCATCTTTCTCCTGCGGAACAGCTGGTAGTTTCAAACTGCTGACCTTGCGATTAGCAGCCCAATTCGTAAGTACTATGCTACCAGCGTAGTGGCTACAAATCGGGCTGCGAACCTTAAGGTCAGCGGTTCGAAACTACCAGCCGCTCCATGGGAGAAAGATGAGGCTTTCTACTCCCATAAAGATTTACACCCTTGGAAACCCTGTAGAGGGTTGCTATGGGTCGGAACCGACTCGACAGCACCTAACAACAACAACATGCTACCAGAGCTCCTTAAAGTTTTTGTAGGCTCTTTGAATTCGTGGGTTAACTCAAGCTCACCAGGTGCTCCTCGGAAACCCTACTCAGGTTCGCTATGGGTCGGAACTGACGCAACAGCACTAAACAACAAGCAACAGGTAGTAAATAACTAGGCTCTAAATTCATACCTCCCGAATGTACTATTGCAAGTGTTTGTAGTGAGTAATATGCAGTCTGTAGTTGAAATTTAAAATTCATCTGCATAGACAGGGTTCTATGATGCAAGCTGTGAGCTACTTTAACCGACACTCCAAAGCAGGGATGGAGAAATCATTTGATCTGGCCCCACCAAAGCAACTGATAAGGGGTGAGTTCATTAAACATCTGACCAAATACAGGTGGCGAACTTTTTAAGTTGGTAATTTTGTATGGACCACGAATAATGTCATCAATTTTGGCAGAAAAAAAAGGTTCCCCATTCCTGCTCCAGAGCAAGGTTTTTCCAACTTAACTGTTACCGACAATCAGGACCAGATAATTCTTGGCTGTACAACACTGTCACACATTCGATTTCTGTTAAGTGCCATCGAATCAGTTCTGACTCATAGAAACCTTGTGTAGGGTTTCTGAGGAGCAGCTGGTGACCTTGAACTGCTGACCTTGTGGTTCGCAGTCCAACGCAGATCCTATAGCGCCACATTGGAGCCTGTCAAGCACACTATAGGAAGATTAGTAGCATTCCTGGCTTCTTCCTACTAAAATGCTAACAGCATGGCCCCACCCTCCAGTTGTGACAACCAAAAATTTCTACAATGTTGCTAAGTGTTTCTTTGCCGTCGAGTTGGTTCCGAACCATAGGGTTTCCGAGGAGCAACTGGTGAGCTTGAACTGCTGACCTTACCATTCAAAGTGACTTTGCAGTGTGGCACATTAACCCACAGTGTCACACCAGGATTTCCCCCACCCCCTCTTGGGGAGAGCCATTGGTCTACTCAACAAGTGCAAACTCCCAACAGACATGCTCATCACAAGTAAAGCCCATATTGTTAGAGGGGGCTTCAACAAGTCCTTATGCTGTTTTTGCATCTCCGGAAAGATTAGAGTTTCTGATGATCATAACCATTATCAGAAATGGGTTTTAATTGGTGAGCTTAAAGATTGCTAATTAACATTATGGATGTTAGAAATGAAAGGGTACTTGGTAGTGGTATCTGGGTACCACCTTTTTTTTTGGGTCTCAGTTGTGGAGATTGATGTTCATGTATACCTTTCTCCATTGGACTAATTGATTCCAAGCATCTTCTTCTTCATCACTCTTCTTTCTTCTGCACATGGAGAGACCTTAGACGACTGCTCGTGAGCTTTTAACATCCCAGTTACTACTCACCATAATAGTATGTCAAGCTTTGTGGTAGCCATCGCTACTTACTAAAGATGGTTTGAGTTGTGCATGAGCACATTGGCCAAGATCAGTGTGCCAAGTGATAGGAAGACATTGTGAACTAAACGCTACCTGCAAAGAGATACAACTACGTGTTTGTCATGCTGTGGTAACTTGCGTGGTACTGTGATGCTGGAAGCTATGCCACTGATATTTCACATAACAGGTTTCAGCAGAGCTTCCAGATTATGACTAGGAATAAGAACCTGGTAGTCTACTTATCAAAAAAATGGACCACTGAGCATCTTATGAGTAGCTGCAGAGTACTGCCTGATACAGTGTTGAAAGATGAGCCTCTCAAGGCTGAAGGCACTCAAAGGACGACTGAAGAAGAGCTGCCTTCTCAAAGGAGAGTGACGCGGACGGAATAAAGCTTACGGGAACGTCGTTTGCTGTTGTGATACGACTCAAAATGAGAAGTAACAGCTGCAAACATCTATTAATAATCAGGATGTAGAACATACAAACTATGAATCTAGGGGGGAAAAAGTAAAAAGGAATGAATAAAGATCCATATTGTTGGCATTAGTGCACTAAAATGGACTTGTATCAACTGTTTGAATTATACAATTATAAGGTTTACTATGTTGGTTATTTTCCAGCACTAGATCTGACAGTGTTTCTCTGCTATTCGTAAGGTTTTCCGTGACTAAATATTCAGATGCAGTTCGTCACTCTTCTTCCTAGTCTGTCTTGGTCTGGAAGCTCATCTGAAACCTGTCCACCATGGGTGACCCCACTGGTATTTAATACCGGTGGCATAGCTTTCAGAATCACAGCAACTCACAAGCCATCACAGTATGACAGACTGACAGATGAGTGGTTATAACACATTAAAGAGGAATGTTGTCAAATTCATCATCAAAAATATCATTTCAAGATTGATTCTGAGGCACAGTACTGCCAACAATAGGATAATATCCATATACCTACAAGAAAGATCAGTTAATACTTCATTTCTTCAAACTTACAAACAGATCACTAATGCCAAAGATGAAGGAACTGAAGATTTTTATCAACTTCAGAAGTTAATCAAACATGCAATCAAGAGACACTGGTAATCACTGGTTACTGGAACATAGAGGTTGGAAACTAAGAAAGATCAACAGTTGAAAAATCTGGCCTTGGTGATAGAAATGAGACCACAGATCAAATGGTAAGAATTTTACAAGACGAGCAACTTAGTTCATTGCAAATACCTTTAGCATAGTGGGTTACAAGTTGGGCTGCTAAATTACAATGTCAGCAGTTCAAATTCACCAGTCACTCTGTGGGAGAAAAATGAGGCTTTCTGTTCCCATAAAGATTTATAGCTTCAGAAAGCCTGTAGATGTTCACTAGGAGTCAGAAGTGACTTGATGACATATAACATCAACAACCACATGTGAGTTTGCTGGATGGATTACACATGACTCATCTGCCTCTGTAGATAGAGATGACAGAGAAGCTCAACATCATCCATCAGAGCAAGGCCAGGGCCAACTCCAGACAGACTATCTATGCTCATATGCAAGTTCAAGTTGAACCTGAATAAAAACAAATCCACAAGAGCCAAAATATAGCCTTGAGTCTATCCCACCTGAATTGAGAGACCATCTCAAGAACAGATTTAATACACTGAACACTAATAACTGAACATCATGAGTTGAGGGATGGCATCAAGGACGCCATACACAAAGAAACTTAAAGGTCATTAAAACGACTAGGAAAAAAGAAAAGGCCAAAGTGGATGCCAGAAGAGACTCAAAACTTGCTCTTGAGAGTAGACGATCTAAAGTGAATGGAAGAAAAGATAACATAAACGAGCAGGACAGAAGATGTCCAAGGGTGACTTGAGAAGATAAAGTAAAATATTATAATGAAATGTGCAAAAACTTGAAGTTAGAAAACCAGAATGGAATAACATGTTCAGCATTTTGAAACCAGAAAGAACTAAAAAATATTCAAGCTTTGAGTTACAATACTGAAGGATTCGACAGGCAAAATATTGAATGCAGGAAGCATGAAGGAAACATGGAAGGAATCTGCATCATCAATATACCAAAAAGAACCATCCAATCTTCAACCATTTACGTTTTTAACCATGAAGAATTGATGGAATTGAAGGAATAAGTCCAAGCTACACTGAAGACATTAGCAAAACACAAGGTTTCAGGAATTGACAGAATATCAATCGAGATGTTTCAACAAATGGATGTTATCTTGGAAGCATCCAATCATCTGTGCCTAAAAATTTGAAAGACAGCTAGCTGACTAACTGACTGGCAGAGATCCATATCTGTGCCCACTCCAAAGAAAGGTGGTCCAACAAAATGAAGTTATTAATTAAACAGTATCACTCACTATCATACACAAGTAAGTTCTGCTGAAGATAATTAAAAAACAATTACACCAGTAGATTAATGCAGACCTTCCAGAAATTCAAGCAAAATTCAGAAGAGGATGTGAAACTAGGTATATCATAACTGATATCAGATGGGTCTTGGTTGAAAGCAGAAAACACTAGATATTTACCTGTGTTTCACTGACTATACAGTGAGTGAATTGTAACAAAGTATGGATAACATTGCAAATAATGGAAATTCCACAGCAATGAATTATGTTCAAGTAGACCTGTACTAGACCAAGAGGCAGTTGTTCAAGCATAAATCAGGCAAGCTGTGTATCGGGGTTGCATCCTTTCACCATGCTTGTTCCATCTATATGTTGAGTAAATAATCTGAGAAACTGAACTAGCTGAAGAAGAACAAGACAACAGGATGGAGGAAGACTCATTAACAACTTGCAAATGCAGATGACAGTCTTGCTTGCTGAAAATTAAGAGAACTCGAAGCACTTACTGGTGAAGATCAAAGACCATAGCAACCTTGTAGTTCACAGTCCAGTGTTTATCCTATAGAGTCACTGTGCTCCCAAAGACCTCTTTAAAATATGTGTCACTTTGATGACTGAGGTGCACCAGATACAAGCCACAGTATTTTTAATCGTCCTGGTATGGCACTGTAGGATAGGCACTGGACTGTGGTTTACAATAACCATAAATCTTTCTAACATAAAATTTTGGTTCCTAGGGTTTTCAAAGTAGCCCACCAGATTTTTCTTCTAAGGCACTCAAACCTGCACCATTTCAGTTAGCAGCACATGTATGCAATCTTTTCAACAGAGCTCTTGAGTATCCACTAACTGTTAAGTGTTCTACTGGTCACAATGTGTGGTTCACCGGGGAATTGAAGTGGGAGTAAATTCAGTAAACATCTGTGAGATATTGTCATTTCTCACAGGTAACAAAAGGAATTTTAGGGATTGTTTTCAAAGCGACCTTGAAGTGTGAAATGAGCCAAAAGAAAGAATTAGATAAAAAGATGGTCTTGGTGATTGTAACCATGGCAATGAAACAATAAACGATAGAATGAATGTAAATCTAATGTTCTCCCATGTAAACTATCACATAATTCACAACATTAAAAAAAAAAAAAAAAAAAAAGGTGGTCTCAATTCTGGCATCAATATTCTCATTTTAAGTTTCTCTGTTTTTATCTGTGTAGTTTTTGTTTTTAACAAACAAAAAATCGAAAGAAAATGGGAACAGAAAAAAGAAGTCAATCGATATTTTTTTTTGGCCTTTGCAAACACTGTCCATAAACTCAAACAATTAAATGTAATATAAATCGAAATGAGGTTTTTCTTTGAAATGTCCTAAACCTAATATTGTGTTTTCTTCCCTTAAAGCAGATGGAATAGACTAGATGAAGACAGTATCTGATTACAGAGGTCACACGCTAGTTTAAAAAACATCTCACTTTCCAACTTACTTAACTATATCAAACAGTGTCACAGTTGAAATCACAATCCCTGAATACAAATCCTTTCCAAAGAAATCTGATCCATTTTTCAGAGGCTAACAAAAGACAAGGATGACCATCACAGTAGTAAAGGGTTCCCATAGCTCCCTTTTCTTGAGATTCTTGGTATTAATATCCAGCAATGTGAGAAGGATCTGAGTTTGGATAAAATAGCAGTTATCATGCCAATCTGTGTATATAATGCCATCTTGGTACTTCCAGTGTACACGACTAACAGTAAGATTACAGTTTAGCTTGTGAAACCTCAGAAGGAGTTCTTTGTGTCCATTCTCTGTTGTTTTACACCGAAGCCATCATTTTAACTTTTGTTCTTAATTCTATGAATACGTTTCAAAGTGATGATGGGTGGTTACGTGTCGTGGAGTCGGTTCTGACTCATAGTGACCCTGCAGAGGGTTTCTGAGGCGGTAAATCTTTACAGGAGCAGAAAATCTCATCTTGTTCCCATGGAAAAGCTGGTAGTTTTGAACTGCTAACCTTGAGGTTAGAAGTACTGTTGCCCAATCTTCAGAAATACTGCAATTCATTGATTTTAAAAACAGTATTATGAAAGATGATGTTGCTGTTCTTGTTATGTTGGGTGCCATCCAGTCGGTACCGACTCATAGCAACCCTATGTCCAACAGAACAAAGCGGTGCCCAGTCCTGGGACAACCTCACAATCACTGCTATGTTTGAGTCCACTGAGGCTGCCACTTTACCAAACATGATATCCATCTCCAGTGCCTGGTCCCTCCTGGTAATATATCTGAAGTATGGGAGACGAAGTTTGACCATCCTGGCTTCCAAGGAGCACTCTGTCTGTACTTCTTCCAATACAGATATATTTGATCTTTTGGCAGTCCGTAGTACTTTCATATTCTCATCCAACACCTAAACTCAAATGCATTGATTCTTCTATGGTCTCCTTATTCACTGTCCAACTTTTGCATACATATAAGGTTAATGAAAATACCAAGGCTTGGGTCAGGCACATCTTAGTCCTCAAACTGACATCTTTGCTCTTCAACACTTTTAAGAGGTCTTGTGCAGATTTGCCCAATGCAATACGTCGTTTGATTTCTTGACTGCAGCTTCCATGTATGTTGATGGTTGATCTGAGCAAAATGAAGTCTTCAACAATTTCAATCTGTTCTCCATTGATATGGATGTTGTTTATTAGTCCAATGGTAAAGATTTTTGTTTTCTTTACATTTAGATGCAATCCATACCGAAGGCTGTGGTCTTTGATCTTCATCAGTAAACATTTTTAAGTCCTCTTCATTTTCAGCAAGCAAAGTTGTATAATCTGCGTATCTCAGGTTGCTAATGAGTCTCTGTCCAATCCTGATGACCCATTTTTTTTTGTATAATCCAGCTTTTCAGATTGTATGTTCAGCATACAGATTGAATAAGTATGGTGAAGGAATACAGCCCTTACGTACACTGTTCCTAATTTTAAACCATGCAGTGTTCCCTTGTTCTGTTCAAACAACTGCCTCTTGGTCTAGGTACAGGTTCTTTACAAGCACAATTAGGAATTCTGGAATACTCGTACTTCACAATGTTGTCCACAGCTTGTTATGATCCAAACAATCAAAAGCCTTTGTGTAGTCAATAAAGCACAGGTAAACATTTTTCCGGTGTTCTATGCTTTCAGCTAAGATTCATCTGACGTTAACAATGATACCCATTGTTACACATTCTCTTCTGAACCTAGCTTGAACCGTGAAAGATTACGCAGGCTCTTTACTGGGGAACTTTATACCACATAGCCTCTATACCATCGGCTACCATTCAAGTAGCTCTAACTCATGGCTACTCTATAAGCATCAAATTAGAACTTTGCTCCACAGAACTTTGCTCCATGGTTGATTATTCTGAAGTAGATTTCTAGGCCTTTCTTCTGAGGTGTCTCTGAGTGGATTCAAACCATCAACCTTTCAGTTAGCAGTGGAGCAGGGTTAAGTAGTTGTACCACCCAGGGATTCCTACACAATTTCTAGGATGTCAAAAATCCTTTCTACCAGAAATCTGAGAATTATAAGCTGAGCAGTTGCATTCTAGTCTACAGATGTTCATCATATTTAGATTGTTTCTCTGGTTGGACAGCAAACCACCAAGTCGGTGGTTCAAACCCACCAGATGCTCCTCAGAAACCCTATGTGGAGTTGTTATGAGTTGGAACTGACTTGATGTCATGTGATAACACTACCTGCATAGATGTAGAAGCACTAGGAAAGTCTGGTGTTATTAATAAAGTTATCGATCATCAAGTTTTTCTTCCAAACTAAGAAGTCAGAGCCAATTCACCAACAGAAAAGTCAGCATCAGATTCACTTTTTTAAAAAAAGATCAAATCACTAGATCAAAGGTGTATAATTTGCTCTTTTCCAAATTAAATTTAACTTCTTTCGAAAAAGAGAATACTTACTAGGAAAATTCACCAACAAAGTTTTCCATATGTATTCGACAACTGGTTTTTCAACAGTTGTCAAGTTGGAAATTATAAGTGGTTACTTAATTAAATCAAATTCATCCTGAATGTCCTATGTGCCCAGAGAGGGCCATTGCTTTGATCTATTATCAATTACTAGTAACACTCTGCTAAATAAGCAAGTTACCTCCACTCTCTAATGGCAAAAGTAATTTATCTAAAGATTTAGTGAATTCCTTTCTTTTAGAGAGAAAAAAGTTCTAAACTTAAGA
This sequence comes from Chrysochloris asiatica, assembly GCF_000296735.1. Taxonomy (NCBI): domain Eukaryota; kingdom Metazoa; phylum Chordata; class Mammalia; order Afrosoricida; family Chrysochloridae; genus Chrysochloris; species Chrysochloris asiatica. Next base: position 17,534,262 of record NW_006408524.1, read on the forward strand.
CTGACAAAAATTTGGCAATCACAGAATAGGAATTTTGGGACTAGATTACCAAGCATTGACTACATCACACTTTGTGATTAAAATACATCAGTCTCCATTTCCCAGATAGTTTGTTTTTTTGAGGGCAAGGACTACAGCCTGTATTTGCAGCTCAGTACACTGGAGGAGAATACTAAAAGTGCCATGGACTGCCAAAAGAACCAATAGATCTGTTTTGGAAGAAGTGCAGCCAGAGTGCTCCTTGGAGGCCAAGATGGCTAAGCTTCATCTCTCATACTTTGGACATATTGCCAGGAGAGAACAGTCGCTGGAGAAGGATGTCATGCTGGGTAAGGTGGAAGGTCAGAGAAAAAGAGGAAGACCCCCAACGAGATGGATCGGCCAGGTGGCATCATTGATGGACTCAAGTGTGGCAGCGGTAGTGAGGTTGGCCCAGAATTGGACATTGTTTCGTTCTGCTGTGCATGGGGTCACTATGAGTCGGTTCCGACTCGATGGCACCTGACAACAACAACAACACTGTAATTGGAGTCTGGGGTGGTGCTGTAGCATAAGCATTGGATCACAAGGTAGGTTTGAATCAGAAGGTAAGTGGTTCAAACTCACCAGCTGCTCCTCAGAAACCCTACACAGTCTGGCTATGAGTGGAAACCAACTCGATGGCACTTAACAATAATCCTATAATCATTCAATGCATTCATCTGAATTCTACTGAACTGACTTTGAAAGGGCCTTCAAAATAACCCAAGATTTCTTTTTAATACAGAATACAATAAATCCCTGGGTTGCTAACATATGGTTTATAGACAGCTCCTACTAGCTCATTAATATTATGCATATTTGCCCTCACTCTGAAACAATTCAGCCAACTCCTATTTACAACAAATACTTAATCATAATCACTTTCTCTTACTGCATGTGCAGGTTTTAAGGACCGAATCTTTCCTTAAACTAAATTAAAGCAGTTAAATAAGAACTGTATGCACCTGTTCTAACTTACTTACAAATTCAACTTGTTAGAATTGACTAACTCCTCACACACCCCTCCTGCTTTAAGGAATTTAGCAGAACTCAAATGAGTCCAGCCATGGTCAACACCTAGTGAAACTGGAACAGGCCCGAATCTGTAACCTGTATGTGTACCAGACAGATACCCAGAATGGGAAAAGTTATGGATGAAGCTCTGGAATGGGAAGAGTCAGAAGAGGAGTAGTGAGTTCTTTCAGGACTTTGATGCTGGAGACTGGATTATTGCCAGAACTACTGGTATAGTCCAGTATCTTTAAGCCAGGCACCACTGTTTGTGACTCTGCCTGTCAAGAAAATTGGTTGCTATACAACATGCATATTGCCCTTGTTTTCCATGAGGGAGACTGAATTTCTAAGCACAATTTCCAACTCCTTTTATCATTACAGTACACTCACGTTTTACAAAGTCAAGTCCAATACAATTTTGCTTCATGGTCATAACTGGACGAGGAAGAAGGGGTTTGAATCCCTGGATTTTACCCACAGTGTTTCATTCAGTATTTCTAACCATCTCATGAAGAAGGGCCTGAATCTACATTCTCATTTTCTAAGAAAAAAAACTAGGATTCTGGTCCTACTGCCAAGATTTCATGACAGACAGACTAGGGTTTCAAGGCCTGGGTTTTGCTCCTATGGTACAAAGGATTTAAACACATCACTCCTTACCTGCAAAGTATGGTCTAGGAAAGGGGACATGAACACATATAGAGAGAATGGCACAGGAAAAAATGGAAGCTACAGTTACAGTAGAAAAGTAAATAGATATGGGCCACAGGAGTTAACTAGGTGAGGGAGAGAAGGAAAACTTCAAGCTAAGAACTCTTTATGGTTGATAACACAATTGCTTAAGGGCAAAGAGTTAGCTGTATCTCATGGCCATGCTGGCTAGGTTTCCAGAATGGGGCAAAATGTGATAGGCATACAGGTTACCAGCAGGGAGAAAGAAATGAGGCGCAAAACCTGTTTCAGAGTTGCTTGGTGTGGTGAAAAAAAGCATAGGCATTGCACTTAACCTTGAGTGACAGTTTTGTTGTTTCCCTTAGACAAGTGATTTTCTAGTTTGTTTTGTTTTTTTTTTCCTTCATGTAAAAAATCACACACACTAACTTGCCAAACAGAATTATTGTGAGAGCCAATTAAGACAATGTGTGTTTTCAGTTATCTGTGACATACAGTATGTCGTTGTTACTATCCTAGAAGCACAAGAATGTAACATGGCCAAATCTTAATACCTTCAAAACGGAGGCCTACTGTTCAACTAATTTACAAAGAAAAGAGTATAACATTAGTAACTGATCTGGAGAAAACAAAACAAAACAAAAATCAAAGCATCTGTAACAAATTACTCAAGAAATGGTGAAACTAAGGAGAAACCAACAAGCTACAATGAATCCTTGGCTTATGACATTGCATAAAAAATACTATGTTCAAGCGTAAAGATTTCCAGATTATACAGAGGTAAAAGGGACATTCAATAGTCACAAAGTGAGGATCAAAGAATTTTCAATGATCAATATTTTATAGAAAGAATTTGCAACATTAATAATGAGTTTCCATTGATAAACTAAAACATCATCACTGTTCATGATATAAGGACATGGTTTAAGGCATCACCCAACAATTCAAAACTTGACCTCTGCTCAATAAAGGGCGTTATCAGCTGAGACAATGAAATATGTTTTCTTTGCTAGTTAGAGCACCTGTGAGTATTAGCTATGGGCTTATGTAGCTGGAAATAATTATAAAGAAAAAAGGTCTTCCCCTGACATTCCCCTTTGACATTCCCCTTTTCATCTAATTGGCTACCAGGTTCACCTCTGAACTGGCAACTAACTTGCTACCCAAAGAGAGAAGTAACTAGAAAACACCCTGGGATTTCTCAGCACCTATCAAAAGGGGCTCTGGTAGCATAGTGGTTACGCTAGGGCTGCCAACTGCAAGGTCAGCAGTTCAAAACCACTAGCTGTTCCATGGGAGAAAGATGAGGTTTTCTGCTCCTGTAAAGATTTACAGCCTTGGAAACCCTGTACAAGGTTGTTATGAGTCGGAACCAACTCCACGATACTTAATAACATCAAAGCAACAACTCCTAGTGTGGTGCTGTAGGAACAGCACTGGACTGTGAACCACAGGTCAGCAGTTCAAACCCACTAGCTGCTTCTTGGAAACCCTACACAGAGTCGCTGTGAGTCAGAATCGACTTAACAGCACTAGCACCAGTAACAACAACACTACAACAGTTTAACAGAGTATTAAGTTGATTTTCAGTTTGGGTCAAGAGAGAGTAGGATTTTTACTTTCTCCCCAAACCTCACAATCATGTAATAAACCTGGACCTTAAAGTCCCTACTTTAAAAAGGAAGGCAATGATCTCTAGATATGTAAAAATAAGGATACAATATTGGAAGGATTTATTCACTTTGGAGAGTGATTCTTAATGGGATTCCTTATATATTCAGTAACTCCCTAAAGTACACTGAAAATAGAATTTTACTTTAAACACACTTCATCTGTGTGGCGTTTTTCTCAGACACACAACTGTGAAGCAGGTCATCAGAGAGCCTTCTAAATGCCTTTCTCCTCACTGCCTGCATATCTCCCCCTGGGGGCTTTCTCCAGGGTTACCCCAGACCCAAACACCCATTGAGGCTACAGGTCACTTAAAAAACTATGAATTAGGGGAGCTGTGGACAAAACCTCTATTCCAAGATTGGAATAAACTGAAAATCAGATTTAGCTAAGATGATTCAGATTGAGGGGAACTTTTTGGCAGAAATCTTAAATAAGGCTAAAATTATGCCCCTTGATTTTGGAGAAAAGGATACTTAAGTTGGTTTTAACCCTCTGCCTTTCCTCCTAAAAGATTGTAAGAGCATTAAAATAATAATAATAAAAATAATACTTTCTCAAAGTTACGAAATCAGGCTTCAACCACCATTGTGTAGTCAAAGGAATTACACCCAACAACCCAAATCATCAGGCACTGAATTCTATCAGAACGAATTCATCCTTTTTCCTCATTAATGGCAGTGACTGGCTATCTCCACTGCAGCCAAGAACTGGCAAAAATGAGTGATTTGAGGAAAGTGAGTCAACGGTGCTCTTAAGGTTCTCACCGAATCAACAACTTCGCTTTGCAATTAAATGTATCAAATAATTGGGTCCTATCTCTCCAGTCTTGTCAAAGCTCTTATTCATAACATCACCCAACATCCATTTTTTATACCGACCCAACAGAAAAATTCTCAGATTTTGTTTTTAGGAAATGCCAATCTGATATTCAAAACTAAGCAAACAAATAAAAGTAAACCAAACACACTGCCTTATTTCTTTTAAGATTATAATGTTGTTAATGACTGAGATTCCAACTTTGTATTAATTGTCAGATCTGAGGCCCATGTCTAACAATGAACAAACAACTGAAAATACATTTGTTTTGTATCCAGCCTGTACTTTGACTTAACTTTTCCCCCTCATGTTTGCTACTGGGGAACAAGTATTCGTGTAACTTCCGGCTGATGAAGTTTGGTTTGATTTAAGTGGCACCGACCAGGCTGAGCTCAATAAACCCACTGCCCCTCAAGTCGATTCTGACTCAAACTGAACTGCTTCTTATGGTTTCCAAGACTAAATCTTTATGGGAGGAGAAAGCCTCATCTTCCTCTACTGAGAGGTTGTTGAGTTTGAACCACTAACCTTGTGGTTAGTAGCCCAATACAGAGGGTCTCAATTCAGCTTACTTAAGGTTCCTAGTGGGGCACTATAAGGTAAGCATTGGACTGCTATTGGCTCAAACCCACCAGCCGGCTTCTTGGAAACCCTATGTAGGGTCACTATGAGTTGGAACAGACTTGATGGCATTAAACAAAAATAACATAGAGTATACTATGCTGTGTTAAATCTGGATAATGCTTTTTTGTTAGCATGATCTAATACAAACTAGCTCCATCTGCTCAGGACAAGTTCATCTCCACTTTAAAGGGACATTAAACCTAAGTTTCCTCAAATGATGACCAGCAATGGATGATTACAAAAGAAGTAGAGAGCTCATTCCAAAGTCACAGGATAAGATCACAGGAGCACAGACAACAATCACTGGACTTTGTATACAGCTTTTTATTATATTGATATGTTACCACTACATACCTTTAAAAACCTGTGATCTTTTATCTGACTCCAGATGGATAAGAAGCAGTAGCTCTATTGCTCTGTAATTGACGTTGGGACATTGCTGTGCCTGACTGGTTTGACAATAGCAGGCCAGTATACTTTAACCATGTCTCCCCCATCCAAGGCTAGCCCTTGTTTTAGAGCCTTTCTCTCCTCGATACAGACTTGTTGTGATTGCTGTTCAGTGTTGTCAAGTAGTTACCAATTCATAGCAACCCTGTATAGGATTTCCAAAGCTTTTACATCATTTTCCAGGAGCTGAAAGCCTCATTTTTCTCCCGCAGAGTGGCTGGTGAGCTCAAACTGCCGACCTCATGGTTCACAGTCCAGCGATTATCCTATGGAGCCACTGCACTCCTTTCAATATAGAGTTGTTGTTGTTGTTATGTGCCGTGGAGTTGGTTCCAACTCATAGCAACCCTGTAAAGTGTTTCCGAGGTTGTAATCTTTACGGGAGCAGAAAGCCTCATCTTTCTCCTGTGGAGCAGCTGACAGTTTCGAACTGCTGACCTTGCAGTTCGCAATCCAATTTGTAACCACTACACTACCAGAGCTCCTTGTTCAATATAAAGTATATGGCATTAAAATGTGTCTGCTATTATACAAAGAGTAACTGGTGGTATTGCGAATACATATCATTACAGCTCTGGTAGCGTAGTGGTTACGAATTGGGCTGTGAACCTTACGGTCAGCAGTTCGAAACTACCAGCCATTCCACGGGAGAAAGATAAGACTTTCTGCTCCTGTAAAGATTTACAGCCTCAGAAACCCTGCACAGGGTCGCTATGGGTCAGAACCGACTCCGCAGCACATAACAACAACATCGTTACTGCCAATGTACTTAAGTTGCCTGTTTGGGGAGTTTCCCAGCTACACTGCAGCCAAGTCGTTTCTGTAATGTGGCCTAATACTAACTTTTCCTAAAGGAAAACTGCAAATTGGGTGCTATAGTTAGGCATGGGGAAGAGATCAGGTAGGGCCCAGCTATTAAAACAACAGCATCAAGACTTACAGACTTATCCTAAAACAAGCAGCCAGTCAAAAGGAGCCACTGACCAGTCTATGCAGAAGAAACTACATCAACCTAAGTGTGATCACAAGGATTTTAAATAAAATCCATGATCAAGAGGACATTGTATGAGAGTCTAAATTCAGAGGTACCTGGTATATATTGAATAGAGCAGGTCTAAAGCGCAGCTGTAACGTCATTGTTTAGGGTCTTGACGTGAGTCTGAAACCCATGTGAGTCTTACAGGCTGTCTTTTCTAACAGCAGCTCTCCACGTAGCCAGCACTTATAATGAATATTTCTACCTTTTAAAATCAAGCAGAGTATGTAGCCTCTCTATTTTTGTTCTTCTGAGGAGCAGCTGGTGGATTTGAACCGCCAACCTTGTACCCACTACTCCCAGGAGTTACTATTATGTGCCTTTAAAAAGTCTGTGAACTTTTAACTGACTTCAGATAGTTAAGAATTATTAGACATATGGCTCTGGAATTTATGTTTGGACATTGTGTGCCTGACTGGTTTTTAAATACTCATGATCAGGGCCTATACTGAAATTAATAAATTAACCTGTGCCGTGGTAAAAGCTTAAAACATACATCTCAGGTAGCAACTGTTATCAGCCAAAAACTAGGCCACTAGAAAGGCAGTTTTAGAAAACCAACTTACTATCGCCTTCTAAGACTTATATAATCACGGTTGTTCAGAATATAAAAAGAATGTGTTGTTTCAACCTGACAGACAAATCCAAATTAACCAAACAAGTGGATCAAGTTAAGGAAAGAATACATTAAGGCAAAAAGGAGAGAAAGGAATTTTATTTTATTTTATTTTATTATTATTATTTTTTTTTTTTTTTGATTGGCTATTTCATGGCTCACCTCTTGGTTCCCCAATTTTTCCCGGCTGAGAGCTTTATTCATTGAAAATTATTTTCTTAGGCAACTTTATATGTTGTTGTATTCCAAGTGACCTTCTTTTAGCTCAAGTTTCACAGCCTCCACCCAGGTAGCTCATTGCACTTTGTCTAAGTGGGAAGAGAGTGCCAACTTCCCCGGAATCAGATACAATAACTTACTATGATTTCAGTGGGTGAGTCTTAAAACCTGTTAATAGAGGTTAATGTCTCAAAGGGTGGAATTGAGAGCTTATGTGGAGCCAACAGCATACTATTTTGCGTCGCTTAGAGTAAATTCAATCAAAGCATCTTTTACACACACACCCAGTTGTCTTTGCTTTTTAAATGTATTTTAAGTTGGAATGCTAATAATTGTCTGGCTTGGCCTGGAGTCTGGTCCCTGTTCTGATTAAGAGTGACCATTTGAACAAATAAGACTAGGATAGTTCATCATGTCCTCCTTTGAGATGTTTACTGGGGCATCATGACCACCCTGTGATTTAGTGTGAATGTTAGAATCATGGCCCCCCAATGCATGTAGTTTTTGTAAAGCTGTTTCAGTAACTGGCTTCCTAATAAAGAATTTTCTCTTTCTCTTGTTTATCTGGAGTGTTAATAGGATTGAATTGTTCCAGGGTATCAGACCTAAGCTTTGGGGTAACTGTATTAGCAAGCATTTAGGCCTCAGTCAATCTAAAAATTCACTTTTCAGGACTTTTTCTCCATATCACTTTAATACTAATGAAAATATTTATTATTCACATTTCCCATCATTTTGCCACTATAAAACAAAACAAAACAAAAGGCTCTTCTTGTCTTTGAAAGCTTATGTAGAAGTTGGTTGTTACAACTGAACTAGCAGGTACTGAAACAACATAAATATTGCATGGTGCTGAGTTCAGTGGTAAACTTCAAGTGTTTTCTAGAAGTGATCTAGATGAGGTTGATAAATGAAGGCTGGAGTTAACGGCTTTTTGTTGTTGTTGGATTAGAGGTGAATCTAGGTAAGATTTGCAGAAGTAAGAGCAACACTTTTCATACGCCAATAAACAGATTCGGGTGACAAAAATCAGAAGCTGTGGGACAGAGAGTTCTGGAAAATTCCATTATGGACGGACTCAATGAATAGCACAAAGATGGCTACAGAATTTGATGATTTTTGAGTGCAAGAAGGATGCCCACTCTTTCCATTTTAGCGCAAGCCAATAAAATGGAATGACTACTTCTCTGTATAGAGTGTAAGGATTTTCTGTTCAAGGTCAATGACCAAAATATTTTAGTACAGGCCATCAATTGCCAAACATTTCATGCTATAATTAAAGTATTTCCCAGAAGAAAATAAAAATATTTTTCACTTAGAATTTTTGAATTCATTCAAACTATGAGATTTAAATTTAAATTTGCCCATTAATTTCTACTTTAAATTGATTTACTAGCTCACCCTTATAAATGGGATAACTAACATGCTTTTATCTAAAAGGAATGGAAAACTCCCTTTGTCATTCCAGGACAGCCAGAAGCAGAAACAGAAAGGTCTATCTGGCCCACAGACTTTGCCATTACTCCTTCTGAGCTGTCATGGGAAGGAAAAACGGAATTTAATTTTTTTTTTTCCTTTGGATAAAAGTATGTGTCTCATAGGCATAGGAAAAGTGAACAATGGAAATGGAAGACTGAAGAAGAACTTATATCTTTGAATTACAATGTTGGTGAAGAATATTAAGTATTTCCATGGACTTCCAGATGAATGAATAAATCTGTCTTGGAAGAAGTAAAGCTAGAAGACTTCATCTCACATACTTTGGACATGTTATCAGGAAGGACTGGACTCTGGAGAAGGACATCATGCTTGGTAATATAGCAGATGAATGAAACAGAGGAAGACCCTCACTCAGTAAGATGGACTGACATGTAGTGACTGCAACAATGGACTCAAACAATAACACCTCTGAGGATGGTGCAGGACTAGGTAGCACTTCATTCTGTTGTATGTAGGGTCACTGTGAGTTAGCACAGACTTGAAGGTACCTACCATACATGACCCATACAACAGGAGAGTCACAACCTCTGGAAGGAAAAAATAAAAGAAATCACTAAAGCGCCAATGCTCTAAATCCCAATATTTCTGCCAAAGTCTACAAAACGTGGACTACAGGTTTAATACCATATCATTGCAACTCAACTGGAAATAATGTGGTTTCTAGCGTAGTTTCAGTGGACAAATTTAAGACTAACTCTTAAATTGAAAGAAACATTTTCTAAAATTAGTAATTAGGGGAGGGAAAAGACCAGTATAATTAGAAGCTCTACAACGTACTACTAAACATAATATTATTTCCAGGATATCCCTTTTGGTCTCAATTATACAATTGCATTTCCTATTTTGAGCCATCCCTTTCATGGCATCTCATCTATGTTATTAGTTGAACCTAAAAAATAGGCCACCACAGCAATTGAAAACAGAACCCTTTATGTAACTACATTGAAAAGGAATAGAGAGTTCCAATCAAAGATCCAATCACAATGAGATTTGTGAGCACTGGTGTTGGGCATTTTTTCCCAAAGACCACGTGGTGGCCAACCAGTGGTAGAGGTCCTCCTGCTACCACTCTGAGAACATGAACACGACGACGTTTCTTCATTTTCCTTACTCTTCTTTCCTAAATCCCTGAAATGAGGTGCACTTGTGGTGCTGTACATCAGCACTGGACCATGAACCACAAGGTTAGCAGTTCAAGCCCACCAGTTGCTCTTGGAAACCCTATATGTAGGGTCGCTATGAGTTAGAACTGAACTCCATGGCACCTAACAACAACAACATGAAGACAGACAATATTTGCCCCCCTTCTCTTTAAGAATACATGAGAATTGAAGAGACATTTGCTTTTTCCCCCCCAAAAAAATCAGTGAATTCGTGATAGGAAAATCACAATGTAGTGCCAGCTCTGATTATTCTAATCTCTGCTTCCTCTGATCTGCTTCACTATTAGCTATCACTCTAGTTACCACCATAGATAAATATACGTACACATTTGTCAAGATATTGACATCAATAAGTTAATTTTCTCAAGGAAAATGTCTCAAAGCTGCAAGGTGCAAACCCGCCCCCAACTTATGATACCAAAAGTTCATAACCTTGACATCACATCACTAAGTCTTTTCCATTCTACTTTCAAACTAACTGGTTTGCTTGCTAAGATTTCAAGAATGTCAGCTATTAGCAAATGGACAAGAAAGTAACATTATGAATCAAGTATATATTGTTTTGGGGGACATAAGATCACCATATTTAAATGGCTCCTCAAACACTAACATCAACTTTTCTTCTCTTGCCTATTTGGAAGAGCAGCTATATTCACAGTTTTGCCGACATGTCATGATTATCTGGCTCCAATGAATGTTCTCCTTTTATGTAGAAAAACCAGAAAAACAACAAACGAATAAAAAAACCTGGAATCGTATCTCAAGTCAAAAATAATTACAAGTAAATTGCTAACAAATGTTCCTGTTTTGACTAGACCAAGGCTTTTGACTAGACCTTTCATTCTAAAGTAAAATTACATTTAAAGCACTTTTTATGTTTCCCTAGGTAAAATATTGGAAATTATTGTTCCTTTCCAGTTAAATAGGTTAAATTATACCCCACTTTGCATCAGTTATTAATAGAGAATTTGTTTTAACGCAAGAATTACTATGACCATGCCAATCTCACAGAAAAAGAAAGTGGTTCCCAATTGCTTCCCAAATGAACAATATAATGATCAACACTATCATACTCATATGAACCCTAACTTTCCCTCTAGCCTAAAGATTTGTAACTTGGGCCAAAGAATGGGCTTTAGGAGTCTGAAAACCCCCTGAAACTCAAAGTAACATTTTGCCTGTTTCAGGCATTTTTTTTCTGGCGGAAAGAGTCCAAAGCTTTCAGGGTCCCTTTGGTGACTCTGACCTCAAAAGAAGTTCACAACTATAGTTTTAATACTCCCCTTTCATCACCTCCATCATCTTTAACAGTCTACATCCATTATTACTTCATAGATCTGGAATTTTTAGCAGAGTCAGGAAAACTACCTGCTTCCTTGAAGCAAGAGGCACTTAAAATGCCCTATCCCTAACCAAGTTCTCTTTGAAATTCCCTCCTCCACCATCTATCCCAACAGGCCTTAATGACCCAATTCACCCTGGTGTATCAGCATTACCATTTCCAGCTATTGACAGAGGGTACAGCTAACTGGTTAAGGACACTTGACTAGTCTGCTTGAACTAATTTGATCAAACGCATTCATGGGGGGCAAGGGGGAAGGCATTCTCTGTTATCTTCCCCAGGTTTCAAAGATTTTCAAAGACAATTCTTAAAACAAATAACTTTAATGATCGAAACTGCCAACACCTAGAGCTGGATGGAATAATAAGGTAGTTTAAGGCGGTTCAGTCTTACATCATCTTTCTTGTCGCACTGTATTTATTAGGTCCAGGTAGAAATCTTCGGCTGTAACATGAATCCCAATAATAATTTATTTAACCTTTACACTATAGTAATTAATGTTAAAGTTCAAAAAAATAATAATAAATAAATAACCACAATAGTAAATAGATGAAGTAATCGTAGTCTTTTCCACTTTGGTTGCTTCCAATATTCTTTGGAACAATTTCCACGACACATGTAGCCAATAACTCCAACCATTTTAGGAAATCAACAAAATGAAAGTGACAAATATAGTTGGCCCCTGAATACGGCAGGGGTTTGAGGTGCCTTCAACCTGTGCAGCTGAAAATCTGCACAGAACCTTTGAGCCCCGAATAATGAAACTATTGACAGCTTACTGTTCACTAGAAGACTTACTGAAAACCAACGACTAACAAATCTGTGTTATAATATACCACACCCACATAAAAGCTGCATTTTCAACATAACATAAAATGGTATTTTGCAAAAAGTGCAAGGCTTTTCACATCAGCTGACATAGCTATAGTAAACAGCTTCATGAATTTCATTTTTTAACAGTAATTCTTATGCTGGATTCACTCATCTTGAAAGGGTGAGCAACTACTGCTGCAGACTACAATCTATACCATATATTGCAATGTCACGACCGTCCCCCCTTCCCCTGCTTCTCAGGAGCACGTCCAGCTTCACTAGTGGCACTTCATATGGCTCCCAAGGTGTTCATCAAGGTTTATCTTATTGTACTAAACATGACAACAAATACTTGAGAGCCTTGAGGGACCACATTTTAGGGTGATATATTTACTGGAGAGAAGGACTGCTCCCTCAGATGACTAGCATCACAGAGCATTTGTATTTTTTTTAAAAAATCTGCATATCACATTAACTCACATAGTTCAAGGGTCAACTACAGACAACTTTCACATCTCACATCAAATGATTAATCTGAGCAATTCAGAACTGATGCATGGATCAACCAAACCAAAACAAACTTACTGCCATCAAGTTGCTTCTGACTCATAGCGACCCTACTGTTGTTAAGCACCGCGGAGGCGGTTCAAATTCATAGTGAATCTGTATAAGGTTTCAAAGTAACAGCTGGTAGGTTTGAGCCACCGACCTTTCTGTTCAAACCAACCTTTGTATGTATGTGCTATACACACACACACACACACACACACACACACACGGGGATCTCACAAAGTTCACTTTAATAACCAACAAGTTATGACTTTATTCGTTTCTCTGAATACTTCTCTCTTCTCCTAAAAGACGAAAAGCCTGCCATTTCCAAGGATAATCCCACCTCATTTCTTAAGTCTGTTCCATCTAATTCCTACTCAGATTACACAATTGGGGTTATTACACAAACTTTAATGACTTACCTAATATTCTTCTTATGAGTCCTGGTGGTACAGAGGTTAAGTGCTTGGCTGCTTAGCCAAAAGTCCATGTTTTGAATCCATGACCCTTCCATGGTAGAAAGATGTAACGGTCTACTTCAGTAACGATTACAGCCTAGGAAACCCTATGGGGGCACTTCTAGTCTATACCATAGGGTCGCTGTTAGTCAGAATCCACTTGACAGCAATGGGTTTGGTTTGGTGTATTCGTTGTCTTCTGGAATACTCTGCTAGAAGCCCACTATTACATTCTGCGACTAACTGTGTCTATAGTCAACAGCCTCTATTGATAACCTACTGGTTGACTAATAATGCTTCAGAACACTGTGTAAATAACAGAACAAGGATGATGAACCAGTACCTGCATTGGCCAAGTAAATCTGCATCATTGAGAGACTCTTAACTCTTCTTAAAAGTCAAGTCCAGAGTACACAAATTTTTTTTAAAAGAAATAGCTCCTACTATGAGATATGGGGGTGCGTATGCTCTGTAGGAGAACCAGTGAATTGCGAATCCCAAGGATGGCAGTTCGAGTCCACCAGCCACTCTGAAGAAAAATGAGGATTTCTGCTCCCTCAAAGATTTATCATCTCAGAAACCCTATACAGGGTCGCTATGACTCATAATGACTTACTCGAGGGCACTTAACAACAACTATGAGATATTAAAGCAGTCCTGGGAGTGCAGTAAGGAGACCCAGTGGCATAGTGGGTTATGCACTGGACTACTAACTAGAAGCTCAGCAGTTAGAATCCACCAGCTGCTCCAAGAAAGAAACAGGAGGCTTTCTGCTCCTGTAAAGCCTCCAGAGGGAAAGCCTCCAGAGGCTTGTCATGCATTGGAATTGAACCAGTGGCAGCTTGGGGTTGGTTGTACAATTGGGCCCTCATGCCATGGTAGTTAAGAGCTGAGCTGCTAACTAGAAGGTTGGCACGTTGAACCTACCAATGACTCCATGGGAGAAAGATGTGGCAGTCAGCTTCTAAAATGATTTAAGCCTTGAAGACTCTACAGGGCAGTTCTACTGTGCCCTATAAGGTCGCAATGAGTCAGAATGGACTCAGTAATAGTCGGCTTGGTTTGGTTTATTGATGGTGCAACGATTAAATGCTTGACTGTGAACTAGAAGGTTGGTAGTTCCAACCCACCTAGCAGTTCCGTGGGAGAAAGACCTGGTGATTTGTTTCCATAAAGATTGCTACCGAGAAAATGCTAGGGGATAGGGTTCTAACTCTGTCACACAGCAACACTAAGAATCAAAAATGACTTGGTAACATCAATGGCAAGATAAAATATACTCTGTGAGAGCTACATGGCGATGGCACCTTTAACTGAGACTTACTAGAATGTTTTGTTAAGTAGTTGTCCACTTCTCTATTGCCACAATCTCTGTAAAATTCCTTCAGTGGTGCAGTTAAATCCTATGCACAAGAAAATTTCATGTAATGGGTATTATTATCCATTTCCTGTCATTTTTTTTCCCCCACCAGTGATGTCTTTTCCTCAGGAGCTGTGATGTGACTGGCAGTAAATACTGCTGGCTGTCTATCCAACAATCTTTTCTCTCCCTTCCTTCTCAGGGAATGGTGATTTTGTTCAGATATGCATCCTCTCTCCCACCCAAAATTGACAAGCCAAGATAAACCTACTTCAGATCCAGAGGGTATATCAGAATAATCTAAGGGCATTTGTTAATGTTTCAGGTACTTTTTGGTCATCCTGAGGGGAAGCTACTGGCATATACTGGGTTGAGGCCAAGGTTGTTACTAAACATCTTACTTGGCATAGAGCAAAGATGTATCTGTAAGTCTCGCTGTAAACCATCGGCTCTACAAGTGAGGTTCTTGAATTGGCAACAACATCACCTGGGAACTTTTTGTTGTTTTTGTTGACAGTCATCAATGGGTATCAGCTCATAGCTGTCCATGTACAGAACAAAGCACTGCCCTGAGCTAGGTCATGCTCACAATGTTTGCCATGTTTGAACCATTGTGGTAACCACTGTGCCAATCCATCTCACTGAGGAGCTTCCTATTTTTCACTGTTGTTGTTCTTGTTCTTGTTAAATGCCATTGAGTTGGTTCCGACCCATAGCGACCCTGGACAAGGTTTCCAAGACTGTAAATCTTTACAGGAGCAGAAAGCTTCATCTTTCTCCTGTGGAGCTGGTATTTTCGAACTGTTGACCTTGCAGTTCGCAGCCCGATTCGTAACCACTACGCTACCAGAGCTTTTTCACTGATCCTCTATCACATATAATGTCCTGCTCCAGGAACTAGTTTCCTGATCACATGCCCAGCGAACATGAGACAGAGTCTCACCATTCTTTCTTTTAGGGAACATTCTGGCTGTACTTCATCCAAGACAGATTTGTTCATCTTCTGGCAGTCCATGATATTTAATATTTTTGCCAAAACCATAACTCAAATGCATCAGTTTTTCTTCAGTCTCCCTTATTCACTGTCCAGCTTTCCCACACATATGAGGTGACTGAAAATACCATGGCTTGGATGGTAGTCTTAAAAGTGACATCTTTGCTTTTTGGCACGTTAAGAGGTCTATTGCAGATTTTCCAAGTATAATATGTCCCTTAATTTCCTGACTGCTGTTTCCATGGGAATTGATTGTGGATCCAAATAAAATGAAAGATGTTATCAGTATTTTCTCTATTTATCATGATGTTGCTTATTGGTCCAGTGGTGGGAATTTTTGTTTTCTTTAAAATGTTGAAGAGCAAAGGTGTCAATTTGAGGACTAAGGTACACCAGACCTAAGACTTGGTCTTTTCAATTGTCTCATGCATGTGAAAGTTAGACATTGTGTAAGAAAGACAATGGAAGAATTGATACATTTGAGTTAGGGTGTTGGAGAAGAGTATTTGAAGTACCATGGTCTGACAGAAGAGCCAACCAATCTGTCTTGGAAGACGTACAGCCAAAATGCTCATTAGAAGTATGAAGGGACTTTGTCTCGCATATTTTGGACATGTTGTTAGACGGGACCAGGGCCAGAAGAAAGTCTTCATTCTTGATAAAGTGGAGGATCAGCAAAAAAGAGGAAGACCCCCAACAAGATGCAATGACACAGTCACAGCAACTCTGGGTTCAAACGTAAAATTGTGAGGATGACACAAGACCAGGCAGTGTTTCATTCTACTGTGCACAGCATCGTTATGAGTCAGAAATAACTAGACAACATTTAACAGTAACAACTAATCTGTAGTGAACAATTCCACATGGGTTTTACCATATCTGCGGTGAATAAAATGCAGAACTAGGCACTATAGATAAGCCCACGCTTACTTTCCTTTCTGGGTAATCTGCCCCTGTCTAGCAGATTGTTCCCATAAAGATCACAAATTAGAAAATTCTATACTCTATCCAGGCCTCCTGGTATGGCATTGTAGACTACACGGGACTGCTAACCACAAGATTCAAACCCATCAGCTGCTCCTAGGAAGCCCTGAGCAGCACTTAACAACCAACTAGCAGCACTTAACAACAAGAACATACTCTATCCTACAGGTCCTCTAAGTCAGAACTGAGTCAACTACATATAACATACCCACTACAACAACTGATGAGTAGTTGCAACAGAACCTAAATTAGGCCACACATTTCCTATCTGACCCTCTAAGTCTTCCAATCCCTGGAGTCAATAAAGTAATATACTCTTACTAGTGATGGGTTTAGGAGTGGATTGCTAAAGAAGGCAAAAGACCTTTGGGATCAGTAGGATCAATAATAAATGTTGCTGGAAATGAGGGTGAAACTTGAGGAAAAAAATATTCTTGATTTCTATGGAAGAAAGATGGGTATGTCCTCTTCACCCCACTCCTACCTCCCAAGCATAATGGTCATCTTGCAATCATGAGGAAGACCTGACTGTGGGTGAGAACAATACCCCAAAATATAGGGCACTGAGAGATGGAAAGAATTTGGTATCCTCTACTTTGAGACTGTATTATTTGGGCAATGATTTAAAAAATAAACAAAATTAAGGGGCAAAAATACTGAATGAGAAGCCAAGTTGGGGGGCAGGACAGCCAAACCTAAAAACCACAGGACTTTTTAATTCTCTTAAGTCTGTGTCTAAGAGGATGTATGTTTGGATGCGTGATCCCTGTAAGTTGTAAAGTAAGACAATGCTGGTCTGAAGCAAATTAAGTTTTTTTTCTCCAACAATAGGGAGGAGTGACTATTTCCTTTTCCACTGCAACCAGAGCAATTTAAACTAACAGGCCACATTTGCTGAAATATAATCAAAGGTTTACCACAAGGAACACACAGCACAAGCTCACTATACGATCACTTTCTCCAAAAAAAATTCAGCAGCAACTTAAAGAGACCACAGCTTGGATTTTAATCAATTCCAATTTGTGATGCACCAAGCACAAATGGATATTTCAAAATCTTCCAAGTATATATAACTCCATTTGCTACAGAACAGAATGTAGTCCACCACAGATTTGCATACTATGCAAGCACCTGGCATTGTGCTACGTTTTGTTGTTGTTGTTTTTCAGGAGACACAAACACAAATAAGACATGAACCTTTGCCATCAAGTACTTTTTCTGTCTGGTGAGGAAGAAGATAAATTATCATTCTATAGAAGGCATCATAGAAGGAAGTAAGGATGGCGAGACGTTGTCTCTCATATTCGCAACAGTCCTTGGAGAAGGGCCTTATTATGCTAGATAAAGTGGAGGTAAGACCAAAAAAGGAGGAAGACCCTCTGCCCCCCCCCACCCCATGAGATGATCTGACACAATGGTAGCAACAATAGGCTCAGAACAACAATTGTGAGGGTGGCACAGGGGCACAGGACTGGGCAATGTGTCCCTTCTGTTGTGCAGAGAGAAACTACAAGTCAGAACTAACTCAACAGCACCTAACAAAAGAAATCATACTATAGACACTTGGCAGGGAACATTATAAAAAAACAGAAAGTGAGCCGATACTCTTGTTGGAAATCAGTCATGAGTGATAAAATGTTGTAAGAACTGCAATTTGTCACACGAATGTATTTTAGAAATGATTTGGGAAAATGTTGCACACACAGGACCATAAAGCTTACACAGAAAAATCTACTGGAATGTAATTCTTTAAAATACACTCATTTACAGACAACATTTTTGAGTTAGGAAACACTATGGAGTGTTTTCATTAACTTCTCAGTGTATACCAGTAAGGCAAGACATTATCTTTCATGACTATAATCCCAAGGACTCAATTTCATGAGTAGCCAAGTCTCTGCATGTGTTAAGAACAGTCAACAAGGCCATGCAGAGACCACATGGCCAAATTAGGATCTAAAGTGAGGTTAAGTCCAAAACCCTGAGCAACAGGGAACTAGATCGATACCGAACCAAGTCATCATGAAGAAAAGATCTGGGATAAATCATTTCATCACATGTTTGACCGAGTGAAAAGCAATTTGTTATGTGGTTATGGTCACTGACACTGTTGACAATGTTTATCATGTGGTGAGTTCTACAAACAATAAAGTTTATATGTTCGCTGCAAGAGAAAAGTAATAGTGGTTAGGAGGATGGGCTAATGCTACTGAATGCTAAGACCTAAGAAACCACAGAATAAGAAGAGGCCATTTGGCCCCAAACTGTTCTTACAATTAAATATGCCATTAGCTTCAACTATAAATAAACTCTGCTTTTCAATGTATCCTGCAATTACCTCTTAGCTAAAGAATCTCTCGTTAACTAATGCCAGACCTGCTAGGCACAGTTGGTCCACAAATGCTACCTCACCCCCTTTTTATCTAACATCAAACCCCTCATCTTACTAGATGTGAGAGGTCACCCAGCTTCAAGCTTACTTATTGCATTTGGCCCATTTATTAGAACTAGGTCCAGAATCTTCACTGAAAGATATTTTCTCAAGTATTACATAAGAAATTCAGTCCTACATTTTTTTTCTGAAAAGTGATCCTGCTTATGAATTTTACTTTGCTGTTATCCACTCTAAATATCAAAAACTAAATAGAATCTTCCGTGATCAAGGCCTAGGCCTTCATCCAAGATTCTCATCTGCTCCTCATCTATTTATTTTCCCTCAAAACTGAATAAACTCACCTGAACATCTTTACAATGCTTTTGATATGCCCAGTGACTCTGAAGGAATAAAAGTATCATTTCTCTGTACGGGGCTTTAGTTATCAGTGAAGAATCACTTCTACATTCTCAGTGGGAGACTACAGAGGGAGGAAAGGAATTAATAGGTGTCTGGAAGCCAAATGATTCCTGGAAGTTTTACTATGAGTTGAAGTCCCTATATACAAAATGGGGTTTTGCCCTAAGAAATTACTGGGAGCATCATCCCTGGGAGTGGATGATCTTAGACACTTGGTTTTGCCCTAAAGAGATTACTGGGAGCATCATTCCTGGGAGCAGACGATCTTAGACACTTGAGGTTGGAGGCAATCATGCCTCTTGAAAGTCCACTGCCGGAGCCACCATTACTAGTCTGCAGAACCATCTGTGTGCAAAACCTTGGCTTCCCATAAAATCAAGTCTACTGACCTAGTAAGCAGCACATGGTTTTGAAAATTCCACTTTCTAAAAATGGTTTTCTAAAAATGGTTCTGTAGCTCTGGTTTGCTGACAACCAACATTTACAAATTTGACAAGAAGCCCCTCTCTCCCCCCAGCTGCCTCAGATTTACTGTCTGTGGGCACAGTCTACACTTGGCTGTCGGGGCTCTGCAGGGTAAGCACCACCAGTCTCTCTGGAAATGTGGTGTGGTGGGAGTCACAGTGGATACAAGGAAGGAGATGTGCCACGAGTCCTACTTGTGTTCCTAACACCTTTGCATTTCCTGGACCTCAGTTTCTGTGTCTCGAAGCGCTCCTCTAGATCTGAGAATTACTCCACAGTTACTGGGTCTGAGTAAGGACTCTGTGTGTAACAAAGGATACAAAGGTGAGAAATTCACAAACACCATCCTCCAGAAACTCATGGTCTAATGATGCTTATAGTCTATTCATGGAGTACTGGTGTGACATCATAAGGTTTGAACTGCAAGGCTGGTTTGAACTGCAAGGTCGGCAGTTCAAACTCACCAGTCGCATCTCGGAAACTCTATACAGGGTTGTTAGGAGTTTGAGCTGACTCGATGGCACTTAACAGCAATCACTTGCCAACTTTTACACTTAAAAAAAGAAATACCACTTATGAATCCAAAATTAATCCCAACATTTTCATTTTAGTCAACTCTTATAAACTTCTCACCAATTCTGTATAAGCAAATAAGCAATACTTTTAGAAAGAAAAACAACTCTAGCTTTGTTCTCTTGTCCCATTTGGATGATCTCTGTTATCAGGTGCCATGGAATCAGTTCTCTGACTCACAGCGACCCCCGTATAGGATTTCCAACAAGAAACCACCAATCTTGTGGTTAACAGTTTGGTACTTATCGTACAGTGCCACACCAGGACTCCTGGTTTATTCATTTAAGAATTCGGTAAAAGGAGGATGAAGGAGAAACAAGTTTGACTAAATCAGTAAGTATATAATTAGCCATCAATGGAACAACAAAAATCTGTCTGAAGAAAAACACAATTTTTACGGATACCAGCTAAAAAATCAGAAGATTTTACTTTGAAGATGCCACATTGAAAATTGGTTCACGAATAATCCACAGGACAATGACAACCTATTTCAGTACATGGCATGATGACATTATAGAATCTTTTAAGAATCATTTTCATCTATTTCTCAGCTCATTCATGTACAGCTCTTGAAAAACTTACTCAAAAACCCACCAATCCCCTACCTTGTGGCACCCTCCCTGATTTATTTCCTTCTGCACATCTGTCTAGCTACTCTGGTCTCTTTAGGAACACAGACAGACTGGTCAAGTGCTCGCAGGTATTTTCCATATGTTTTCCCTTAGTTCTCTAGTGCTGCTATAACAGAGATACCACAGTGGATGCTTTTATAAATGGAAATTTATATATTTGTTGTTATTAAGTGCAGTCAATTTGATTCTGGCTTGTAACAACTATGTTAGAGTTTCTGAAGAGTTTCTGATATGGCGCTGTGAGTTAATGCACCAGAATGCAAAGCCATTTCAACCGCAAGGTCGGCAGTTCAAGCTCATCAGCAGCTCCTCGGAAACCCTATACAGGGTCGCTATGGGTTGGAACCGACTTGACAGCACTTAACAACAACAAATAGGGTTTCTGAATAGCAACTGGTAGGTTTAAACCACCAACCTTGTAGTCAGCAGTCCATTGGTTATCCTACAGTGCACACACCAGCTCTAGGGGAAGGTTTTCTCTCTATTGGCTCTAAGGAAAGGTCCTTGTCTCCTTTCAACATCTGTTGAAAGGCCTGGTGTCCCGTGGACGTGTGCCTTGGAATCTATCTATCCCAAGGTCTCGGAACTTCTCAGCCTCTTGGTGTGGTGCTGTAGGATCAGCACTGGACGGCAAACCAGAAGGTCAGTGGCTCAAAGCCTCCAGCTGCTCGTTGGAATCCCTATACAGGGTCCCTGAGTTGGAACCAACTATATGGCACCTAGCAACACCCACGGGAGCTTCTCAGTGCGGTGACCCCAGATCTAAAGAACGTACTCTACTCCCAGCTCTTCTTTCTGCATGGTACCCAAGTCCCGCTTTCTCTGCTCACTTCTCTCTCCTTGCATCTCTTGTAAAATAAAAGATTATGGAGTTCGCAGCCCTTACACCACTATCAGAGCTGTGACCTGAATGAGGGGGCTGTATTCCCCACCCTAATCCCCTTGTAACTGACTGGTTACATCACATCACATCACATCACATCACATCATATCACATCACATCACATAACAGCCAGATTATATCATTACATAACAGCCAGACTACTGAGAATGACAGCCGAGCCAAGTTGGCATGTATTTGGGGACACAATTCAATCCATGACAAGCTGGTTAGTTCACTTTGTGTGTAATTTCTCACACATATAACCAAAACTCTTGCCATTGAGTTGATCCAACTGATAGTGACTCTAAAAGATGAGTACAACTGTCCCATAAGGTCTCCAAAGCTATGCATCGGTATGGAAGCTGACTGATTCAGACTTCTCCCACAGGGTGGCTGGTGGGTTCAAACCACCAGCCTTTTGATTAGCAGCTGGATGTTTAACCAATGCACCACCAGGGCTCCTTATCAGTGCCCCATGGTGGTGGCTGTGTGTCATAGAGTCAGTTCCGACTCATAGTGACCTCATATAGGGTTTCCAAGGCTATAAGTCTCTACAAAGCCTCATCGTTCTCCTGTGGAGCAACTGGTAGATTCAAACTGCTAACCTTGCAGTTAGCAGCCCAGTTTGTAATCCACTATGCTACAAGGGTTTCTTTTTCTCTTCCATGTAAGATTTGAAATTCTCTGGAGGTAGTCACTGCTCTTTTCTGCCCCCCTTGGCTTCACATCTTCCATGGTCACTTATGCTAAGATGTGGTTGTTGTTGTAGCGTGCTGTTGAGCTGGTTCTGACTCACACTGACCCTGTAAAAAGGTTTCTTAGGAATGGCTAGTGAGTTTGAACCACCAAGCTTGCAGTTAGCAGTCTAGTGCTTATCCTATAGTGTCACACCAGGACTCCATAGTATGCTAAGATTGACTCAGGTATTCAAACTATTAGTCTACTCATCACTGAGCCCTGCATCATATAAGGGGGCTTCAAAATTAATTCATGGAAAAATTCCATTATTTCTTAAATTTCATTTTCCCATGAGCTTTTTGAAGCCCCTTATAATGCACCAGACTGCAAAATCATTTGAACTGCAAGGTTGGCAGTTCAAGCTCACCAGTTTCTCCTCGGAAACCCTATACAGGGTCTCTATGGGTCAGAACCAACTGAACGGCACTTAACAACAACAACATACCTTATCAGTAAAGGCAAAGCATTTGCCATTTTCAAAGAAAACTGAAGAAAAAAAAAAAAAAAAAAGCTCGACTTTCGTTATTGAAAGATTCTCTGGGAAAATTATTGAATGATGCAGAACGCATCAAGAAAAGATGGAAGAGAAAAAACTGAAAAAAAAAAAAAAAAAAAAAAGATTTGTGGTAGAGCAATTAACAGGAGTACCCCAATAGGAATACTCCAAAGGCAATAGGTGAGGAATTATTTAAATTAGGAATTTAGGGAGCGAGACTAAAAAAATAGAAAATGAAAGTTGCTTGTTTTTTGTGTAAAGCTCTGGAAATAATAAAAAACCTAGGTTCTAATTTCACACTATAGAAACAATTAGTTGAGTAACCTACATAAAATCATTTATCTGAAAAGAGAGATGCTGGTATTCATTCTATGTGAAGACCTAGGAAGCTAACAAGGAGCCCTGTAGCGCGGTGGTGGTTGTTGTTGTTAAGTGCTGTGGAGTTGGTTCCCACCCATAGCAACCCTGTATAGGGTTTCTGAGAAGCAGCTGGTGAGTTTGAACTACCAACCTTGCAGTTCAAATGGCTTTGCAATCCGGCGCATTAACCCACAGCACCACACCAGGATGTTGTTGTTAGGTGCCATCGAGTTGGTACTGACTCATAGTGACCTTATGCACAGCAGAACAAAACACTGCCCAATCCTTGGCCAACCTCACTATCATTGCCATGCTTGATCCCACTGATGCTGCCACTTTGCTAATTCATCTCGCTGGGGGTAGTGGGTTGCAAATCGGGTTGTTAACCACAAGGTCAGTAGTTCCAATACACCAGTCACTTCATGGAAAAAAGATGAGGTTTTCTGCTCCTGTAAAGATTTACAGCTCTGGAAACCCTACACAGGGTGACTAGGAGTCAGAATGACTCAACAGCACGCAGCAGCAGGAAGCTAATATTAAAATAAATGTGAACTATTTGGGAAATAAAGATTCATGCAGTTCTATACTGTCATGTTGTTGTTGTTGTTGTTATGTGCCATGGAGTCAGTTCCAACTCATAGCGACCCTGTATAGGGTTTCCGAGGCTGTCAATCTTTACAGGAATAGAAAGCCTCATCTTTCTCCAGTGGAACAGCTGATAGTTTTGAACTGCTGACCTTGCAGTTCGCAACCCGATTCGTAACCACTACACTACCAGAGCTCCTTTCTATATTGTTATAAAAGGGCCCAAAAGGAACCCTGGTAGCACAGTGGTTAAAGCATGTGGCTAACCAAATGGACAGTGGTTTGAGTCTACCAGCTGCTCACAGTCTGCTTCCTTAAAGATTTACAGACTTGGGAATCTGATGGGGGCAGTTCTATTTTATTCTTTACGGATGCTATAAATTAGAATCAACTTGATGGCAACAGGTTTGGATTGGGTTGGGTTGGGTTGGGTTGGGTTGGGTTGGGTTGGGTTGGGTTAAGACTGATATGAAAGGGCAAAGTAGTACCATGGTTTAGTGCAATAAACATTCCTTGAAGGCCTGCCATGACCCTAGGCATTGTGTGAAATCATCTTGTTCCCAAGATGAACAAGCCATGACCTCTACACCTCTACCCTCCAAGAGCTTACATTCTACTTCCAGGCTCTAAGACTTTCTCAGAACTAATCCAATCTTAAAAAAAAAAAAAAAAAAGGAAAAACCTTCATCTGCTTTTTTTGTTGTAAAGTGCCTTTGAGTCAGTTCCAACTCATAGTGACCCTGTATAGCATAGCAGGGGTGGGGAATGCCCAGCCCAACTAGCAATCACTTAGTTTGGCCCTGCCAAGACAATCACAGGTCCAGCCATCACATTAGGGGTGAGTTCATTAAATGCTTAGCCAAATATAGCAGGCTAGTTATTAAGCTGATAATTTGGTATAAACATTTTGGCAGAAAAAAGGTTCCTTGCCCCTGCTGTATAGGGTTTCCAAGGAGCTGCTGGTGGGTTTGAACCACTAGTTTTGCAGTTAGCAGCACAGTGCTTACCCTACAGGTCCATGCCAGAACTTAGTTTTATCTGTTAGGGTTAACTAAAATAAAGGGGTCTTAAATGTGCTCACAAATGTATACTCCTGAGATAAAGAGGTTATTGTATGAAAACTGGTACAGTGAAATGTTTATTATTTCTCTTCTAGGCTTAGTTCTGTAACTCCCGCCAAAATGACTCTTCCTGGTGAGTCTGAGTAATAGAAGATGGAAGAAGATCCTGATAGGATGACATGATTCAGCTGTGGATGTTAACAGCTCATGAAAATTGTGAAAACTTGAAACTTTAGCATGGGTATAAACTGAGCCATCTCAAATCCAACAGAGGGGATCTCACTCCCCTCAAAGAAGAGCCAGGAGTATAGCATGTCCTTTGGGACACGGGACACAAATCTCTGATCATGGAACTTCCTTGACCCAGAGACAGGAAGTTGTGACACTGCAGGAGAGGCAGAGGGGCAGCAGTAACAAAACCAAGAAACCAGAACCTGAGACAGAATGATAGGCTTTCCAGCTCATAGAACAAGTAAATTCAATGACTTTGGCAGAAGGCTTGCTTGCAGAGTGGGGTGCCCCTGGGCACTTAATTGGAGGGACTGGGTTTGCTGCCACTACTTGTCTATCAGTTCGTCATGCTGTGGTGGTTTGCATGTTGCTGTGATGCTGGAAACTATGCCACGGGTATTTTAAAAGCCAGCAGGGTAACTAATGGTAGAACGGTTTCAACTAAGCTTCTAGATCAAGACGAGACTAGGAAAAAGGAGAGGCTGACGACTTATGAGTGTTTGATGGTGATGGTGGTTCTGTGCCACTGAGTCAGTCTGACTCCTAGAAACTCTGTATAGGTTTCCAAGGCTGTCAATCTTTATGGCAGCAGAAAGCCTCCTTTTTCTCCCAGAGAACAAATGATAGATTCATACTACTGTCCTTGCCAGCTTGTAATTCATTACTACTTTGCCACTGAAAACCTTAGGAATAGCAGTGGGAAGAATTTTAGCACCAGAATATTGAATATTGAAACATTATGAGTATCACCAGAGTATCGTCAAACACAGTGCCAGATGATCAGCCTCTCAGGTTGGGAGGCACTCAAAATATGATGGGGGAAGAGCTGTCCCCTGAAAGTAGGGTTGACTGATGATGCAAATGCAGTAAAGCCTTCAGGACCTTCATTTGCTGAAGGGGTGTAACTTAAGATAAGGAGAAACAGCTGTAACCATCCATTAATAATTGGAACATGGAATTATGAAATGTGAATCTGGGAAAATTCCGGGAATGACAAATTCAAGAGGAATGAGATCATATTCATCATCAAAAAGAACATTTCAAGATCTCAAAGTATAATGCTGTCTGTGATAGGATAATACCCATACGCTTACAGAAAGACCAGTTAATAAAACTATTACTCAAATTTATGCACCAACCAATAAAGCCAGTGATGATGAAATTGAAGAATTCTACCAACTTCTTCAGTTTGAAATTGATCAAACACAATCAAGATATATTGATAATTCCTGGTGACTGGAAAGCAAAGGTTGGAAACAGAAAGGATCAGTAGTTGGAAAATAAGGCGTTGATGATAGAAATGATGCTTAAAAGCACATGATAGAATTTTGCGAAACCATAACTTCATTGCAAATACCTTTTTAAAATATGAGAGGACTATACACATGGACCTCACCAGAAGGAATATACAGAAACCAGACTTGCTCATATGAAACTGCAGGCAAAAGATGAAGTGGAAACAACTCCACAAGAGCCAAAATATGATCTTAAAACAAATTTCAACTGAATTTAGAGATGATCTCAAGAATAGATTTGATGGAGATGAGAAAAAGAGGAAGTGTTGATTGGTTCAAGTGTTGTGAGACCTGGGGACTCCTGATCCCATGGACAAGGACATAGCCACAGAGGGTTAGAGCTTCAAGTGAAGCATCCAGCTGATAAGAAGTGAAAGGAGATGCACAAGAATGCCCAAACTTGTAGTACCCATTCAACCTAGCATTGATGGCTTCATGATCAGAACTCAACTAGAGGAAGATAAAGGAAACAAATATAAATTGTTACAATTTGATGAACTTGACCCATACTTATGGGTGCAGTAGGTCAAAATACCAACTGAGAGGGAAGGATTCTCCACATCAAAGATCAATCCTATCCCCTCTGTATACAGGGTGATAGGGATGGGCAACTTAGACATTGGCTACCTAAAATGGGGGAGAGGGACTAAAGGAATGAAGTGACTGGCTTACAAGTTTTCAAAAGGGAGTTAAGTTTCAGAGTGTGCAGGGGAAGGTGGAATCCTCACTGAATAGTTACCATCTTGTCTAGATGGGTCTGGTGAAAAGAGATGGGGATAAGATGCTTATGATTCAATAGTGAGTAATGGTTATCATGACTAATTGCAACTGTCACAATAGTAAAAAGGTAGAAATTCTGTAACAAAAAGGGGGAGTAGTTAATCTTACAGTCTAGGAACAGAGGACCCTAGGACCATCAAGGGAGAAGAGCATGAATGGGATGTGGGACCCTATCCAGAGAAACAGAGACACCAGAGATGGAGGCAGAGATGGGGACATGGAGAGAGGGAGCAGCTGAGGACTCTAGATTCATGGAAAGAGAGAGACTGAAACCCCCTTCCAAGACTAAAATTCAATGGGAATACATGAGCAGACATGCGCTCTGGTTGGTGACCATGTTCATCACCGATAAGGGGAAGTGAGCGAAAAACAGTAATGAAGTTGCAAGCTAAGCCCTACAACATTCAACAGATTCCTGTGAACCTGGGTGGAGACCTGGCTGGCCAGCAGCGTGGCAAGACCTGGGGACTCTTGGGTCCAGAGTAAGTAACATAGCAACAGGGGACTAGAGTGGATAGTGAAGTGTCCAGCTGATGAGTAGAGAGGGCATATGCATAAGAACACCCACACTTGCAGATAATACCCACTTGACCTGGCTTCAATGACTGGATGATCAGAGCTCAACTAGAAGAAGAAACAAGAGGTAAAAAAGAGTAATCTCATACAATTTGATGAACTTGACCTACACCTATGGATGCAGTAGCTCAAAAGAGGGAACAAATCTTTACAGCAAGGATCATTCCCACCCCCTCCATACACAGAGTAGACAGGGATGGGCAACTTGGACATTGGCTACCCAAAGTGGGGGGTGCTACAATGACAAGAAATGACTGGCTTACAAGCTTTCAAGAGGGAGCCTAGGTCCAGAGGACGTGGAGGAAGGTAGAATCTCCACTGAATAGTATCCAATCTGTCTAGGCAGGGCTAATGAAAGGGGATGGGGATAGTTCTCTTGTGGTACAATAGTGAATAACTGTTATCAGGACTGACTATGAGGGTTGGTAATGTCAAGGTAGACGTTCAGTAGCAAAAGGAGGGGAGTGATTGACTTTGCAGGCCAGGAGCGGAGGTCCCTGGGACCATCAAGGGAGAAGAGCGGAGTGCAGGACCCTACCCAGAGAAACAGTGATGCCAGAGATGGAGGCAGAGACGATGACGTGGAAAGATGGAGCGACTGGGGACTCTAGACCCAGAGAGGGAGAGGGGCTGTGTGCTGACAACCAGGGAGCAGGCTTTGGTTGGTTGATGATGCATGGAGTGGATTGTAACCATAGCAATGAAACGATATATGATAGGATGAATGTAAAGCTAATGTTTTCCCATGTAAACTATCATATAACTCACAATAAAACATTTTAAAAAGAAAAGAGAGATGCATTGGCACAGTGGCAGAAGTCATGGGCTCAAACATAAAGATTGTGATTGGTGCAGGACCGGGAAGTGTTTCGGAACTGACTCCAACAGCACCTAACAACAGGTTTTCTGGCACATGAGCTAGAGCGGAAAGCTCCTTCAGGTTGAAGCTTATGACGGAATAGTGTGCCCTGTAGGCATTTATCAGCAGCCCTCAAAGAGGTTTGCAGTATTGGCTGGGCACAGAGAGGCCTGCCTATGGACACAGCTGAGGAGAGGTTGTCCTGACTGGAACGACTTTGCTCTGAGAAACTTCTGATCCCATATTGTGGTGCTGCGGTCGGTTTGAACTGTAAGGTCAGAGGTTCAAGCTCACCAGCTGCTCCTTGGAAATCCTATACAGGGTCGCTACGAGTTGGAACTGACTCGATGGCACACAACAACAACAACAACATTGTAACCTGTCAGTAGACCTATTTATCCATTAACTGTGAGTATGTTGTCTGAGTTCCATGTGTGTTCTGCAATGAATTCTTGAACCCAGTTGTATAGAGAGTTTGTGGTGAGGGCTGGTTGGTGTCATTCTTTTTATAAAAACCAAGACACAAAGCCAGCTGGTTTGTCCAAGGTCACACAATGAGGTGGAATGAAAGCAAAGAAAAAAGCCTAGGGTGCTTTGAGTTACAAATCAAGGTTACTTGCTTTCTGGAACCACAACAGGCTAAGCAGTTTTGTTTTTTTCTTCAAACAGCTGGGAAAGTTGTGGGGTGAAGTGCCTGGTCCAAAAAAAAGTTACTCTTTTGGCTTTGCTTACTTTTGCAAAAATAAAAAGGCTTTCAAATAGACTTCACATTTTTTTGTGTACTTCATTTAACCCTCCAGATATTTTCCCACTTTGTCAGCTATCTCATTTTGCATCTTAGTGAAAGAACATCTTTCCCCTCCTTATCCACTGCTCTATTATTTCTTATTTAATTTTGTAATGATATCCCTTACATCTGTAAAGAGATAGGACTTTGTGATATCGTACATTGCAAAGAGACTTAGCCAAATAAAATTCATGTCTTGATCGGAATAGCAGGCTTTAAAAATAACCTCCAAGAGCTCACTGTCCAAAACTTCTCAGGGTAATCTGCATACTTATTCCAGTGATCATTTCACAGTCTCTCCCAGCTAGGGGAGAAAAAGCAACTTGAGCTACAGTTCATGGAAGCTCAGACAAGGTCAGTCTATTATCGGATTCCATCTTGTACAAATGTACTGTTCATCTACTCTAAGCTAGCCAGAGAACACTGCATTCCCTCATCTCTCTATTCTGTCTGGGATTCCACAAAAGCATCACTGATCTGAGTGATGACCAGTTGGTATGTTACATTCCTTTCCAAAGCATAGCCAATCCATTCCATTTTCATAGGTGGTTATTATCACTTCAATCAACAAAAACAGATCAAGGATAGGCGACGTCTCAAAAAGATGGTTTCTGAATTCAGATCAGATTCAAGAATGCAAGCTTTTTAAAATCACTGTTTAACAGGTCCGTTTTTATTACAAATATTGAGACAAATTAGAATAGTTGTCAAAAAGCACTAAAATTTTTGGACTTGAGAAATGTTGATTTGGCTCACTATGTCCACATTGCCCCCATAAATGCTAGGAGTTTTGCTTTTTATTTTTAAACTTCATCCCTGGCTTCACCTAGCTACAGATCCATGTCCCCAATTTCTCTTGTGAACTTTCCTCCTCCCACTATTTTCTCTAAGATCAAAGTGGAAGGACACATGTATGTCCCTGGAGTTGCATTTTCTCCTACAAATTTAGATCACAGGGCATTATGTTTGAGATTTGAATAAACATCAGCATTACGTTTGTGATTTGAATCAACATCAGCATATAGTGATAGACAAAATCTTTTTTTAGGTAGCCATGTATTCTTCAGCTAGGGATTGAGCAAACTCACTAGGCAAGTATACAACAGTTAAGTCAAACATGATTGCTACTAGAACTCCAGTTCATACCACAAACCAAAACCAAACCCACTGCCACGGAGCCAATTTTAACTCATACAAACCCCGTAAGCCAGAACAAAACTGTTCCATAGGGTTCCATCTACAGGAGCAGACAGCTTCATCTTTCCCCATGAAGCAGCTGGATGGATTTGAACCGTGTTCTTGTGGTTAGCATCCCAACATTTAGCCCACTGCATACTCCCAGGACTCTTCCAGATCATACATGTACATTTTAATTCTAAACCAAATGTGTTTAAGCATGTCGCTGTGATCAGATCTCTCAGTTATATATTTGTCTTAGTTTCCTTCAGGTACCTTCAAAAATAGGTCCAAACAAAATGGTGGCTTCCAAGGGGATCTGCTGGACTAGTTAAATTCAAAGCAGAAAGGTCACCTCATTAGAATATGGTGAATGTCTTTGGAATTCCAAGTGGAAATCTCGATAAATGTTCTCAAAGAACACAAGATGATTGTGGGAGCTTGTTCAGCAAGACATCTTCAGAAATTTGAAAGTAGCACTGGGAGAAAACAGACCAGGAAAATCACACCAAGGAATTTTTTCTCTGATCACAACAATGCACCTGCTCATTCTTCAAGGGTAGCAAGGACTGTCCTAGGAGCATTTCATTGGTAGACCATAACTTATCCTCCCTGAAGCCCTGATCTTGTCCCTTCAGATACCTTTTTGTTCCCCAAACTCAAAGAACATTTGAAAGCAACACAATTTGAGTCTCTTGAGGATGCCAACACTGCTTTGATGTGGTATAAATCAAAGAGAGTACAGACTACTTCAGAGAAGGGATGTATAGAGATGGAAATGCTACAGTGAGCAGTGTGTAGAGCTAAATGGAGTGTATGTTGAAACACAACAGCTTCACATTTTGACACTGCTGTTTAATAAAGGTTTCTATGATTTTGTGGAATACTGGCGTGGCACTGTGGGTCGATGCGCTGGACTGCAAAGTCAGTTTGAAGCGCAAGGTTGGCGGTTGAAGCTCACCAGCCACGCCTCAGAAACCCTATACAGCGTCACTATAGGTCAGAACCTACTCAACGGCCCGGCCCTTAACAAATGATTTTGTAGCAATACTATTAAGCTTATGTTTATATATATACATGTTGGCCACAGGATTGGCTTAATTTCTCTTTTATCTTGCTTCCTATCCTCATTAACAGAAGTTGTTAACATTTTCTCCTCACCACTCTTTCACCTGGATGCCCTCACTACTCAGGATCTGTTAGCAGTTTCTACATATTAAGGGGGGTTAGCACAAGAAACATCTGTTTAGTCACTGCTTGTTATGACCTGAATTGTGTTCCACCTTAAAATGTGTATTGGAATCCAAGCCCC
This sequence comes from Chrysochloris asiatica, assembly GCF_000296735.1. Classification (NCBI taxonomy): domain Eukaryota; kingdom Metazoa; phylum Chordata; class Mammalia; order Afrosoricida; family Chrysochloridae; genus Chrysochloris; species Chrysochloris asiatica. The sequence goes on from NW_006408524.1 coordinate 17,566,173, forward strand.
TATACCTGTGACTATAATTCCACTTGGGAATATGGTTTTCTCTGTGATGCTAATAAGGCTACATTAGTGGAGTGTGCCTTAAGCCTATTCACTTGAGATACCAAAACAGATTAGGCACACAGAAGCAAGCACAAATGCAAAGATGTACACCTCCTGAAGATTACCAAGGAATGACAAGCCAACAAAAATGGGAAGAAATCTTCCCCAGAGCTGATGCCCTGAATTTGGACTTCTAATCTCCTAAAGTGAGAGAAAATAAATTTCTATTCTTCAAAATCACCCAAGTGAGGCATTTGTTACAGAAGCACTATGCAACTAGGAGTCCTGGTGTGGCGCTGTGGGTTAATGCGTCAGACTGCAAAGCCATTTGAACTGCAAAGTTGGCGGTTCGAGCTCACTGGCTGCTCCTTGGAAACCCTATAGAGGGTCACTATGAGTCAGAACCAACTCAACGGCACTTAACAACAAGCAACTAAGACCCAGCTGATTCTGATGTTCTCTTGTTTGCATAAATGCAAAAGCACCTCTCAAATCTTTGACTCAATACCTTGGGCAGATTCAAGGCAAAATATTCTGAATTATATCTTAGTCATTGAATTATTGTTGGAATATTGGAAATACAAGTTTCTGGGCAGCCAGATCATGATTTTGGAGCTACAAGAGATGAAATAGATTTAGGTGGGAGGACAGCGTTTAGGGTGAGACTTCATTGTACGTTTGATCTAAAAATGGAAAGAATCATAACCATAGGAGTTCTGGTAAGAGAAAGCTGTTGTATCTCAGGTCACAAGTACTGTTCCATGTCAACAGAAAGAGGCAATCTCAAAATGGTTAAGGATCACACTCAATTCCTGATCATTTAGCACTAATATAATTTGATGCAAAAAGATAAGTTCCACTGTGGCACTGTAGGATAAGGATTGGACTGCTCACCATAAAGTCGATGGTTCAAACCCACCAGCTACTTCACGGAAACCCTATACAGGGTCACTATGAGTCAGAACTAACTCCATGGCACTTAACAAGTCATCCATGTTAACTTTCAAAAGTTACAAAGAACCATTAAAATGTTGTCACCTAATATAATAAATGATCAATATTTTAACAAAAATTGTGAAGAGACAAAAAAGGTTCAGCTTAAAAGAGAAAGGGAAAGAAAAAAAAAAAAAAACACAAGCAGGAGGGAAGATAGTTCTGAACGACATGAATTCTGAATGACAAACTGGATGTTCTAAACTACAACTCCAGCAGGATGCTATGACTTATTTTGATCAACCCTTAGCATTGTTCCATTTCTTCTTGGTTATGAAATTACTCCTCTGTAACAGCCACTTAACCTTCTTTTTCAAGTGTTTTTCTGAGTTTTACATATCTGAAATGTGTGGTCATAATTCTTACTCTATCACTCAGTTATCAATGTCTTTCAAGACTACAATTATACCTAGTTACATTCTCGCCCTTGATTTTCATCATTTTGGTTTATATTTAGGAGCGCCGGTGGTACAATGCTTTGACCAAAAGGTTGGTGACTTGAACCTACCAGCTCCTTGTTGGGACAAAGATGTGGCAGTTTGTTTCATAAAGATTTACAGCCTTGAAAATCCATTACAGGATCACTATAATGTTCTTTCAGTATAGTAAGAAAATATATAATTTTTATTTCTAAAAAAGGATACTCTTTTAAAGTTACCACTCCATTGAACTATAAGCAACAAAGCAGTAAATTCATGTTTCCCCCTGCTGGCCTTCCCCGGCACTGAAAGTATCATCACTAAATCAAAACTGCAGGTAATAACCACAGATCCATTCTCTACAAGGAGCGGCTGCCAAAAAACTGGCAAAACTAAAAAATTAATTGTTAACCTATTTGTAAAGCCTGATAAACTGGCATATTTCATCAGAGGTGCCTGTGGTGGGTAGAGAAAACAATGAAGAGCAAAATAAGATAAATCTCTCTATCAAAAAGTAGGTTCCCGCAGCACTCTCAGCTGGCTACAAAATCCACCGCCATAGCCGCACAGAACTCAGACACCACACTCAAACAGTTATGGGGTTTATTAGGTGAATTAACAGCTTACAATTCAAGGTCAGAAATGCTCAGGGCACGGTTGTTCCGGTCAGTACAGCCTCTCCTCAGCCGCACCCGCAGGCTGGCCTCTCTCTGCCTGAGCAACATCACAAATCTCTTTTAGACCTAGCTGATACCTGCCCACACGACACATCAGAATAAGCCTCTACCTGAAGGCACTCAGCTCTAGCTACATGGGTCAGTAAACTGCTCCCCACCCCCAATTATGTGCCTGGAGCCATCCCACTCAGCAGCAAGTCCCTGCCCGAAGTCACTTAACTTTCCTTGCTCTGTGAGCTCCATCACTCTGTCTCATACTCTGGTTTTTGGTTCTCTTCTGCCACTCCTCGGGTGTTACAACTTTCTGCCCTCTGGGTCAAGGAGGGTTCGGTGTACAAAGATCTCAAGGTTCGAATCCCACACTCCTCTTCTGGCCCTTCTTCTTTGATGGCAGGGAGCTCTCTCCCACACCCTCTTCTTCTGAGATGGCTCATTTTATACCCACACAAGAGTTCCACCTAAAACCAAACAGCCACTACTCGTCTGTCAGTTTGTCATACTGTGGTGGCTTGTGAGTTGCTGTGATTCTGAAAGCTATGCCACCAGTATTTTAAATACCAGCAGGATCCCCCATGGTGGACAGGTTTCAGATGAGCTTCCAAAAAAAGACAGACTAGGAAGAAAGAGTGATGAACAACTTCCGAATATTTAGTCACTGAAAACCTTATGAATAGCAGAGAAACACTGTCGGATATAGTGCCAGAAAATGAGCCCCTCAGGTTGGAAGGCACTCAAAATGCGACTGGGGAAGAGCTGCCTCCACAAAGCAGAGTTGACCATGATGACACGAATGGAGTAAAACCCGTGGGAGTAAAGCCCATGGGACCTTCATTTGCTGATGGGGCACAACTCAAAATGAAGAGAAACAGCTGTAAACATCCATTGAAAATCAGAACACGGAATGTACGAAGTATGAATCTGGGAAAATTATAAGTTGTCAAAAATGAAATGGAATGCATAAACATCAATATCTTAGGCATTAGTGAGCTGAAATGGACTGGTAATGACCATTTTGAATCTGACAACCACAAGGTTTACTGTGCCGGGAATGACAAATTGAAGAGGGATGGTGTTGCATTCATTGTCAAAAAGAACATATCCAGATGAGTCATGAGGTACAACACTGTCTGTGGTAGGTTGATATCCATGTGCCTACAGGGAAGCCCTGGTAGCCTAGTGGTTACGAATCAGGCAGCGACCCTTAAGGCCAGTAGTTCGAAACTACCAGCCGCTCTGCGGGAGAAAGATGAGGCGTTCTGTTCCCATAAAGATTTACATCCTCGGAAACCCTGTATAGGGTCGCTATGGGTTGGAAACGACTCGACAGCACTTAACAACAACAACAACAGGGGAGCCCAGTTAATACCACTATTACTCAAATTTACACATCAACCACTAAAGCCAGTGAGGATGAAATAGAAGAATTCTACCAATTTCTTTAATCTGAAATCGATCAAACATGCAATCAAGGTGTATTGATCATTACTGGTGATTGAAATGCAAAGGTTGGGAGCAAAGAGGAAAGACCAGTAGTTGGAAAATATAGCCTTGGTGATAGAAATGATGCTGGAGAATGCATGATAGAATTCTGCAAAACGAATGATTTGTTCATTTCAAATACCTTCTTTAGACAGCATAACAGACGACTATACACATGGACCTAACCAGATGAAATACACAGAAATCAAATGGACTACATTTGCAGAAAGAGACGATGGAAAAGCTCCATATCATCAGTGAAAACAAGGCCAGGGGCAGATTGTGGAACAGACCATCAGTTACTCATATGCAAATTCAAACTAAAAATGAAAACAAGTCCACGAAAGCAAATATATGACCTTGAATTTATCCCACATGAATTTAGAGTTCATCTGAAGAACAGATTTGATACATTAAACACTAAAGACCAAAGAACAGAAGAGTTGTGAGATGACATCAAGCACACCATAAAATGAAGAAAGCAAAAAGTGATTGGGAAGACAAGAAAGAATGAAAAGGTCAAAATGGATGCCAGAAGAGACAATGAAACTTGCTCTCCAGTGCAGAGACGCTAAAGCAAATGGAGGAAATCAGGTCCAAAAGCTGAACAGAAAATTTCAAAGATCAGCTCGAGAAGATAAAGCCAAATATTATGTGCAAAATGTGCAAAGATCTGGAGCCAGAAAACCAAAAAGGAAGAATACCCTCAGAATTTCTCAAGCTGGCAGGACTGAAGAAAAAATTCAAGCCTCCACTTTCGTCATTGAAAGATTCTCTGGCCAAATTATTGAATGATGCAAAAAGCATTAAGAGACGATGGAAGGAATACACAGAGTCACTGTACCAAAAGGAAATGATTAATGTTCAATCATTTCAAGAGGTAGCATATGAAAAAAAAAAGAGGTAGCATATGATCAAGAGCCAATGATACTGAAGGAGGAAGTCCAAGGTGCACTGAAGGAATTGGCAAAGAACAAGGCACCAGGAATTGATGGAATAAAAATTGTAATCTTTCAAGAAAGTGAGGCGGCACAGGAGGCACTCACTCATCTCTGCCAAGAAATTTGGAAGACAACTATCTGGTCGACTGATTGGAAGAGATCCACATTTGTGCACATTCCAAAGAGAGGTAACCCAGTGGAATGCAAAAATCATCAATCTCTTTTGATATCCCATATAAGTAACGTTTTGCTAAAGGTAATACAGAAACAGCTGCAAGCATACATTGACAGAGAACTTCCAGAGGTCCAAGCTGGATTCAGAAGAGGCCGTGGAATGAGGGATATCATTGCTGATGTCCGATGGATCTTGGCTGAAAACAGAGATTATCAGAAAGATGTTTACCTGTACTGTATTGACTATGCAAAGAAAATATTTAATACATTAAACACTAAAGACCGGAGACCAGATTGTATGGACCATGACAAGCTTTGGACAACATTGCAAAGTATGAGTATTCCAGAACACTTAGTTGTACTCATGAGCACAAGCTCCATCAAAGGCCAAGACACACTGAGTCCATCCCTAAAGAACTGGTTGGTGGTTAAGTGCCGTGGAGTTGGTTCCAACTCATAGCGAAGCTGTACTGGGTTTCCGAGGAGCAGCTGGTGAGCTTGAACCACCAACCTTACAGTTCAAATGGCTTTGCAGTCTGACACATTAGCCCACAGCACCACACCAGGACTCTGTAAAGAACTGAGTGAGGGTCCTATAAATTTAACCATATCAATGCAGGGTTATTTTGGGGTAGAATTTAATTCCCTCCCCTTACCCCACCCTCTACATCCCGGAAACCAGCAAAGAATCCTCCCCCCTCCCCCATTTCAGAATGGGTTTTTTTTTCTTAGTATTTTACAGTAGTGGTCCTATGCAGTATTTCTCCTTTTGTGACTGACTAATTTCACTCAACATAATGTCCTCAAGGTTCAT
>NW_006408524.1:17572953-17583366 GCF_000296735.1 Chrysochloris asiatica
GCTCCTTGCTATAACAAGTTAGTAAAAGTTTATCTGGGTGCAAGCAATTTTTGGAAAATCCATGCATTATTTTTTCATAATATTAATTTTCCATGAACTTTTTTTTAACATTCCTCATGTAATTTAAAAACTGAGAACGAAATCACTAGCACTTTATATTATTATCTATTATTGTTGTTAGGTGCCATTCTTAAGTTTGAGCCCATTGTTGCAGCCACTGTATTAATCCTTCTCTGACTTCTGACCCTCCAGAAACTATCCAAATTGTCCTGAGTACATGAGACATAGTTTCACTACCCTTCCTTCTAAGGAACATTCTAGCTGTACCTCTTCCAATATGGATTTGTTTGTTCTTCTGCCAGTCAATGGTATATTGAGTACTCTACTCCAACACTAGAACTCAAATGCAACAATTCTTCTCCAGTCTTCCTTAATCACTGTGCAACTTTCATATAAACATGAGGAGATTAAAAATACTTGGCTTGGGCTAGGTGCACTTTAGTCCTCAAAGTGACACCTTTGCTCTTTAATACTTTAAAGAAAGCATTTGCTGCGGATTTGACAAAGAAGTTGTTTGACTTCTTGACTGCTGCTTCCATGGGCATTGATTGTGGATCCAAGTAAAATTAAATCCTTGACAACTTTAATCTTTCCTTTGTTTATCATGATGTTGCTTATAGGCCAAGTTATGAGAATTTTTGTTTCTTTATAGCAAGGTATAATCAAAATTGAAGACTGTAGTCTTTGATTTTCATCAGTGACTGCTTCAAATCCTCTTGACTTTCAGCAAGCCAAGTTGCATTATCTCCCTATCAGAGGTTTTTTTGTGTCTTTTTCACATCAGAGGTTTTTATAAATCTTCCTCCAATCCTAATGTCACATTCTTCGTCATATAGTCCAATGTCTCAGCTTATTTGCTCCGCACACAGACTGAATAAGTAGGGTGAAAGGATGCAACCCTGGTGCACACCTTTCCAGATCTTAAACCATTCAGAATCCCCTTGTTCTGTTTGAATGACTGCCTCTTGGTCTAGGTTCCACATGATCACAATGAAGTATTCTGTAATTCCCATTCTTCACAATGTTATCCATAATGTGTTGCAATACATGCAGTCTTTGTATAGTAAATGAAACACGGGTCTAAAAATAAAATTAATGTATCCTGTATTTATTTTAATGCAGAAAGAATTACCAAAGAAATGCTATTATATTTTAAATTGAATCATCTAGATGAAGATCTTTTTCTGGGGCAAAAACTGAAATTGGAAGAAAACTCTCCTGGGGCCCTAAAATCTTTACGTACTTGTAAATAAGTTTTTATGTAAATAAGTTTTTATGTTTATATTCATTACATGGCCACTCTTCCCATTCTATCTATTATAGAGAAAACAGGTATTATTGTCCTTATCTCAGAGAAGAGGCAACTAACTAACGGAATAAGTAGAAAAGCAAAAAGTAAATCCCAAATCCATATCCCTTGTTGTTTACACATTCCCCAGCTACTTAAAACTAGAGTTCTCTCCTTTTGTGAAGTTTGTTTTTGTTTTATCTTGACTGAGTTTTTCTGATAATGATGTCTGCCTCTAGTTCAAACACAGCTAAAAGCATGTTTTTCAAGTATTTTAGGTTTATACATTATTTTATTAGCCAAAGCAGAATAGCCTACTTTATAGAATAATTCTCCTCAGCATCAAACACATTTGGATATATTATAGAGCATAAGTACTGGACTGCTAAGCACAAGGTTGGCAGTTCAAACCCACTAGAAACAATTAACAACAGCCATTATCCAAAGCAGAAGACCCTAATTTATCAAATGAAAGCCATCAAATATTATATAAATGTTGTCATTAGGTGCAGTTCAGTCTACTTTCAACTTATGGTGACCCCATGTGACAGAGCAGTACTATCACTGTTGTTAAGTGTCGTCAAGTCGGTTCTAACCCACAATGACCCTGTAGAGGGTTTCCAAGGAGCAGCTGGTGAGTTTGAACCATCAACCTGTGGTTTGCAGTCCAGGGCTGATCCTACAGCACCATACCAGGACTCCCCTTTAGCTAAAAGAGTAACACAAAAGTCTAAAATACTTGAAAAACATGATTTTAACTTTATTTACATCTGGTTGCAATAGCCCCATTGTACTTGCTGAACCCTGTTCCAATGTAGAGGAATTTGATTAACTTTATTTCATACAAAAATAAAAGATTAAGGGCAGTGGTAAGAGCACTTCATGGCTCACAGAGATAGTGTATAAACTTATGGTCTAGAATCACAGAGAACTGGAAAGGATCAGTGTAACAAGAAAATACTTTGGAACTCATTTCACCCACTGCTCCAAGCAATACAACTATTTTTTTCCTTCACAAGATCCCTAACTGAAACTGAATCTACAGGGCAAGAGTCCGGCAGCCCCATGTTGGAAAGCAAATGTAGAAACTCTCCTTGCCAGTTCACTTCTGAATGCACAATGCCAGCACAATTGGTTGCAAAGGGAAAATGTAAGCCACTGCATGTCTGTGTTTTGGGCCACACGATGCCAAGCAACCAGTTTGGTTTGGTTTTGTCAATTAATTGATCGGCTGTTCAAATGAACAACATAGCCTTAATGCTGTGGCCAGAGACAATTAAACACAAGAGAGTCTGGGCACACCATTCCTTTTGAGAAATCTTGGCAAATTCTAGCAAAGCACAAATCCATCAGTCTTTGTGCAGACCCCCTCAGGCTCCCCAGGCTTCCTATTTCACTCATCACACACAAACACACCCCTCTATCATCCTTCTTCTCCTGACTTAGTTCCCACAGTCCTACATCCTAAAAGATTGAACACACGAAATGGCGTTGCCTTCCTTTAACTATTACCTAACAAAACCAAGTGGTGGTGTTTTTTGTTGTGTTTTTTAAGTGAACAGGGCATGGGTTTTAATGAGATTCCTTGAGCCAATCCCAGAGAGTGATTCTATTCTGCCAAGAAGAGTTGCCCATCTGAGACATGTCCTTCTACCCTGCCTGGGGAATCATATTTTGGTTTCTTCTGTAGCAGCTTCAGATGTGTGGAGCAGGTTGTCAAGAACCCACTCAGGAGCTTTCAGTGTTTTTATAGAAGTATTCGCCTAAACACAGAATTTTTAAAAAATTTGAGTTAAAGGCAAGGAGAGCTCACCATCATTTTGTCATTTCCAGAAATAACGCAAACTGTGGTGCAGGCCTTCGTGGTTTCAAATGGCATTGTGATTTTTCAAGCCAGTATATTGCAGTACATTTTTAAAAAACTTTTCATTGTGATTTGGGTGACAGTCTATAGAGCAAATTGGTTTTCTATTCAACACTTCTTACACGTTTTGTTTGGTGGCACACATTGCTATCCCCACAATGTTACAGCAATCTTTCCACTTCCGGTGTTTACTGTTTCCATGTGTCCTTCTTTCTTATTAGCGTAGTAATGTTTACTATCAGCACACAAGGGCTTCTTTTATAGTGTAGGTATAAACAGGAGAATACAAGCATTTCTGGTATCTGATAATGGTGGCGTCTGAAATGTATTAATGTGCCTGCTGCTGTCTTTTAGTACCAAGTCCCGAGGGGACTTATAGGATTTCCCTTCCTACACTGACATGATATGTGTAGTCAAAAACTTTTACATATTTCCTTAATCAAGGAAATGATTGCAAGGAAAGCCTCAATTAACTTCAAATGCAAATGCAAAACATATCAGGAATGTAAAAGACAGCCACGATTATTCCAAATTTGGAATCGTTTATGGATTTGATAGAATGGAGGCATTTCACAATAGGAGAGGCAAGCAAGTAACTAAGTATTATCGCAGCAATATATTCTTGTGTAATCAACCTAGAGTCAAGGTTTTATCTTTAGATATTGACTCTCACAGTTAACCTAGGGGACTATACCAAGGAAAAATCTTGATGTTTGAATATCATAAAGATACCAAAGTGAGAAACAAAATTAAAGTGACCTTTTATAACGGAAGAATTTGCTTCCAAAAATTTCTCTGCAATGTTACTTCAAAAATATTTAAGCTGTACATTAGAGTTTGCTCATTCATTCAATAAATATTTATCAGGTGGCAAAGACAGTGCTAGATGTCAGGGATATACCTGTAAACCGGACAAATATACTTCCTGCACTCATAAAACCTCCTGTTTGGGGAATTCACCATCAAATCTGGTCAGCAAGTATTTATCAAGCATCCGTAATAAACCAGCACAATCTTGGCTCCTTTGAGGACCTGAGAAAGCTAACACAGGAGATCCTGAGTTTCCCTTTTTATGTCTTGGGAATAAAAGGCTCATATATATGAACTACTTAGAAAACAACACAATCTGACAATTCGTTGCTAAAAATAAATGTTACAAATGTGCACACTGTTTCTGAATCACTTAGTAATCAGATATGCTGCATGCAGTTATGAGTCAAATTTAACAGAATATCTTTTTAGGCAAGTCTACAAAAACCTCAGCAGTGTGGCAAAGAAAAAAAATTCACATTGTTTCATGGCTGCATTTTAAAATGCTAATCCCTTTTTTCCTATTAGAGTTAACAAAACATTTATTATTTCCTTCAATATATAAAAGGTAACTGAATACCCAGTACAGTTTTTTGTTGTTGTTGTTTTCAATGAAGTCATAGAGAAAGTAGATACATTTAAATGTGCCTGAACATTTAAATTGGCTTAAGGCTGAGCTCAGGGGAGAACAAACTAAATTGTCTTAGAGCAGAAGACCAGAAATTAAAAGCCCTGAATCTTTTCCTGACAGTCTTACAGACTCTCATGAGAGAAACATGGGAGGTATCCAAAGACGTTTAAAAAAAAAAACAAAGAAATTGCTTTGGAAAAAGTGGTAGATATTTTTAAACATTTTCTTCCCCACCACCAGCACCACCACCCGAAAAGGCCAAACATTAAGTATCTTTTTATAATGCAATCAAAGCATTAAGGAGAGTGTTTCCAAATTAATATTTTGATTTCAGTAATAGACACAAAAGTTAATTATGATTTTTTTTTTTAATCACTGAAAGTCTGGCTTTAAAACCAAAATCACTGTCACTTGAAACATTTGAAAAAAATCAGCAATCCCACTTAAAGAGAAAAATCCTGACATGTGATATAAATCAATCATGGGCACAGAAGACAATTCTTGTTTGGAAATAAGCAATGCAGTTACACATAGCCAAGAAATTTTATAAGATATCTTTAGGAGAATTTAAGTCTACATTGTCAATGAAGATACAAAAACTGACTAATGAAAGATGATCAAATACATTCAACTTAATCACCACAGAACTCTTATTAGCAAGATTCACAACTGTGCTGATCTTTCATATCCTTAAGGACAAATTATCTGTAGGTGGATAGGGTAGAAGGATGTGTCTTCCAGCTGTAAGAGATTATGATATAATACTAAATAAACCATATGTGGTCAAAGTCGACTTAAATCAGCAGTAGTTCAAATGCCATGTTGTCATATATAATATATGTTGTTGCTCTTTAGTACCATCGAGTGTTGTTAAGTGCCGTCGCATCAGTTCTGACTTATAGTGACCCTGTATAGGGTTTCCAAGGAGCAGCTGGTGAGTTTCAACCACCGATCCTGCAGTTCAAACTGACCTAGCGGCCCAGTGCTTATCACACAGCACCACACCAGGACTCCTACACACATCATGTTCTTAAGAGATTTTATTTAACTTACCAAGACGCCATTTTGAATTTCACCATTACTTGGATAATATGACTATGCCACATAAACATAAACTTCAGAAAAGTATGTGTATGGCAAAGACCAAGATTTAAAAACTGACCTCATTAAAATGAATAAATAAATAAAAACTGACCTCATAAATAAACTAAGTGTAGATTATGGGATTTAGAGAAGACTCAGATCTTGGTTTCTAATCATGTTCTCCAGTAAAAGAAAGCAGGACTCCGGAGACAAATGATTGATTCATGGAAAGACCCGTGATGAGCCTGTAGCAGCTTACAGTGTCAGAAAGTCGGCAAGTATTCAACACCTGGAACAGGGCATGTCAATGATGTGTTTGTACGTAGTGATTAGGAATCTGCAGAGAGGCAGGTCAGTTTTTCCAAAAGTCTTTTAGTTTCTTCATTGAGTGCAGCGTTTCTCCATGATGGCAGTAAGGGGCATTTTGACAGCCACCAAAGTAAATCGACTGTTGTCGAGTCAATTCCAACTCACTATGTGGCACTATGGACGAAGTAGAACCTTCCCACTGGGTTTCCAAAGCTATAAATCTTGGAGAAGCAGGCTGCCACATCTGCCTCCCGTACAGAGTCATTGGTGGGTTCGAACAGCCAACCTTTCATTTAGCAACCAAGTGCTTTAACCAAGACACCACCTGGGTTCCTCTTTGGGGTGTGTGTGTGTGTGTGGTGTGTGGTGGGGGGAGGGCTGTTCTGTGGATTATAGAATGATTAGCAGCATCCTTAGTCTCTTCCCGTTCTGGACAATTAATAAAAAAAAAAAAAAAATCTCCAGATATTGCTAAATATCTTGGGGATTAAGACAAAATCACTCCCTATGGGAAGGAACCTAAAGAAATTTCCAAAAGGTTTGCAAAACTTAATGTTTGATTTTAAAAAATAATAATGTTTTGAGGTTCTGGCTGGTGTGAAAAGTTAACATAGGGATATCTTGGGGGAAATTGAGTCTTTCTGATCATTTCTCTTCTTTTCCCATGAGCAATCAACAGTAAGTTTTTTTGTTTTTTGTTTTCTTCACTGACTATTTTAACTCGGTACTCCTGGTGCCCAAACCTCATTCCCACTGCTATTTACAAAGCCTCCTGGCAGAAAAAAAGTTGTGGTGCTTAACACACTTCACAAAAGCTATCTTTCAAAGACCCAGCAATGAAGAGCAATTTAATTAAAGACAGAGAAAACAGCCTGCCCGTTAGACTCAGAAACACCAAATAATAAGGGTGTTACAGTTCCTGGAATCCGTCTCTTCCACTAGCAAAAGCGGGCTGAGCCCCTAGTACTTAAAGAATTGACAGAATGCATTGGGGGTGTGAAATTGAGGACTGTTCACATAGTTCCGTGAAGCATTCGTCCATAACATTTGCAAAGAAGTGCAAGTGTACTCCCGTTGGGCAAACACCTGTTTACGAACAGGAACATGTCATTAGCAGACACTAGTTTCTTTCACGCCCTGTGCCAAAATCAGTGTAACTCATTTGACTCTTGCCAGAATTGGATTTCTAATCCTGTGTTCTAGACAATTAGCTACAATCTTTAGCTTCTTAATACTTATTGTAGCCTGGAAGCAGAAAACTTCCCACAAAGGGAAATGGGCACAAAACACTCTCTGCAAAATGACAGACTAATTCCACAAAGTCTTAAGTCTAACAACATCTTAGATACTCTTGGGAAGAAACGTATGGATAAATGAATAAACAGGCACATACACCCAGTGTTCTGATAGTACATTTTAAAAACGGAAAAGAAGTCTGTCTCAACTTTGTATTTTTTACTAATTTAAAAATTAACTTCACAGATGTGCCTAATCTAGACACTCTTCAGCAGATTAATATTCCTTCTTAGATTAAAAAGTGATGCAAACATTTGACCCAAATGCAGACATTTTCTGTAATAAGTACTATTCTATAACAAGAACAAAACAACAAATACAGACTGATGCTTAGATTCATCCAGGCCACCAAACAACTGACCTGTCCCTTTTACAAAGTACACCTGAAGTCTCGAACTAAATTGGCTTGTGTTGATCTCAAGAGAGACCTAGCTAATTGTCTTAGAATAAAAGACTAGAAATTAACAGCCTGGAATCTGCTTCTGATTCTGCTACTTGCTATGTTATTTTAACAAGTCACTTAATCTTTTGGGGCTGTTATTGATCTATAAATGGCAACTATTTGGTCAATGATAGGGTAGTTTATGGGAGGAATGCTTTCAAGGTTTTGGCTACAAGTCATTACATAAAAGTTAATTTTTTTATTTTTTTTTAAACTCTAGGCAGAGATCTGGGCTTTTTAAACACATAATTTCACTCAAGTCTTCCACAGATAAATCTTTGAGATTTCCCAGCAAATAAATCTTCAGTTTAATATTATCTGCTTGTCAAGTCAGTTTGGGCTCACAGCAACCCAGTATACAGTTTACAAGGAGCAGCTGGTGAGTTTAAACCACCGAACTTGTGGTTCAAACCCACCTTGTGGTCCTGCACCGATCCTACACAGCCACACCAGGGCCTCATTATCTGCTAACCAAGGAAAATGCAAAGGACTCTATCCTGAGATACACACTGTCTGTATATTCTATATTTTGAATACAAAAATATATATCTGAACCCATCACAAATAAGCTTCAGACATGTTTAATTTCATAATATGGATATGAATATGATGACATTTTAAATCGAGTAACAGTAGCTGTTCTATTGTTGTGTGCCATCCAGTAGGTTCTGACTCACAGTGGCCAATGGATTTGAACTGGTGACCTGTGGTTACCAGTCCAGTGCTTATTAAACCAATAATGTTAACTAACATGCATGAGTCTTTCTTCTTTGGTCTAAAGAAAATGTTAAAACCTTGCCCTCGGGACAAGAAGGAGAGAAGCCCTACAATCTTTCCCATCCCGTTCCTCAGAGTACATCAATATTAAGAGATTAGTTCTGTGGAGGCAAAAACCCCTCTGAGAAGACGTAAGCTCATTTATTTCATTCTTGACGTTTCTCTTGTACCTCAGGAAAATGTGTGGCCTCTTGCCGATAGCACTCAGTATTACGAGACTAATTGCTTCTCTGACTCATTAATCAGTGTGTCCCATGGATTTTCCAGAAAGATGACCCCCTGTGTAAACAATGTCTGAAGAGGCCCACAGAAGTCAGAATGGAGGGCAAAAGGATAAATCCTAATCTCCCTCCCAAAGGACTGGCTTAAAGACCATCAAGAAGTGTACCTACTGCCCCTCTTGGGGGCCACATGCACATTCTTCACCGCACACCGTGGAGACCCGTCTTAGGGCCTGCTTTCTAATCTTCCCACTTCATTATTAGTGTGATTCCTTTGTTCTAAAAACATACTTTATTTAGAAAAGTCATCTCAGAATCAGAATCATTTATAAATAGGTTACCAGCAATCCTTTTATACGTGGCCTCTCTATGCGTTCTATTTACAAATCTGAACTTTTGGATGATGTTTCATCTTGCCAATTGCTGATCAAAAGCTCTATCAGACACTATCGGGAATGCAGGAACATCACTCAGTAGGATCCTACATCCAAGGTTTTGCTATCCATGTTGATAGCCTTCACTTTTCTATTCTACTTAAAAAGGACATGTTTACAATATTTAAGATAGGGAAAACAGAAAAACAGGGGACAGAGAGAGAAAACAAGAAAAGCAATGATTCTGGTTTGAGGTTTGTAAGTTAAAAATTGTTGTTGTTTTTAAGGGCCATCCAGTCAGTTCTGACCTGTATATGGTTTCTGAGGAGCGGCTGGTGAGCTTGAACCCCCAACCTTGCGATTAAAACTGATTTTCAGTCCAGCACATAAACCTACAGCGCCACACCAAGACTCTTAAGTTAAAAATATGGAGCTATAAAATCCATTCAAAATAAAGCAATAGAGACAGTTCCAATTATAACTTTAAAAATGCCTGTTGTATCAAACGAATATAAATTAGTGCAAGCACATGGTTACAAGCAAAGGCTCTGAATTGAAGGCACCATCTCAGTTTTTGTTATGTGATTTTCCTCACATTCATTATTACAGCAATTCATTATTATAGCTGCCACTTGGGAAATGATGCTTCCTTAATTAAATGCGTATTTTTTCCTTTGACACGGAAAATCCCAGTACCTACTTTCAAATCCAAAGCCTGCAACAAAGCTGAGGTTACTTAACAGTTTAAAATGATGACAATTACTAGTTAATTTTTTAAAAAAACTTACCTCCCCAAATCAATTCCAAGATATTTAGTTCGCACACTTCTGTGAAAGCAAATGGAAGAAATGAAGAGGTCCAAGAGTGAGCTGAACAGAAAATTTCAAAGATCTGCTCAAGAAGACAAAGCCAAATATTATGTGCAAAATGTGCAAAGATCTGGAGTCAGAAAACCAAAAAGGAAGAACACGCCCAGCATTTCTCAAGCAGGGGGAATTGAAGAAAAAAATCAACCCTCGACTTTCATAATTGAAAGATTCTCTGGCCAAATTATTGAATGATGCACAAAGCATCAAAAGAAGATGGAAGGAATACACAGAGTCACTGCACCAAAAGGAAATGGTTAGTGTTCAACCATTTCAAGAGGTAGCATATGATCAAGAGCCAATGCAATGATACTGAAGGAGGAAGTCCAAGGTGCATTGAAGGAATTGGCAAAGAACAAGGCACCAGGAATTGATGGAATAAAAATTGAAAT
>NW_006408524.1:17584721-17600301 GCF_000296735.1 Chrysochloris asiatica
GGTCGGTACCGACTCGACAGCACCTAACAACAACAAAACTTCTATGTACTATAACTAAAAATGTTCATTATTTCTATGATTAAGCAAAAATTACCAGAGGGTACTGATATTATGTAAACACTCATATCTTGGATTAATAGACTGTGCCTGTGTGTGTTTGGTCCTATATGACTTCTTCTTTGATGGTGAAATGATTCCCCAGCACAGTAATTTCATTATCTCCACATATTCCAAAGATTTCTATAATTGTTTGTTATTAAATGTATAAAAGGTAGACATATTGACTTACTCAATATACTAATTAAATAAATGATTTCCTCTTTTTAAATACTGTAACAGAATATGCTGAGCTAAATAAGCAATCATTTATCACTAACAGCTCTGTTAAAAGAAAACACAAAAGAGGCCAACTCAGATTTTCCTATAATCCCCTGTGGTTCTGTTCTTGGGTTACTCAGAGCCCCAGTGCAGACACTGCCTTTTCAAATACTTAATCTTTGATTCTCTCTCTCTCTCTCTTTTTTTAAGTACCACTTATGGTCTTCTACAATCTCTAATGCCATGTGTAGGTAGCCTATTAATTTTTGCTGTCAGGACAATTTGCTGAAATAAAGTTTAGGAAAAAGATGACTGACTTATCAGAGTGCCTTATATGCAGGAGGAGCTTGAAGGCAGTATTGTGTGTGTGTCGGGGGCGGGGGGGGGGGGCGGTATATGAAGACGAAACTAATATCTTGTCAAGAATTTCTGTTTTACTAACCTGTTTTTTTTGTTGTTGTTGTTGTTACTGGTTTGGTTCGTGGTTTTTGTTTTAAAATACAAATTAATTACCTGGTTAGATGCAGGTTGTCAAATGCTTGTGTTTTATCTGGAAAATTATGCAGGGCAGTCGTGGGTCAGATTCTCTACCATACCTACTATCTCTACCTGACAGTTGATATGGCCGCAGAGGCAAATAACACTGCAACCACCTGAGCCAGGTGCTATAATGTGTCTCATATACTCCCCCGACCCATCGACAACTCCAGGGCAAGCATCATCACCCCCATTTTACAGGTGACCAGCTGCTATATGAGCAAATGAAGTGACTTGCTCAAGCACTTCCCATTAGTGAGAGTCAGTCAGGGTACACCTGTGCATCTGAGGACTTAAGGACAATAATAGCGCCAGCATTCAGTGGCACCACTCATCTGTCTATTTGTCACACTGTGGTAGCATGTTTGTTGCTGTGATGTTGGAAGTTATGCCACCGGTTTGAAATACCAGCAGGGTCACGCATGATGGACAGGTTTCAGCGGAGCTTCCAGGTTTCAGCGGAGCTTTAAGACTAGGAAGCAGGAGAGGCTGACCACTTCTGAATGGCTATTCACTGAAAAGTTTGTGAATAGCAACAGATTATGAATATTGTCGGATATAGTGCAGGAGATGAGCCCCTCAGGTTGGAAGGCACTCAGAACAGGACTGAGGAAGAGCTGCCTCCTCAAAGTAGCTTTGATCATGGAGCCAAGCTTTCTGGACCTTCATTTGCTGTTGGGGCACAATGCAAAATGAGAAGAAAACAGCTGCAAGAAGCATCCATTGGAAATCAGAATGTGGAATGCATAAAGTATTAATCTAGGAAAACTGGAAATTGTCAAAAATGAACCACTAAAGTCAGTCCTGGTGTGGCACTGAAGGTTACTGTGCTGGACTGCAAAGTCAGTTGGAACCACAAGGTCGGCAGTTCAAGCTCACCAGCTGCTCCTTGGAAATCATACACAGGGACGCGATGGGTCAGAACTGACTTGATGGCACTTAACAACAACAAAGTCAGTCCTGTTGTGGTGCTGTAGGATAAGCACAGAACTGCAAGGTCAGTTTGAACTGCAAGTTCAGCAGTTCAAGGTCACCAGTTGCTCCTCGGAAACCCTATATAGGGTCACTATGAGTTACAACTCAACGGCAAATAACAACAACAAAGCCAGATGATAAAATTGAGGAATTCTACCAACTTCTTCAGTGTGAAAATGATCAAACAGGCAATCAAGATGCACTGATAATTGCTGGTGGCTGAAATGTGAAAGCGGGAAAAAAAAAGGAAGGAAATATGGAAAATAGGGCATTGGTTGATAGAAACGATGCTGGAGATCAAATGATATGAATTTTGTAAGACCAATGACTTATTCATTTGCAATTATCCCTTTTTTCAACATACATGGACCTCATGGGATGGAATACACAGAAATCAAATGGACTACATCTCTAGGAAGAGGCAGTGGAGATATTTTATATCATCAGCCAAAACATCGCTAAGGGCTGACTGTAAAACAGACCATCGATTGCTCAAATGCAAGTTCAGGCTGAAGCTGAAGAATTAAAAATAAGCCCACCAGAGCCAAAGCATGGCCTTGAATATGTGTTTATTGTTTAGTGCCTTGGATCAGTTCTACCTCATAGCGACCCTGTATAGGGTTTCCAAGGAGCAACGGGCCAAACAGCAGCTGGTGGGTTAGAACCACCAACCTTGTGGTGAGCAGCCCAGTGCTTATCCTACAGCATCACACAAAAACCTTGAATATACCCCACCTGAATTTAGGAACCATCTCAAGAACAGATTTGATGCATTACATTCTAATGACCACCGACCAGAAGAGTTGTGGGATGTATCAAGAACATGATACAGGAAGAAAGCAAAAAGTCATTTTAAAAAAGGAAATGAAAGAAAAGACCAAAATAGATGTCAGAAGAAACTCTGAAACTTGTTCTTGAAAACGTGTGTCATTGATTCAGTTCCAACTCATAGGAAACCTGCATAGGGTTTCTGAGGCTGTAAATCTTTATGGAAGCAAAAAGCTTCGTCTTTCTCTCGCGGAATTAGAACTGCTGACCTTGCAGTTAGCAGCTCAACATGTAAGCCACTACACGGCCAGAGCTCTTGAGCATAGAGAAGCTCACGTGAAGGGAAGGGATGATGGAGTAAAAGCATTCAGTGAGTGCTTTGCATACATCATCCATCACTCTTAACCTTCAAAACAAGATGAACTGGATGTTACCAGGATTATCCCTATAAACTCAGTACTAGAGGCAAATCAAGGAGCTCTCGTAGTGTAGTGGTTACGAATTGGGTTGCAAACCACAAGCATAGCAGTACGTAACTACCAGCTGTTCCACAGGAGAAAGATGAGGTTTTCTGCTCCCGTAAAGATTTACAGCCTCAGAAACCCTGTACAGGGTCGCTATGAGTCAGAATAGACTCCACGGCACATAACCACCACCAGAGGCAAATCATGATTTGTCTCAGTCACTCGTAATCTCATCCCCCTTGGCAATGACTAGTTCATCAGAGATAGTTTCCAAGATGAGTAGGTAACCTAATCCAGACAGAGAAAAAAAGTACAAGTTTGCTTGGGGCTGGTTGGAGTTGATTCCAGCTAAGACTATGCCTCTTGATGCACGACAGGTGTGGGGCTCAACAGCGCTGCAGACAGCACAGTAAGAGCAGCCTCAGGACTGAAACCAAACCACAGAGGATGGAAAAGTGACGTGACGCTCAGAAAGCAAAATGGAACCACTGGATAAAAACAACCCTGACTCTGGATTTTCAGTTATATGAATGCATACATTTCCTTATTTGTTTTTGTTTTCCGACTGCTGCTTCCAAGGGTGTCGATTGTGTGTCTAAGTAAAATGAAACCCTTCACAACTTCCATCTTTTCTGTGTTTATCATGACGTTGCTTTATTGGTCCAATTGTGAAGATTTTGGTTTTTTGTTGAGATATAAAGCCACATTGAAGGTTGTAGTTTTGTTTTGTTTTCATCTTCATCAGTAAAAGCTTTAAGTCCTCTTCACTTTCAGCAAACAAGGTTGCGTCATCTGTGTCATCGTATTGCAGGTTGTTAAGGACCCTTCCCCCAATCTTGATGCCATGTTCTTCTTCATATAGCTCAGCTTCTTGGAGTATTTGCTTAAGAGTACAGATATGAGAATCCTGATAATTAGCAGTAAACCATATACTGTATTAGAGGGAAACCATTCTAAATTGTACTGCTAACCTTACGACCTTCTTAAATGGAGTGCACTTCATGTAATTTAATCATCCCTTGATGACTCAAAGAAGTCACCATTATGGACAGCAATTGCTGTATTAGGCTGTAAATTTATTCAGCTGGAAGAAATTACTGAGAAACTGAAAGCTCTTTTGATCCTATACTGCACGGCCTTAACTATTACCCAACCGATACTCTTGTGTTTCTATTACACTATCAGTTGTTACTTCTCACTGTTGTTAGAAAATCATCCCATAACTCTTCTGCCCTTGCAATTCACTACATTTCTCTTACAGGATTTTCAAGCTCCATGAAACATCTAAGAATGCATTATTTTAAATAACATTTAAGAGCAAGTATGATTTATTGAACACTTAATATGTTCCATTTAGACTCACTTAATATTCAAAACAGGAGCTTGGCAGCTCCATACAATAAACATTGGACTGAGAACCACAAGGTCCATGGTCAAACCTGCCAACAGCTCCGTGGGAGAAAGATGAAACTTTCTGCTCCCGCAAAGATTTAGAAGCTTTGGAAACCCTATACAGGGCCGCTATAAGTCGGAACTGGCTAACGGCACTTAACAACAACAACAACAAGACTCAAAGCAACCTTATAAGGGAGATGGTATCATTTTCACTAGAGAATATGAGAACACTGAGGCTCCAGGGGGCTGAGTAACTTTGCTGAGGATGCTGTTGTGTTATTAGTTGTCTCCGGGTCCATCTGACCCCGGGCAGCCCCCCCCCCCCCATGTGTCACAGTGGAGCTGTGCTCCATAGGGTCAGAAGTAGACCAAGATGCTTCTGAGTGAGACTGGAAGTTCTAACCACTAACCTTCCAACTAGCAGTTAAGCACTTAACTGTTTGAGCCAACCAGGTACTTCCAAGGTTACACAGCTGCTAAACAGAAAGCTCGAAGTGACCGTGAACAGTGCTTTCATGCAAGAAAAATGCCAAGGCTGTGTGAACATTATTGTGGGTATTAAAGGACTCCAGCTCTTAATTATTGAAACAAATACAATAAATTTCAGAAAGGTGAAATGTACAAGGAAATCCTTTAACCCTTTCATGACACTTGAGACATATAGTTCCCACCTATATTTTCCTCCTCTGGGGTTTAATGGGCAGAGCAGCTTTCCCACTGACAGTTCAGGCAGCCATCTGGAGGGGGCTGTATAACTAATTGTCTCAAATGGAAGAAACGGGCATTGCCCACAAATTATTGCTTTAGCATGGTATTGTATGAACTGAGGCTTCCTTGAGATGAAACGATGTAATGCTTTTGTCTCTTTAGGCATTTTTACTGGGAATTAAGCCTTATATTTCTGGGTTCTTGTGGGTTATTTGGTTCCTTTGCCTTTCTTGCAATGACTCCCTTGTTCATGCAACAAATTCTGTGCATTTTTGAAAGGATCTAAAAGGTAGAGCAGAGTCCAGAGGGACATATGTGTCCCACATGATACATATCAAAATCCACATTCATAACATAATTTCAGAAATACACCTTCATTCAGCATGCCTTCCATTAATGAGAACACACGGTACCAACAGAAACTTCAAAGCAAAAAAATAATTGTGTCATAAAAAGGTTAATTCCTGTGGTAAACAGGAGACAGGCATAAGAAGAAATATTATCAGTTGGGTCTGTTTACTTCACTTTAAGTATGTTTCTTTTTCAACTTATATTTGAGAAATGTGTTTTGAAAATATCTTTGCATTCTGACACAGACACATGCTGTTCTCCCTAGTGATGTAAAACATTCTTTAGACCTGGCTTATTCAAATTTCTCAAAAACAGTAAAACTTGAAGACATTCCAAGTCCTCAATGCTAGTTACTGGACTGTCAACTATGCCCACTCAGCCCCAACGCCAATCCATGGCTACTGACTGGTCCTAAAATTACAGCTACTATTTATTGGTGATATCCTTCTCCAGCTGGAAAAGGATATCATGTTTGGTAGGGTGGAGGGTCCGAGAAAAAGAGGAAGACCCCTAATAAGATGGATTGGCCAGGTGGCAGCATCGATGGACTCAAGCATGGCAACAATAGTGAGGTTGGCCCAGGATGAGGCAGTGTTTCGTTCTGCTGTGCATAAGGTCACTATGAGTCGGTACCGACTCGATACCTAACAACAACAATTTATTGGTGATGTATGCTGAGTTTCAAATTACAAACAAATTTTAAGATACCAAATGTCCATAAATTGGGAACTGCCCGTGGGTGGTGGTGTGCCTTGGAGTCGGTTCCTACTCATAGTGACCCTGTGTATGGTTTCCAAGGCTATAAATCTTTATGGGAGCAGAAAGTCCCATCGTTCTCCCACTGAGCGGCTGATGGAGTTACACTGTAATAAGTGCCACTTTGTTGATGACCTATTACCAGCTGTGGCTACTAATTTGTTTTCCCCTCCTTTACTCTCAACCTTACAGAAGTTTCAGAGAATAAACAGTGTATTGTGGGTATCACCAAAGTCAGGAGACTTTGTCTTCAGAGTTGACACTCCTTGCTGGGCAGCAGCAAAGCCCAGTGCTACAGCGACAACAACCACCGTTAACCTCCAACACAAGGAGTCTGGACACCTGGGCTTCTTCGTCTCCCCACCCCCTCTCCTTCCCGTCTCTCAAATTGCCAACAAATATTTATTAAGAGGCAGAGCCAAATAGGAACATGAGACCTGGACCCAAACTACTGGCATTCTGCTTGCCTAGTTAAAAACTATGTGACCTTGGGAAAGTTACTTAAATTCTTTGAACTTGAGTTTATTGCTAAAACAGTATCCTAATAAGACCCAAAAGTTCTGGCAAAAGCTTTAGAGGTGAAACTAAACTTTAGTGGGAGAACATGAGTTAAAATGTCCAAAGCACTTAGAACAGCTTCATACAAATTAACTTTTTATCATACATGGCAGGCCCGATGTCAGATACCAGAGACACGGAACTTTCCGACTGACTGAGCTGTATCAGTTTTGACACTGTATGACTCAAATTGTCTGATTCCTACTCTTTAGAAGGAAGAAAATAACATGTATTCAATGTTTTTTTTGATGGCTGACTGTAATAATCATCATTATCTTAATAAAATCATTTAACGTTTACTGAATGCTTGTTACATGCTGGACATTAAACCAATTCCCTTACACATATCATCTTGTTTGATCTTCACAACAATATCATGAGATAGATACTGTTATCCTCATTTTACAGCTCAGCAAATGAAATCAGGGAGATCAAGTTCATTTCAAGATTCAAATCCAAATCTCTTTGAATCTAGGTCCTCTTCTGGATTCCCACAGTATGCTGCCTTCAGAACTGCAAAGGGCCCTGAAGTGGACAATAGTCGGAGTAATGGTAATGCCCTCTGGCTATACCTTCAACAGTACAGTTCCACCTCACTCCCCACCACTGTCTAAGAGAATATGTACAGGGCACCAGAAAGGCGAGGTAACCAAAGACGGTTAGGGGCCGGAGCTGTGTCCAGGATGCTTGGCAGCCAAAGGCGTTGGCTTGCCCTGGCACACACACACACACCAGAGGAAGCCCCCAGTGTCCAGTCAGACAGGTACCACTGCAGCTTCAGGGCATGCTAAGACCAGAAAGTGGAGAAGCAGGAATTAGAACAATGCAAATCAAAGAAGGCATGGCACGAGGCCATCCACTTACATCTCACTGACCATACATGCCCTCACCAAGCTGAGAGAGAAGCTAGAAAATGGAGTTTGTGAAAAATTAGGTACCATTAGAATTTCTGCCAAAAAACTCCCACAACGCAACAAAATATTAGAGCCATGCTAATAAAGGGTTTGCTAGGTAATCTGAAGACATTCGGTAGTCCATGAACAACTGCTACCCATAATTCCTTCTTCATTAAAACCAGTTAGGGATCTCTACTTTTTTGAATCTCCCAAATATTGTATTTATTGTACCTAGATATTGTTGTTAAGGAGCTCTGTTAGCGTAGTGGTTAGGAATCGGGATGCGAACCGTAAGGTCAGCAGTTTGAAACTACCAGCTGTTTCGTGTGAGAAAGATAAGGCTTTCTGCTCCCGTAAAGATTTACAGCCTCGGAAACCCTGTACAGGGTCACTATGAGTCGGAACCGACTCCAAAGCACACAGCCAGCACCAGTTATTATTGTTAAACGCCGTTGAGTTGGTTCTGACTCCAAAAATCACAGAAATTCTCTAGTAAACACATGATGCATAGCAGACACTTCTGGTCATCAGCCTAGTCATTCCACAAACATCAGCTATCTAAGATCTCAGTGATAAGTTTCTCTACCTCAGCAGCAAATGGGTGTAGCAGTAAATTAAGGAAGCTATTTGTGGAAAAGTCACTTTAGAAACAATTAGCATCCTAACAAGCATTCTAATCAGATTTAAATTTTCCATATGCAAATTTTTTAAATGTCAAGACACTCAAACTGTAATTACTGAGAATGTAGATTACTGTTTGTCCTTTTTATAGTTTATTAAGGTGCTGGCCACAGAACCGGGCAGTGTTTCGTTCTTTGGGCGTAGGGTCGCTATGAGTCAGAGCCGACTCGACAGCACCTAACAACAACAAGGATTGCAAGTGCCAATTCTGCAGAGGTTTGTCCTCTGAAATCCTGGTGTGACTTGACTGCCCCTCTGAAGTCTGTTTCTTTGTGAGGTCCCCACCATGGACTGAATCCATTTCAGAACTGAATGATGGAGCTCAGGCTCCTGGTGCAATATCAGTCTGTGGCCATCTGGCCTAGAAGCGAACAGAGAAGCCTGCCAATTTAAGAATCAAGTAGAATCATTCTGGCGTGTCTCTTTTTACACATCTTTGTTGTTGCTGTTGGTGCCATCAGTTCTGACTCATAGCAACCCAATGCACAACAGAATGAAGCACTGCCCAGTCCTGTGCAAGCCTCACATTCGTTACTGTGTTGAAGTCTGTTGTTGCTGTCACTGCGTCATTCAATCTTGTAGAGGGACTTCCTCTTTCTTGCTGACTATTTACCTTACCAAATAAGATGTGCTTCTCTAGGGACTAGTCTCTCCTGATAACATGTCCAAAGGACAAGAGACAAAATCTCATCACCCTCTCTTCTAAGGAAAATTCTGGCTATAATTCTTCTAAGACAAATTTGTTTGTACTTCTGGTCATGGTACTTTCAATATTCTTCTCCAACATCATAATTCACATCATCCATTCATATGATGAGACGGTTGAAAATATCATAGCTTGGGTCAAGCACACCTGAGTCCTCAAAGTGGACATCTTTGCTCTTAAATAGTTAACTTTCCAATGGCACTTGTACACAGCAGTCAATTGGTCAAATCTGTGTACTCACTCCTTTAACTCGGTGCGTCCCCGAATGCTGCAAACAGTTAACACTCTCTGCTGTTAAACCAAAGCCTTGTTAACGTTTGTTGTACCCCCAGAAGCACCTTGAAAGAAACGACAGGCACATCTACTTCCCCAAAAAATCAGTAGTTCTATCTACTCTGACATGCTGGGATCACCATGAGACAAAATTAACTTAATGACACTAGTTAGTGGTCATTCCCATTAGAGACCAGTTCTATCAAAATTGAAACTCTGACTGAGAACTCTGACCTAGGGTATAACCTTATTCCTCTTCCTCTCTGCATGACAATTCAGTCCTTCACCCACAGTACCCTGCCTTCATCTACCATGTTAAAAAAAAAAAGAGGAAAATGCACTTTTGCATTCTTAGCTTCCCCTGAGAACTCAATTTTGTGGAAAAGGCAGGAGTTTTGAAGTGATCAATCTGGCTGTTAGTTGTCATAAAGGAAGAGTCTTCTGCAAGATTTTCACCTTTTATCTTAAAGGATTTCATGTATTGATAATGCTTTCTCTTTACTTGTGAGAAAGCTTGCCCCTGTGCTTTTAAAAAACATTTTAGTAAAATGGACTGCATTGGACATCTGTTCTTCACCAATCACAGTGACAGATTCCAAAGCATGGAATGGAACTTTAGGGCTAAAAAGGCAATTAACATGACTGTCTACCACGTGATGTTCTAGGTTCCTAAGACAGGACTTCAAATTGGTTCTTCTCAGTTTAGTCAGGGCTGACAAAGCAAAACAGGAACAGACCAGAATTTGCAAAATGTAGGTGCCTGAAACAATAACAAGAATGGGAAAACTGCAGGACGATACCCTGCTAGAAACTTAATGTCCCTCTTAGAAAATATGCATGTTGCATAGCAACCAAATACCTTGCCTGACAGAGTTGGAAACAACGGTGCCCTGCTCAAAGACAGTGGCCAACTGCACTGCTCTGAATGTGTGTTGCTCTCCCACACACATCCTGGCTGTGAATCAAACTCCTCCATTAGACTCATGAAAGGCTCACGATGTTTTTTCAGAATCTCCCATTCCAGGGCTTCAGCTTGTAATTTTTCCTGTTATGGTTATCATTTTAGGCATTCACATTTTGCAAATTCCAGTCCACCCTGGTTTCGCTTCGTTAGCCATGACTGCACCAGTTCAAACCAGTTTGAAGCCCTGTCTTAAGATCACTAAGCTTCAACGCTGGCATGTATTCAAGCCAGTACTTATTTAATGCATGTGCTCTTGGAGCCAAGACAGCTGTGTGTTTTAATGACATGCAAGTTACAAAGGCGTGTTTATATCTCGCGTTAGGATTATGTGAACATTTAGCTATTGCAAGTCAGCTTTCTATAATGACTAGTCCTTACTTAAGGGATTTACTCCATTTCTAATTAAAGTCCTCAGCAGTGTACAACAAATTTATATGACCTGATTATACTGTTCATTATTGCAAGTCTAGAAGCGCTGTAATGAAAAGACTGTAGCTAGACATGTTGAAAAATATTAAGAAAACTTTAAAGCATCTTGAGGTTGTGAGTTAACGCACTGGACTGCAAAGTCAGTTTGAACCATATGGTGGGCAGTTCAAGCTCACCAGCCGCTCCTCGGCAACCTTATACAGGGTCGCTATGAGTTTGAATCAACTTGACGGCATTTAACAACAAAAGCATATTATATCATGTGGGGCACACATGCACTTGACAACTAGCTGAAAGGTTGGTGATTCAAACCTACCCAGTGACTCCTTGGGAGACAGGTCTGACACCCTGATTTTAAAAAGTCACAGCCTTGAAAATCCTGTGCAGCACTTAGTTCTACTCTGTGAATACAGGGTCACTATGAGTCCGAATCAACTCAAAGGTAACTAACAGTAGCACCAGCATAGCAAGTATCGTGCTAAACTACTAACCAAAAGGTTGGCAGTTTGAGTCCACCAAGAGGTACCTCAGAAGAGAGGTCTGGCAATCTAATACCCAAAAATCAACCCTCAAGAACCCTACGGAGCAGAGTTCTACTCTGACACACATGGGGCGGCTGCCATGAGCCCAAATAAATTTGATCATATCAAAAAGCCATATTGTTTGCCACTTTCAAATAAACTTATTTCATTTTTCAAAATCTCCCTGAATAATAGTTTTCCAAAATTCATAATGAATAGCAGTTTTAGGTCAGAAAAGAATGGTCCACTATGAGGTGGATTTGGAGGAACACCTTCTTAAGCCCTAGTCCAAAGCCAAAAATGGTGGTTGTTTGGTTGTTAAGTGCTGTCAATTTGTGAGCCTGTATAGGGTTTCTTAGGAGCAGCTAGTGGGTTTGAACAGTTGACCCTGTGGCTCACAGTTCAGTGTTGATGCTACAGTGCCACACCAGAAGTCCAAAGTGGTTCTTGTTGTTGAGCGTCTTCAAGTCATTTCTGACTCACAGTGACCCTGTATAGGGTTTCTGAGGAGCAGCTGGTGAGTTTGAACAACAGACCTTGCCGTTCAAACCAACCTTGCATTTCAGCACATTCATCCACAGTGCCACACCAGAACTTCAAAAATGGTGGTAGTCAGTTGGGCTGCTAATCTCAAGGTCAGCAGTTCAAAACTACCAGCCATTCCATGGGACCAAGATGAGGCTTTCTGCTCCCGTAACGATTTCCAGCCTCGGAAACCCTATGCAGGGTCGCTATGAGTCGGAACTGACTCCACAGCACACCACCACCATCTCTATTTGGTGAACTTAGTTAAATACAGATGTGCAGAGTCATATCTTGACACAATATACTCTACCTTGGTGTTATGGTTTAAACTGTGTCACCCAAAATTATGTGTTGTAAATCCTAACCCCTATACTTGCTAAGTGCCATCAAGTTAGTTGCGATTCATAGCAACCCTGTATGGGATTTCCCATGAGTGGCTGGTGGGTTTGAACCTCCCACCATGCGGTTAGCAGTCCAGTGCTTATCCTATTAGTGCCACAGCAGGACTTCTTTGAAAGATACAAAGAGCAGATTCAGAGCAGAGAAGCAAGCAGAAATGTGACAGGCTAGGTGCCATATAATCACCAAGGGACAGAAGTTCAAGGGAGACCAGGGCCTCCCTTCCGAGCGACAGAGACAGCAGAGTCTCTCCTAGAGCCATACCCTGGATTTGGGCTTTTAGCCTTCAAGCTGTGAGAAAATGTTTGTTAAAGACATCCACTTGTGGTTATTTCTGTTATAGTCTAGCAGCACGAGAAAACTAAGATGGGAATCACCATTATCAAAAAGAGAAACTGAGAGCAGATTATCTTGCTTCGATTTTGAGATTTTCTTACTCACAAAATCAAATATTTAAAGACATTCCTGACCAAAACTTACCACCAGCAAGCACTCTTCTTTCACGGTAAATTGCAAATCCTTATTTTCCTGTTCCAAGCCAGGTTTACTAAACTTGAATGCCAAAGGACATGGCTGAGCAGAGGGGCAGAGACCATCTTGTGGCTTCTATCGGTCTGAACTCAGTAAAAGGAGGGCAGAATTCAATCAACCACATTAAAATTAACAAAGCGTTGGTTTTCTATATTTCTCTCTCTTCATCGTTTTATGGAATGCTGGTGTGGCTCTGTAGGATAAGCACTGGACCACAAGGTTGGTTTGAACTGCAAGGTCAGAGGTTCAGAGTCACCAGTGGCTACCTGGAAACCCTATACAGAGTTGCTATGAGTCAGAACCAACTCGACGGCACTTAACAACAACATCTTCTTATAAGCCTTATCGTAAATGAGTCATTTGCTTTCTCTGGAATCGAAATGGTTTCCCCATATACATATAGAGTAACTTCATCAGAACCTTATGCACAAACTTTGTTGAGCTTTACTTCTTTTTAAGGCCCTTGAAATAGAAAAGTTGACATTCTGGCCAGGGTTGTCTTAGGAGCAAAGAGGAGGAAAGTCATCATCTTCCAACCCTGAAGGATGATGGGACAGGTCATTTCAGAGGTCAGACATCCAATTCCACCAGCTCATGAATTCAAACACCTCTGATTTTTA
Organism: Chrysochloris asiatica; assembly: GCF_000296735.1. Classification (NCBI taxonomy): domain Eukaryota; kingdom Metazoa; phylum Chordata; class Mammalia; order Afrosoricida; family Chrysochloridae; genus Chrysochloris; species Chrysochloris asiatica. The sequence continues at coordinate 17,598,097 of NW_006408524.1, forward strand.
AAACTACTTCTACTTATTCAAGCTCTTTGTTTGGGTAACTTGTTAATTTCTGCTGACAATGTCTTTTCTTGGGCATGCACTTCAAACTTGTCTCAAGTACAGACACTTTTTTAAAAAGTCCATTATTCACACAGAAGGGACCCCATTTTGTCCCTTCAGTTCTTCGTAATAGACTATAAACAAAGGCCTCCTCGATGGGCTCTTAACAAACCAAACATGGAGAATCAACAAGTTATTTTCAGTATTAACCAAAAAACTGCCAAGTGCATGTCATACTATGTATATTCTGCTTTCAAAACAATATAAAAGGTCAATTCTCTTTTCAGCAATACAGAGTCTTTAAGACTGATGAGAAACTCTTAAACACCCAGCCCTCACTAACCAACATGGAGAGATTCCAAAAACCAGGCAAGTTGCTGTCACGGAGTCCATTCTGACTCGTGGCGACCCTGTATAGGATTTCCGAGGCTATAAATCTTTATAGGAGCAGACAACCTCATCTTCCTCCAGTGAAGAAACTGGTGGTTTTGAACTGCTGACCCTTCAGTTAATAGTTCCGTGGTTATCCTACAACACCACCAGGGCTCCTTAAAGACTCGATGTTGTTTTTGTTGTTGTGAAGTACCATTGAGTCGATTCCAACCCATAGTGACCCTGTATAGGGTTTCCAAGGAGCAGCTGGTGAACTTGAACCACCGACATTGCAGCTCAAATGGCTTTGCAGTCTGGCACCTTACCCCTCAGTGCCACACCATAGTTATGCAAAAATTGGCATTATGTAAAAATAGAGTATGATCATGTCAGGTTACAAAATGAAGGATGGTTACAATGCTGCTAAACTGCATCACTGCAGAAGAGTCAAACCACCAACCAAGCTGACACCTTTACAACCAGCATTACTCTCACCCAGCATCTCAGCATGGCTGCCAGGCATACGTCATTACTGCGCAAAACAGTTGAGTAGATATCTTTACTACTGTAAATGTGAAATATAGCATAAATGGCAGTCAGTGAATGAGGAATAGAAGTGTATGTGGTATTATTAATAATTTGTTGTGTAAGTCTCTAATCAGTATGAAATCATCTGTATTGCTACAAAGAAACTTGGCATTTTACTTTGCTTTGGGAGCCACAATAGACAAAACTATGCACTGTTCCTTTAAAGAAATATGTATTTGAATAACATTACAAAGAATGGAAATTCCAAAACACTTCCAGTTGGGCTCAGGTGGATCCTGTACACAGACCTAGAGAAAGCTGTTCGAATAGAACAAGGGGACACTGTTGTTGTGAAGTGCCGTCAGGTCCGTTCCAACTCATAGCGACCTTGTATAGAGTTTCCGAGGAGCAGCTGGTGGGTTTGAACCACCAACCTCATGGTTCACAAACCAGTGTTGATCCTACAGAGCCATACCAGAAGTCCAAGGGGATACTACATCATTTAAAATCAGGCAAGGTGTGTGTGTGTCAAGGTTGTGTCCTTTCACTGTACATATTCAGTCTGTATGCTGAACAGAGAATGTACTGTATGAAGTAGGATATGGCATCAAGGACCAAGGAAGACTCCTTAATAACTTGTGATATGCCGATGACACATCCTTGCTTGCTGAAAGTGAAGAGGACTTGAAGCACTTGCTGATGACGTTCAAAGATGACCACATTCACTATGGATTGCACCTCAACATCAAAACAAAACAAAGCCTCACAAATGAATTAATAACTAATAATCATTATAAAGGGAGAAAAGATTTTATTAGGAGTCAAAATTAATGCTTATGGAAGTAGCAGTCAGGAAATCAAACAGCATTATTGTATTGGGCAGATCTGCTGTAAAACATCTTTAACATACTTTTTTTTTTTTTTTTTTAATTGTTAAAAAGCAAAGATGCCACTTTGAGGATTAAGGTGTTCCTGACCTAAAACATGGTATTTTCCATAGTCTTAGATGCACGGGTAAGCTAGACAATGAATAAGGAAGACTGAAGAATTAATGTTTATGTATTTTGAATCCTGACTATACCATGGATTGGCAGATGAATGAACAAGTCTGTGTTGAAAGAAGTGTAGCCAGAATGCTCCTTAAAACTGAGGCTTGGGGGAAGGGCTGGCTGGTCTGAAGTTCAGGGAGATGTGTGAACTCTCAAGCCCAAGGACACTGACCTAGTCACTGGAGGATATAGTTAAGAGAGAAGCGGGCAACTGGTC
>NW_006408524.1:17600401-17624987 GCF_000296735.1 Chrysochloris asiatica
GGGGGGGGGGGGGGGGGAAGTAGGCGTGTGAGGACTCCCAAACTTGCAGATAGTACCTATTTGACTTAGCTTGGCTGGCTTGCTGACGAGAACTTGAAGATAAAGAAGTTATCTTTAGCATAAATTGCTAAAACTTGATGAACTAACTGGACCTTTGCCTATGGATGACGTTGTTCAAAATTCCAAGCGGAAGGGAAGGATTCTTCATATCAAAGATCAAGTGTGCCTCAGTACACTGGGTTGATAGGGACGGGCAACTTAGATGTTGGCCACCAAAACTAGGAGGCTAAAAAGGCACAAAGTGGCTGGCCTACAGGCTTTCATAAGGGTGCTTAGTGTCACAAGAGGAGGGAAAGATAGAATCCCCACTGAAGAGTTTTCCTCTTGTCCAGATGGATCTGGTGATGATGGGGATAAGATTTTATGATTCAATTGTAACTGTTATCAGGATTAATGGCAATCGTCACAACTGTAAATGTAGAAGATGTATAACTAAAAGGGGGAGCAATTAATCTGTCATTTCAGGAACAGAGGGACCTTACAGCCATCAAGAAGGAAGAGCATGAGAGGAGTGAGGGATCCTAACAAAAAAAGCAGTGACAACAGAGATGGTGGCCGAGGCGATAGCACAGAGAGACGGCGCAGCAGAGGACTACAGGTCCATGGACTGAAAAAAGCAGTGTCCTTGAGGGCAAGAACCTGGTTTGCAAAATGTGCCCTTTGGACATTTAAGTGAATATATAGTTTCAATGTGGTATGTGTACATCCAGAAGTTAATAAGGGTAAATACTGTAAGCTGGTGGTGCAGGGAGGGGATTGCAATCATTGCAATGATTTGTTGAATGTAAAACTGATGATGTGCCCTGTAAAACCTTCATTCAATTCACAACAAAAGCTGCAAAAAAAAAGTAAGACTTCACTCCACACACTTTGGCAATGTCATCAGAAGGAGCAGTTTCTGGAAAAGGATATCATGCTTGGTAAAGTAGAGAAGGTCAGAAGGAAAATGAAGATCCCCAATGAGATGGACTGACACAGTGGCTGCCAAATGGAAACAGGATGGCGCAGGATCGGGCATGTGTCATTGTGCTGTACATGGGCCACTGTGATTTAGAACTGACTCAATACTTAATAACAACAGTGATCTTAATAAAAACATGTGAAATTGATATGATGTCCTTGGGAGAAAAATATTAGGAAAGAGCTGTCTAGGGACTGCCAAAGTGGGAGTAAGGGGCATGAAAGACGGGGTGTATCTGGATTTGGAAGAATCCAAGTGACAAAACTAGTCCTCCACTTGTCAAGCCTCAGTATACAGAGATGAAAATGTCCCACAGTTCTCTTTATGTGGAGATGGGAAAGGAGATCTGCCTGTCATTATGAACAAGCAGACACAATGACAAGCAAACCTCCTGTCCCATCTCCACCTTTTTAACCAAATTTATGACAAGGAATTCTGGTGAACCATTTAACTTGAAGGCTATGGTTATAAGGTATTTAGTTTAAGACCAAGTTCATTTTTACCACACCTGCCAGGGCTGTTCCAAAGTAGTCACAATTAGTCACAGAAATAAGGACACGATCTACCCATTTACCCTTATACAAGGTGTGATGGTACAATAATGAGGCTGCTTTCATAAGCCAGCCATAAAAACCACTTCCATGAATTTATATGACATAGATTATGCCAAATGTGCATATATTTCCAACAGGCTTCCTTAGTTTTCAAAGCTATTTCATAGAATTTTTTTATTATTACTTAGTCTGCCTATATTTACACAGTGTGAAACCTGGATAAGGACCAATCCAAGTGAAAACTGCTTATCATTCTAACCAGATCTAGAGTTACCTACAGAAATCATTCTAATCATAGAAATCGCTTATCATTCTAACTAGACCTAGAGTTGCCTACAGAAATCATTCTAATCTTAGAAATCACTTATCCTTCTAACCAGACCTAGAGTTACCTATAGAAATCTGATAATGATGACATCAAAGTTAATAGGCAAATAGTTGTGATCATGACATAACTTTGATGAGGGACAATCATTTTCAAACTTTGCGTATTTCCATTGGAGCGTCTGTCAGCACTGCTCATTTGTGAGATGCTAATTGCCTTTTCCTTCCCAACCATAAGAAAGAAAGAATTTGTCAGGCCAAAATGAACTTGCTTTTATTTTAAGCAATTGTAATAGTTTAGCTTGCTATTTAAAAACAAAAACAAAAAACTTGCTAACATAATTTTCACTCTTCATTTCTACTACAAATTTAATAATTTGATGAAGTATCTCCAAAGTACTTCAAGTACATGCCACAGATACTTTCTTGAAAACATCTTTCTGTTTTAAAGGGTTCATGCTTGTACTCTCTAACTAGCATACCCACCACAAACCACAATACTCTGTCCTAGGCTTTATATTGCAGCCTGAATTATGCAAACTGTTTTTATCTCAATCTCTTTCCTGTTCTTTGATGAACATAATACAGTAATTAGTATCATGGGATTTTAGACCAAGAGTTCACAGATTCAACTGCCAAGGTGACTAAATGTGGAAATTTCTTAGATGTTTATACCAGGGATGGTGGGAAACATTCCTATAATTAATGGCCATCTTCTACAGAATGAAATACCTTAAGTCACCACATTACGACTGTCCAATTTGTGCTTGCCCTTTGTTGTTGCCCTTACTTGGAAACAACTGACCCAACCCCTACTCCAACTAGTTCTTTATCAAAATCACCTTCAATTGTTGCATGCACAGCTTTCAGATCATTGAAAAGGCTTTAAGCCTTTTCTTACACTAATCTCCCTGCTGCTGCTGTTGAATTAATTCCAACTCACAGCAATCCTATAGGACAGAGTAGAAATGTCCCCTAGGGTTTCCATGGCTGTAAACTTTTACAGAAGCACACATATTTCTCCTGTGGAGCAGCTGATTGTTAAGTTCTAGACAATTGGTTCCGACTCTAAGGCGCAGGTGGTGGATTTGAACAACCAACTTAGTGGTTCGCTGTCCAGTGCTTACCGACAGCGCCACACCAGGATGCCAAAGAATACATTTCTTCTGACTAAATGAAATAATGGAGTCCTGGTGTGGCACTGTTGGTAAGCACTGGACTGCTAACCTAAAGGTCGGTGGTTCAAACCCACCAGCGGCTCCTCGGAAGCCTTATACAGGGTGACTATGAATTGGAACTGACTTGACGGCTCTCAACAACAACAACAGATGAGATAATAACCACACAATTATCAATCTCCTGATATAATACTGTTGTTGTCAAGTGCTGTTGCGTCGGTTGACTCCAACTCATGGCAACCCTGCAGAGAGTTTCCAAGGTGCAGCTGGTGGGTTTGAACTGCCAACCCTGTGTTTTGCAGTCCAGTGCTGACCCTACAGTGCCACACCAGGAGCCCTGAGATAATAGAGATATTATAAATGCACAAGCAGTTCTCTGTGTTTTTCAGGCTTTACTAACTAGAATACACAAGATGTAAAAAAATGTATATACTGGAGTAATAAATAGAATTTGTGTTGTAATATACCAAAGCAAGTTTTCAAAAGCTGTTGTTAATCTCCACAGAGTGGTTTCCAACCTGCCTAGACAGGACTGGTGAAAAGAGATGGGGATAAGACTTTTGTGGTTTAATAGTGAATAATTGCTATCAGGACTGATTGTGAATGTTGCAAATGTAAAGGTAGACGTTGTATAACAAAAGGAGGGGAGTAGTTGATCTTGCAGTCCAGGAACAGAGGACTCTGGAACCATCAAGGGAGAAGAGTGGCATGTGGGACACTATCCAGAGAAACAGTAACTCCAGAGATGGAGGCAGAGATGATGTGGCCAGACAGAACAGCTGGGGACTCTAGACTTAGGGAGGGAGACGGGCTATGTGCTGGTGGCCAAGGGGAAGGCTTGCAGGGTGTATGTACCCTTTGATGGTTTGAATGGTTATATATTCCTGAGTGCTTTGGTGTACATCCAAAACAACAACAACAAAAACAGGGATTGAAAGCAAATGCTGTTGAATGATGATACATGGAGGGGATTGTAATCACTGCAATGAAACGGAATATGATAGGATGAATGTAAAGCTGATGTTATCCCATGTAAAATATCGTTCAATTCACAATAAAAATGTAAAAAAACAAAAACAAAAACAAAAAAAGCTGTTGTTAGAATTCTGATCCTATGAACAGACACTTTGAGCACTATTTCTCCATCATAAACTTTGAAAATCATTCTATTGTCCTACCTCAGTTTCTACTCTGTTCCCTTTCAGTCCTGTGCATACTGTTTCTGGGATTTAAAAGGCCTTTCCTTTCTTCCTGCCCATTGACAGTGCACCCTTTCTTCAAAACCCAGTTGGAGAATTTACCAAAGAGGGGTCATCCCAGGATTAACTCCATTTCAACTGACTTTGATCATTCTTTCACTGTGTTCTCCAGCATAACTGAATTTTTTTTCCTGTAGTACGACAGTATGCACCCACTTCATTATTCTTTTCATATCTCGTAGTTCTTTCCATTTAAACATTTTTCTTGCTTTGATTATTTTGGTTGAAATATAATTATATACAGAAAATGCAGAGATTTTAAGTGGTCTACTAAAGGAGTTTTGACAAATGTATATATCTATATAAACAACATCCCACTCAAGATATAACGCAACCATCACCCTAGGAAGTTCCTCATTTCCTTTTCCAGCTCATTATCTCTCCTAAAGCAACCACTTTTCTCATTTTTATCCTGGTAATTCATGTCCATTGTTTAATTACAAATTATATAACTACCACATTGGTACACAACATATCATTAAGTCCTTGAATGCTACTAAATTTAGGAGTGTGGTTTTTTTAAGTTTTTATTGTGAATTGAGCAAAAGTTTACAGGAGCGATTATCAGTTTTACATTCAACAAATCACATACTTTGTTTCATTACAATGATTATAATCCCCTCCATTTACCATCAGTTGACAGTATTTCTCTATATTCATTTTAGCTCTTCTTTTTTTTTTTTTTTTTTTTTAACACTCAGGCATATATAATAATTTAAACCACCAAAGGGCACATTCTGCATGCCTGCCTCCTGGCCACCAGCAATCAGTCCCTCTCTTCCCATGAATCTAGAGTCCTCAGCTGCTCCCTCTCTCCTTGTCCCCATCTCTGGTGTTGCTACTTCTCTCGATCAGGTCTCATATTCCACTTGTACTCTTCTCCCTTGATGGTCCTCGGGTCCTCGGTTTTTGGACTGTAAGATTAAATACTACCCCATTTTTGTTACAAAATTTCTACCTTTACAATTGTGATCATTACAATTAGTCATGATAACAATTACTCACTATTGAATCATTAGAATCTTATCCCCATCTCTTTTCACCAGACCCATCTAGACAAGATGAAAACTATTCAGTTGGGACTCTATCTTCCCCCACACACTCTTAAACTAAACTCTCTCTTGAAAACATGTAAGTCAGTCATTTCGAGCCTTTTTTGCCCCCTCATTTTAGGTAAGCAATGTCTAAGTTGCCCACCCCAATCTACATCTACCCTGTATACAGAGGGGATAGTATTGATACTTGATGTGAAGACGCCTTCCCTATCTGTTGGTATTTAGAGTTACTACCTCCATGAGTATAGATCAAGTTCATCAAATTGTAGCAATTTACCCTCGTTTCCTTTATCAAACTTTTGCTTTTTTATTGTCCTCTAGTCGAGGTCTGATTATCAAGCCATCAAGGCTAGGTCAAATGGGTACTATCTGCAAGTTTGCGTGTTCTTGTGTGTCTCTCCTCACTTCATATCAGCTGGATGCTTCACTCTCAGCTATAGCCCTCTGTGGCTATGTTCTTGTCCATGGACTCAGGTGTTCCCTGGTCTCACCACACTTTGGACCTACCAGCCCTTCCTCTTTCTCTCTCACCTCCAGGTCAATGGTAGTATATGGAACATAGTTTAACTCAGTCCATTACTTCCTTGCTGCCTTTCCCCCTCTTCTACTCATTAGCAAGCTTACACGCCTGCTCATGAGTTTCAGTACTAGAAGGGGGTTTGTCCTGAAGGACTTGATTTTGCCTTGATAGCGTCTCGGCAAACAACTTACTTATTCTTTTAGTAGCCAATCATACTGCCATTTCTCTTTTGCATTTTTCCTGATGATCTTTCTTTAATGATATATCTTCTGTTGCTCTAGCTGTTCCTAGCTGGTCTACTAAAGTATTTTTAATGTTCAAATTCCATCTGTTTCTCAGGCTCCCAGATTCATATTCTTGATGATCAAGTCTACTTGCTGATCTATGGTCTAGCACGCAGCCTCTTTGATGAGCAGATGATGTACTAATATAAAAGACCACACATGTTATACGTAACTATTCTAAATGACAGAAGCATTCATTCCTAAAATCGTAACCCTCATACGTCCATGGTAAATCACTTACACCATCTCAATCAACCCTCAGCATGGGCAACCGATATTCTTAATTGACAAGGCAGGAAAAGATTCAAAAAGTAACTGATTTGTTCAAAATCATCTTATTCTATTTCTCATCCCATAATCCTTGGTTGCATGTACACTAAAAAAGAGCTGACTTTGTTCCAAAGTTCTATCTCCTTGCTTATGCTCTGAAAATCCACAAGTTGCCCACATTTCTCCTTTCTAACATAGTGCTGAGAATATCAAAGCTCAAAGATACTGCTGTGCCCAAAACCTTCTTGCTCCTCACTCCAGCTAGACCAGAAAAACACTAGAGAGTCAGATTTGGATGGTTTTACTTCATCACACTCCTCTTTAAAATCTCTTGGGTTGTTCTGAAGAATTAGTAAAAAAATTTTCCATGTTCAAGAATTTGTCATGTCTCGCAAGCACAAATTCAAATGATGTTTTCTAAGTTAGTAGGTTTTAGGTTCTTTAGCAATGAATTTTTTTTTTGATTGGGGAAATGCAGAAATTCAGATAGTTTCCCTTGAGCACAGTCTGCACAGACTGCAAAACTGGAACTATGGTCCAAGATCCAGGCCAAACAGCACTTGCTGTTGCTGTTGATAAGTTTCGTCAAGTCAATTCTGACCCATAGTGACCCTGTATAGGGATTCCGAGGAGCAGCTGGTGAGCTTGAACCGCCGACCATGCAGTTCAAACGGCTTTGCAGTCTGGCACATTAACACACAGCGCCACACCAAGACTCCCAACCAATACTTTGTGTTGTTAGGTGCCATCAAGTTGGTACCAACTCATAGCAACCTCATGCACAGCAAAACGAAACACTGCCCTGCCGATCCTGCACCAACTTCATTATTGTTGCCACACTTGATGCTGCCACTTTGCCAATCCATCTCGCTGGGGGGGTCTTCCTCTTTTTCTCTCACCCTCCACCCTACCAAACATGGTCTCTTTCTTCAGCGACTGGTCCCTCCTGACAATATGTCCGAAGTATGAGAGGTGAAGTTTGGCCATCCCATTCTTAAAACTGCAGAAATGCCAAGCTGTATGTAGGTTCTCAAATACAAAATGCAGTTTCATAACCCCATGCCTTTCCACACACTTTGCCAGTTTTCCAAAACCAGCCTAAAGGTCATCTAGTCCAGGGCCCCTTCCCCGACCATCCCACAGAGAATTCATCACAAACATACAAGATAGCATAGAAAACAATATAACAAACAACCAGCATTGTCAAGTCTTAACAGGATCTTGTATTTGACTCATTTTAAGAAATTAAGCATTAGCAATACAGCCAAAGCCATTTTGGGGCCTCATTCCCTTCTTATTACACCCTCTTTTCCCCTGGAGGCAATCACTACCCTGAGCAGAAGGTTTGCATGTTTTTACTATATCTGGATCCCTATACAATGTGTGCAATTGTTCTGAATACTGTTAAACTCTGATATCACACCATATGCATGCCTCTGCATTCTTTTTACTTAACCTTGGGTTTTTAGATAATTTTAAATGTTTACATCTGTAGACCTACTCCACTGATTTTAATTGCTCTTCAAATATTGTACTAATTTATACTCCAAGTAATAGTATATGGAAAGTTCTTATTGCTTCATACACTTGCCAGCACTTCATCCTATCAGATCTTTTCACATTTTTTTTTTCCTGTTTGGTATGTATGAAATGAAATTTCACTGTGGTTTTCATTTCTATTTCTTGGATTATTACTAAGGTTAAGCTTTTTTTTTTACATTTTGGTGGAGGTACTTTTCTTTTTCTTGCCTGGGATTTTCTACATATATTCTTTGCCCATTTTTCTATTGAATGTTTTTCTTATTTATATATAAGGATCCCTGGTGACACAGTAGTTAAAGTGCTCCACTGCTAAAGAAAAGCAAGTGGTTCAAACCCACCAGCCACTATAAAGGAGAAACATATGGTGGTTTGTTTCCATAAAGATTTACAAGTTTGGAAATCTTCTTGGGCAGTTCTAGTCGGTTTTATAGGGTTACTATGAGTTCCAATTGACTCAAATGGCAGTTTCTGTTAAGTGCCATCAAGTCAATTCCAACTCATGTGTAAGGTTTCTGAGGAGCAGCTGGTGGATTTGAACTGTTGACCTTGTGGTTCGCAGTCCAGTGCTGATCCTCCAGTGTCACAGCAGGAGTCCTAATAGCAGTAGGTTATATGTATTTCTTTACATACTCATCTATTGGGAGGAGGAATAAGAAATGCCTCATTTTAACTTTATTTATAGCTTCCTTTGCTGTAAAATGTTTTATATTTTAATAGGGTCAAATTAACATTTTCTTTAATACTTTTTGTATCTTGTTAAGGAAATCCTCCCTAAGCTGCATTTATAACACTCTCTCTCTCCCTTCTTGTAAAGCTGTGCCTTTCACATATAATTCACTTAGAATTCACTTCAGTATTTATGGTGTGAGGTAAGGATCCAATTGTACTCTTTTTACATATGAACAGCCAATTAGTTTAGCTTCCTTGTTGTTGTTGTTAAGTGCCATGGAGTCAGTTCCAACTCACAGAGACCCTGTACAGGGTTTCCGAGGCTGAAATCTTTATGGGAGCAGAAAGCCTCCTCTTTCTCCCATGGACCATCTGGTAGTTTTGAACTGCTGACTCTGAGGTTAACAGCCCGATTCGTAACCACTACGCTACCAGAGCACTTTAGTTTAGCTTTGTAGTATTAATAAATAAATAAAACTTTTATTGTGGCCCTTATCACGGGTATTATAATGTTTGTTTACATTTTACTACCAAAAAATTCACTGCCTTCTAGTTAATTTCAACTCATAGTGACCCTATAGGACAAAGTCGATCTGCCCCACAGAGGTTCTAAGGGTTATACATCTTTACTAATGCAGACTGCCCCAGTCCCTCCCACAGAGCAGCTGGTGGGTTTGAACTACCGACTCTTTGTTAGCAGCCCAATGCTTAACCTATTGTGTCACCAGGACTCCATTGTTGTTGTTGTTATGTGCCGTGGAGTCTGTTCAGACTCATAGCAACCCTGTACAGGGTTTCCAAGGCTGTAAATCTTTACAGAAGCAGAAAGCCAAATCTTTCTCCCACAGAACAGCTGGTAGTTTCGAACTCCATTAGAGGATTAGAAATGATAAAGAAGAAAATGTATGTCTTTTTCATATATTTAAACCCCCAACACCATGTCAAGCAAAAAAAAAAAAGTTACTTACAGTATTATTTGTTAAAGTATAAAAGCTGTTATTGAAGATACAATGCTGTTGTTAAGTGACACTGAGTCAGTTTCAACTCGGAGCGACCCTGTATAGGGTTTCCTAGGAACTGCTGGTGAATTTGAACTACCGACCTTGCAGTTCAAACTGACTTTGCAATCCAATGCCTTAACCTACAGTGCCACACCAGGGGTATAAATCTGTTTGGGAATTAGGGGACTGGCTTGTCTTGAAGCTATCCTGGTATAGCACTTTACATTGGAAAAACTACAAATATGCCCCATCCTCTCAGATAAAAGAAGTGGCTGCTGGAGCTCATCGGAAGACTAGCCATCTCCCTCAAGTAAACACCTGGTGCCCCCCTGGGACCCAGCCAGTGCACTGATGGCTCTCACAGGACCTCTCCCTGCAATGTGATCGTGGATGGCGACATCATCCTGATCATGCTGAGCACTGACATGTTCACATATGAGAAACACAAGGGATCACAACCCAGATGTCACAAGAGGACACACAAAACTCTCTTGGAACCAACTTAATGACTTTCATGGAAAATATGTCACCATAATCAACATGCTATTTTATGAATAACATATTAACAGTTATGGTTCCTGGCAAGTGGGTTAAACCAGTTCCAACAGTTGCTAACATAGAGTGCTGCCATCCCACATACCAAGCTTCGTATTTACCTCACTGTCTATGGGTGTATCTGTCTTACAAGGAAAAGAGAAGATATTTTTGCAGGTACTACTTTCTGAGTGCTTTAGACATGAAGACAAGAAAGAGAGACACTTTCATTAGGGATCTTCTATAAGGAGTCCTGGTGTGGTGCCCTAGGATAAGCACCTGACCACACAGTCAGTTTGAACCACAAGTTCAAACCCACTAGCCACTCCTCAGAAACCCTATACAGGATTACTATTGGTCAGACTAAACAACAACAATAAAAAGGGTAAGGATCCCTGGTGGTACAGTGTTTAAGGGCTTGGGTATTAATCCGAAGGTCAGCGGTTTGAACCCACCAGTTTCACCTCAGGAGAACGATACTGCAGCCTGCTTCAGTGAAGATTTATAGTCTTAGAAATCCTATGGGGTAGTTCTACCCCATCACTGAGGGTCTCTATGAGTTCTAAATTGTTTCGTTTATAAATGGAAAATTTAACAAATTATTCTATTAAATGCTTAAATTAATGTCATTCCTCTAAAAAAGTGAGAAAACTGGGGTTTAAAAAGGGTCAGAAACATGATAAATGTCATATATAGAGAAAATTTTAAGTATTTCCAAGGACTTAAGGCGTGGCACTGTAGGATAAGCAATGGACTGTAAGCCACAAAGTCAGTGGTTCAATCCCACTAGTTGCTCCTCAGAAACCATGTACAGGATCACTATGAGCTAGAACAAACTTGATGGAGTTAACAAACAACAACTGTTCTGACAATACTTCCTCCCCTTCACCCTCAAATAACAAGTCTACCAACGCAGGACCTAAAGGGAGATACTCAAGTAGAAAGTACATCAACCAAATAACCTTCCCCCAAATGGAGTATTTATTTATGTTATGACCAACTTTGAGGGTTATTTAACAGCAATGAAAACAGTGTTCCCACTGGTTTGGGCAGAAGAACAGAAATCACTAATCATTTCACATAGTCTTTATAGAGGAGGTAAGGTTTCTTAATATGCCATAAAATGTCTTTTGATTGAAAGCAAAAATAAAGTAATGGAGTCACAGAAAGAAATTCTCTTTGAACTTAGTATTTTTTCAGGTCAAACATTCATCATTGAATATAACTTATGATTCAGTAAGTAGATGAGTAGTTATGCTATTTCAAATGTTCCTTATTTTAATTAGGTTCCCTAGATTTATACTCATTTCAATGTATGTATAAGTAAGAAACCAAGTTACTAAATGGTTCTATAAACTAGGTAAAACACAATAAAATCTGTTATTATTTATGAGTAGATAGCAGCAGTCACTTTTCCAGAACAGGCAGTTGTTGTTATCTGTCTGAAGAGTCATACTTATGTTCCTACATTTAGCTGGGAGATCTAGTAATTTAAGTCATCAAAAATTACACCCTAGGAAAATATACTACACAGAGTTGTCAGGCAGCTTTCAATATTAGGAGGCTACTATCCATCAAGTTGCTTTGGTTACATTAGTAATCTAATGATGTTCTAACTTGACTATTTTAGTAAATACATTATTGAAAAGAAACTATACAATGCAGCACTTAAAATGACTACAGCATGAGAGAAAAAGTGGAAGACCCCCAACAAGATGAATTGGCACAGTGGCAGGAGCAATGGGCTCAAGTGTAGCAATGATTGTGAGGTTGGCCCAGGACGGGGCAGTGTTTTGTTCTATTGTGCATAGGGTCGCTATGAGTCAGTATCGACTCAATGGCACCTCACAACAACAACAAAAATTCAGCAGCACAAGTTAATTTCTTCATTAAGTTAGAGAGATTCAATGTGTTTTGAAATTCATTGAACAATAATAAGAGCTTTGAAAAAGTTTATATTTTTTTGATCCAATAATTTCACTTTTAAAAATCTAGCCTAAGGCCCAGTAAAGGAGGCTTCCTGTGGAATCTCTGCTTTACATAAGACCATAGGTGGAATCCTGAACAGCATCCAGAATCTTCAGAAGTGGGAAATTTCCACTATAAAGGACAAGCAGACCAGCTTGGAGTGGCTAGAAGAACACAAGATACTTCTTGAAAGAAAGACCAACAGGAAAAATACAAAACAGTATAGGCAGACCGACTAATTACTATAAGAACAAGCAAGTTGCTCACCCAGGAAAATCAGGGCAAGTGGTAGGGGCCCCTCAAAGTAAACCCCTTTCCAAGACTAAGACTCAAAGGGAATACACACTCTGATTGGTGACCACGTTCATCACTGATAAGGGGAAGTGAGGGAAAAACAGCAATGAAGCTGCGAGCTAAGCTCTACAACATTCAATAGACTCCTGTGAACCCTGGTGGAAACATGGTTGGCCAGCAGTGTGGCAAGACCTGGGGTCTCTTGGTCCCAGAGTCAGTGACATAGCCACAGAGGACTAGAGTGGAGAGTGACGCGTCCAGCTGATAAGAAGAGAGGGTATATGCATAAGAACACCCACACGTGCAGATAATACCCACTTGACCTGCTTCAATGACTGGATGATCAGAACTCAATTAGAAGAAGAAAGAAGAGGAAAAAAAGAGTAATCTGAAACAATTTCATGAACTTGACCTACACCTATGGATGCAGTAGCTCAAAAGAGGGAACAAATCTTTACAGCAAGGATCATTCCCACCCACTGAATACACAGAGTAGACAGGGATGGGCAACTTGGACATTGGCTACCCAAAGTTGGGGGGGGGGGGGCTACAAAGGCAAGAAGTGACTGGCTTACAAGCTTTCAAGAAGGAGCCTAGATCCAGAGGGCATGGAGGAAGGTAGAATCTCCACTGTGTAGTATCCGATCTGTCTGGGCAGGGCTGATGAAAGGAAATGGGGATAGTTCTCTTATGATACAACAGTGAATAATTGTTATCAGGACTGATTGTGAGGGTTGGAAATGTAAAGGTAGACATTTTATAGCAAGGAGGGGAGTGGTTAATTTTGCAGTCCAGGAGCGGAGGTCCCTGGGACCATCAAGGGAGAAGAGCGGAGAGCGGGACCCTACCCAGAGAAGCAGTGACACCAGAGATGGCGGCAGAGACGATGACGTGGAGAGATGGAGCAGCTGGGGGCTTTAGACCCAGAGAGGGAGAGGGGCTGTGTGCTGACAATCGGGGGCACGCTGATGATACATGGAGGAGATTGTAACCATGGCAATGAAATGATATGTGATAGGATGAATGTAAAACTAATGTTCTCCCCTGTAAACTATCACATAATTCACGATGAAACATTTAAAAAAAAGACAAAAAAAAAAAACTATCCTAAGGAAATAAACACAAATATGATGTAAGATTTATGAAAGGGTGTGCAACATTATTGCTAAACTAAAAACCACACAGAATTTCAATGTTTGAAAATTAAGACTAAATGAAAATGATATAGACATGTGAACAATTATTATAAACGTACCAAAAATCTAGTTTTCGAAACTGTTATGACATGGCAAAATATGATAATATCATTCTGAAGAAAAAAGTCAGTTTCAAAACCACATAGAGCATGAACTTACTTTAGCTTTTAATAAATAAGAAACAAGATGACAAGGTATTGTATCAATTAGTGTTGTTGTTAAGTACCGTGAAGTCGGTTCCAACTCATAGCGCCCTGGATAGGGTTTCTGAGGAGCGAATGGTGAGCTTGAATAAGTTGCTGAAATTATAGATCATGTCATTTTTCTCCCTAAACATTTACAAAATTTTCACAACAAATGCATGTAATTTTTAAAGAATTATTTGAAAGGTTTCGTTCATATCACTCTCAAAACAGCGTTTAATTTCGTTCCAGTTGACGCCACCTACCTAAATAAAATAGTATACAAAAGAGGAGTCCTGGTGTTGCACTGTACAATAAGTGCAGGACCACAAGGCTGGTTTGAACCACAAGGTCAGCGGTTCAAACTCACCAGCCGCTCCTTGGAAATCATATACTGGGCACTATGAGTCGGAACCAACTTGAAAACACTTTCCAACAACAACATACAAAAGAAGCCTTCTCCATGGATATGAAACAAATGCCAAGCAAGACAAGTTGATCCAGAGAGATTTGGACATAATTGTTCCTCTTTAGA
Source organism: Chrysochloris asiatica (assembly GCF_000296735.1). NCBI lineage: Eukaryota > Metazoa > Chordata > Mammalia > Afrosoricida > Chrysochloridae > Chrysochloris > Chrysochloris asiatica. The sequence goes on from NW_006408524.1 coordinate 17,614,788, forward strand.
CAGAATACCATGCTGATAGCACTAATGGAATGAAGCCAGAATGGCATGAATAATACATTACTTGCACCAATCAATGTTATGTACAATGTTACTGGCTGATGGAAAATAAATACTCAGAGTGAAACCAGAAGAAGAAACGTCAGATGCAAGTGCAGCATAGAACTCCATCTGCTACTTCTTCTCATCAGGGTACTGAGAGAATTGCAGCAATTTTGCCAAAAGAATGTAAGAATGCAAAATCAGTAACACAGGTTACATTCTCATTACCAAATGGTGTTTTGTCAATGACTTATCAGAGAGGAAAGACATTTTCCAGATGACTGTGATTCAAAGCGAATTATTGATTTATATAAATATATGGCATTTAAATATTTATATTATTTACATATGTTTATTATATATAGACATGTGTCTTTTCACATACTATTTGCCCCTATCAACAAAACTCATGGCAATACTAGAAAAATGAACATTTTTATTGCCCATCTCTTGAACTAGTATCAAATTATATGCTCTGTGTTAAAGAACAGAAATAATATGAATGTAAAAGTGTTAACTATAACCCATATTATCCATAGCCCTAAAGTAAGGGTCTTCTCACATGTGGCACTAGAGGAAATGATTCGCAGTTTTCAGCCTCTAGGTAAAGTGGCTCGGTGATTGATGGAACATGCCTCCAGGAACACATAAACCTGATCTTATTCACATATATATCAGTTCCTTTTCAACTGAGGGTCTGAATTATAAAACAGACCAGCACCCTAGGAGAGAATGGGGGAGAGAGGATAATAGCAGGAAAAAAGTCCTGAATTCTAAATCCTAGGAGGGCAAACTCTAAATTCATATGTTGTTCTGCATACAGCATATTTAGATACCTTGGAAAAGAGGAAATGTGTGTTCACCCAAAAAACTTGCTAAGACATGCTCCTTTAGACATAATGAAGATGATACCATTTTTATTTCAAACCATCCTTGGGGTTGCATAATCAAGTTTGATTTTTCAAAAGCATATTTCTGCTAAATTTTTTCTTATAAATTGGTTGTTGGTTGGTTGGTTCTGTGCCGTGGAATTGGTTCCAACTCATAGCAACCCTGTTTAGGGTTTCCGAGGCTATAAATCTTAATGGGAAAAGAATGCCTCATCTTTCTTCTGCAGAAAAGCTGGTAGTTTCGAACTGCTGGTCTTGAGGTGAGCAGCCCACTATGCTATCTTCTAAGTTAAGAACATGTAAACGGACCTCTTAACAGTTTAACACTTTTGCATAGCTGCTAAAAGGGTACCTTAAATTTGATTATATTAGCTAGTTTCTCCATAGAACTCTAGGTTTATAATAACGTTAAGAAGACAACCGTGCTTACCCATCCACAAAAGACTCATTTTCTTTTATTTCAATATAAATCAAGTTGAATTCAATAGAAAGGACACCCAGTTGAAAGCAATGCAGAGTTAGAACTTTTACGAATTACCCACCATACATCAGGAGCAATTTCTAATAAATACAAAGGGGCTTCAAAAAGTTTGTGGAAAAACTGCAGTATCTTGTAGTTCAATTTTTCCGCTAACTTTTTAAACCCCCTTGTATGTGACTCTAGAGCTGAACACAAAAATCAGGTTAGGCAAAGAGGGATGGAACTTCAAAAGGGAAGAGAGCCACCAAATCCTACTGCTTTCACCAAAGCAAAAGCCTACAGTCACCTAAGCCCATAATGCTGGCAGTCACTCCTTTATTGGACAGAGACTGCTTTCTCGGGTGACCATTGTTTTGTATAAACCTTCTCTTACCCTCCCAAACACTCATCACAACTCTTCTTCCAAATACATTCAGGAATGCAAATCCCAGTTGTGACCCAGGACCAACAAGCAAGAGGTAAAGGTGTATTGCTTCCAATATTTGAAATCCTTTCACCAAATATGTATTCAACTTCCACTATGTACAGGCACTGATGAGTAAGAAAGAGACTGTTCCAGGTCTTAGTATACACATAATCAACAGAAGACTGATAAAGGAAAGGATGGAGAAAGCCAGGAAGAATGTATCTCAGAATCTGCAGATTCCCATCTACTGCTATTGCCAAATAAAGAACTGGAGTTCTTCAATGTCGCTGAGAAAAAAATAAGTTCCCCTCCATTAACTGGCCAGGCAATAAAAATTAATTTACCCACTGCCCTTAAGTAGATCCCAACTCACTGTGACCCAAAAGGACAGAACAGGATAGCTCCAGAGGGTTCCAAGGCTGTCAACCTTTATGAAGGCTGACTGCCTCATCTTTCTCCCATAAGTAAACCGGTGTGTTCAAACTGCAAACCAGTGCTTAGTCCACTGTGCCACAGGTCTTCTCCAAAAGGAAAACCCCACCTTCATTCAGATTTCTTCAAACAGTAAGCATTTATTCAGGTATCATTTCATGCCAGCTGTGGCAATGTAGGATAAGCACTGGGCTCCTAACCCCAAAGTCAGCAGTTCAAATCCATCAGCCACACCTTAGAAACCCTATACAGGGTCTCTATGAGTTGGAACCAATGCGATGGCACTTAGCAACAACAATAAAAAGGAAAAAGTCGAGAACATGTCAAAGCTACTGATCTCGTTGAGCTTGCATCTAGTGAGGATAGACACAATGAGCAAATTAGTAAGTAAATAAGAAAACAGTAAGTAGAACATCAACCAGTGTCTGTCTGCTGTACTGTGATGGCTTGTGTGTTGTTATGACATTAGAAGCTAGATCACCAGTACTTCAAATACCATTCAAGGTCATCCATGGCAGAGAGATTTCAGACTAAGACAAACTAGGAAGAAGGGCCTGGTTATTATCTATTTCCAAAAATTAGTCAATGGAACCACGTGGATCACAACAAAATATTATTCAATATAGTGTTGAAAGATGAGCCCCTTAGGTTGGAAGGCATTGGAAACACAGTGGTCACACGAAGGACTCTAGCATACCAATGATTGTGAAGCTGATGTAACGTTTCATTCTACTGTCCATGGGGCCACCATGAATTAGAGTCAACTCAATGGCAACTGAAAATAATGAAGTTGAACAGAAGCTCCAGGAAGTCTGCAGTTTTGTTCACTGAGAAATCCTAAGTGTCTAGAATGGTACTTGCCATAGAGAAGACCCTTAAAAACTGACAATTGAATGAATGAATGAATGAATTCCAGTTAGTAGGTTGTAGAAAGACCATGTTGTCTGTGATGTAACTGCCAAGCACCTATATTCTTCAACCTTAAGTTAACACATCTCATCAACATCTGGCCACAGACCAAGCACATGTCTCAGGTTAGGCTAATCATGGTACTAACTCCCCACTGGTACCTGTAACACCACTGATGCATCAATTAGATTTTATACTGACTTAATTTTGTGGGACAAAGATATTTTCATCTTGGGTCACAAGGTAATGTGGGCTTAGAGCTGCCTACAGGCAAGTCCCATATCCCATGGACAAGTTCGCCTCAGAAACTGAAATTGACAAGCAGAGAAGAGTGCATGTGTGATTCCTAATGGTGTTCAAATTCCTGGACCCAGCTATTGTAGAAGTCACATCTCATCTCACTCTATGTGGGTTTGTTGTTGTTAAAGTGTCATCAAGTTGATTCTGACTCATAGAGACCCTGTGTAGGGTTTTCAAGGAGTGCTTGGTGGGTTTGAACCATTGACCTTGTGGTTAGCAGTCTAGTGTTTATCCTACAGCGCCACACCAGCTATGTGAAATTTTAAAGACCATATGTTCTCATCGACTTACAAAAAAAAAACAAAAAACTAAGAAGAAAGCCATATGTTTTTAGGTATTATTAGTTGACTTTTCCCTAATGACTAGAAAGGAATCCTTGGGTGGCACAAATAGTTAAGCACTTCACTGTTAACTGAAAGGTTGGTGGTTGCAACCCACCCAGAGGCACCTGAGAAGGCAGGTCTGGTGATGTGTTTCAGAAAGGACACAGCCTTGGAAACCCTCTGGAAAGCAGTTCTACTCTGCACACATGGAGTTGCCAAGAGTCACCCTCAACTGAAGGGCAACTAACAACAATTTGGCAAGTAAAATTACTCTCCTGTACAACTACTATGTCAAAAGGCAAATCAAAATCGAAATGATAGCATACTTATAAAAGTGCAGAAAGAATAAAGAGAGATTCCCACTGGTTAACAATCTACCATGTTTCAGTGTACACTGACTGCACCATTAATCCTATAAACAAAATGTAGTGAAAAAAAATTTTTAAAGGTCATAGAAATTGAGGCTAAAGGTCATGAAATAGGTGGCAGGATTGTAACAAAGGCCTAGCTAGCTGCCTCCAAGTCAGGATTCCCAAGTATTTCATGAAGCAGTACTACACTGTCACTACACTAAATGTGTATGTTAGCAAAACTGTACTCAAAAACAAATTCATAGCCTTACATCCTTTCAGTATTCCAAAAAACAACAACAAATGATGCAAGCATCCAAGTAAAACATTTGAAAAAAAAAAAGAACAAAGCCAATCATGGGAGGCAGGAAAAATAAGAAGCGATACAGATGACAAGAAATTGTTGTGGTGGTGGTGGTGGTTAGATGCTGTTGACTCATAATGACTTTATGCACAACAGAATGAAACACTGACTGATCCTGTGCCATCCTCACAATCATTGCCAAGCATGAACCCATTGTGTTGCCATTGTGCAAATTCATCTTATTGAGGGTCCTCCTCTTTTTCGCTGATCCTCCCCTTTACCAAACATGATGTCATTCTTCAGGGACTGGTTCCTCCTGATAATATGTCCAAAGTAGGAGAGACGAAGTCTGGCCAACCTAGTTTCAAAGACACATCCTGGCTGTATTTCTTGTTTGTTCTTCTGGCAGTCCATGATATCTTTAATATTCTTCTCTAACACCATAACTCAAAAACATCAATTCCTCTACGGTCTTCCTTATTCATAGCCCAATTTTCACATGCATGTGAAGCTATGGAAAATATCATGGCTTGGGTAAGGCAGACCTTAGTCCTTAAACTGGTATCTTTGTTTTTGAACACTTTAAACATTTGTCTAATGCAACACGTTGTTCACTGTTTTCATAGTGTTGTCAGTGGAAACAAGCAAAAGGAAGTATTTGACAACTTCGATCTTTGCTCAATTTATCATGATGCTATTTACTGGTCCAGTGGTGAGGATTTTTGTTTTCTTTACATTGAGATGTAACAAATACAACAGGGTGAGGATCTTCAGCCATATTTTAAGTCCTCTTCACTTTCAGTAAGCAAGGTTGTATCATCTCCATATTATTAATAAGCCTATTTCCAATCCTGATGCCATGCTCTTCTTCATATAACCCAGCTTCTTGGATTATTTGCTCAGCATATAGACTGAGTAAATATGGTGAAGGAACATAACCCTGGTGAATAACTTGCCTGATTTTAAATCATCCCGTGTTTTCCTGTTCTATTCAAATGACTGCCTCTTCGTTTATGAACAGGTTCCTCATGGGCACAATACAGTATTATGGAACACTCATTCTTCTCAATGTTTTCCATAACTTGTCATGGTCCACACAGACAAACATCTCTCTGGTATTCTCGGCTTTCAGTCAAGATCCATCTGATGCCAGCACTGGTATTCCTCATCTCACTTCCTCATTTGAGTCCAGCTTGACCCTCTGGCAGCTCCCTGCCAAAGTCCTGTTACAGCTCTTTTTGAGTTATCTTTAGAAAAATTTATTTGCATGTGATATTAATGATACTGTCCAATGATTTTCACATCTCATTGGGTCATCTCTCTTTGGAATGGTCACAAATATGTATCTCTTCCAATTAGTTGGCCAGGTAGCTATCTTCCAAATTTCCTAGCATAGAGGAGTGGATGCCTCCAGTGCTGTATGACTTTGTTGAAAGATTTCAATTTGTATTCCATCAATTCCCAGAGCCTTGTTCTTTGTCCGTTACTTCAAGGCACCTTGGACTTCCTCCTTTACTACCACTGGTTATTTATTATATGCTAGCTCTTGAAATGGCTGAAGATCAACCATTTCATTTTGGTACAGTGACTCTGTGTACTCCTTCCATCTTCTGTTGATGCTTTCTGCTTCAGTCACTATTTTGCCCATTGAATCCTTCGGTATTGTAAGTCAATGTTTGAATTTGTCTTCAGTTCTTTTAGCTTGAGAAATGCTGAGTGAGTTCTTCCCTTTTGGTTTTCTAACTCCAAATCTTTGCACACTTCACTGTAATACTTGACTCTGTCTTCTCGAACTACCCTTTGAAATTTTCTGTTCAGCTCTTTTACTTCCTTATTTCTTCCATTTGCTTCAGCATCTCTATGCTGGAAAGCAAGTTTCAGAGTCTCCTCTGACAGCCATTGTGGACTTTTCCTTCTTGTTGATTGCATGTTTGGTCAATTTCAGACTGAAGAAGTTGGTAGAATTATTCAATTGCATCATCACTGGCTTTAGTGATTGGTGCATACATTTGAATAGTATTGGTATTAACTGGTCTTCCTTGTAGGCGTATGGATATTATTGTATCACAGACAGCATTATACTTCAAGACAGATCTTGAAATATTCTTTTTTATGATGAATGTGATGCCATTCCTGTTCAATTTGTCATGCTCAGCATAATACACCATATGATTGTCAGATTCAAAGTGGCCAATACCAGTCCATTCAGCTCACTGTTGTTGTTATTGTTAAGTGCTATTGAGTTGGTTCCAACTCACAGGGACCCTGTATATGGTTTCCAAGCAGTGACTGGTGAGCTTGAACTGTCAACCTTGTGGTTCAAACTGACCTTGCAGTCCAGGACTCCATAGGATTTCAGCTCACTGAATAACTAACTTTATGTGTTCTACTTCATTTCTGACAACTTCCAATTTTCAAAGATTCATACTTCATATATATTCTATGTTCTGATCATTAATGGATGTTTATAGGGTAGCCAAATAGAAGTTCTAGTTGACTTAAAAAAATATCCTTCCAAAAAGTAGGTTCAAAGAATAAATTAGAAGACAGAAAGGAGATAAAATAACAATTATTTTTTAAAGGAAAACTACACATATGTTAATATGTTCTAAAACATGCTTCTGATGTTCTATTTACTGTTAATAGGGTGTTTGCACACACAGCCACACATTCACTGTCTATGTTTGGGAAATGCTGGACTAAACAAAGCCATAAAGGTAATTCCAGCATGGCTCCTAATCTCTAACACACTATTATTGTTGCTTTAAGAGTCGGCAAGTTGTTTCCTACTTGTAACAACCCTTGTAGGGTTTCTGAGGCTGTAAATCTTTGCAGGAACAGAAAGCCTAATCTTTCTCCCACTGAGTGTGGCTGGTGGGATCTGCCGACTTGGTGGTTCTCAGTCCAGTGCAAAGGAGACATTATTTGACAACGGAATCTTTTCACAGAATATATTCTTAAAATCTACTTCAATGTGAGAAAAAAATGCATAAAGCTAGCCTAACATGGTATATAAAAATTTTTAAAAATCTGACAATAGCACAATATAGAAAAATCCATTGAAAACCACTATAATGCCCTGTAGAGGCCAATTAAGCAGCTCTGTATAAACCACAGCAAGAAAACCATCATAGGTATTACCGATCTTTAGTATGACTCTCTCTTTGTAACTAACACAGAAAATGATGTCAAGGAAAGCAAAGTGCAAATATTTCAGCCTCTGTCGGATGGTATTGGGAGGACAAGATAGTGCTGCAATTTTCTATCCTCAGCTGGGTTTCATTTAGAGGAGGAATGTGGAACCTATAAAGCCAAGTCAATCATGTCCCTCAGCTTGAAGGAGTTGGGGAAGACAGAAGAGAGCAATGCTCTACTGTTTTGGTTTAAAATGCCATAAATATTCCCTTTACTTTGAACGGCACTAAATTCTGGAAACCTATAAAATGCTGAGGTGTGAGAAAAGGATATGCAGTAATCCGTTTTATCTATATTGGAACCGTCAACAGGGATGGGTCCACCTTGGCAGTAAAATGCTTTCAAAAGCACAATATAATACTTAAAAGTATTTGAATTCAGCATATTAACTCAATGGAAGATAACACCCTAGAACCACAGCTGTCAGAAATCAGTAGTGTAAAGAGGACTGAAATCAATCCTAGTAGTTATTTAGGTGGACTCCTCATGTAGCGCTGTAGGATAAGCATTGGACCTCAAGCTCAGTTTGAACTGCAAGGTTGGCAGTTCAAACTCACCAGCTGCTCCTCAGAAACCCTATACAGGCTCTCTATGAGTCAGAACAGACTTGACGGCACTTAATAGTAACAACATTTACTTAAGCTTTTTACTTCTGCATAGAAGTTCACTGCATAACCTGGCTTTGCACAACTGTCTGGACTTAACACCAATTATTAAAATCACTCCTCTTTCCCTCCTTACTAGTTAGGACAGCCTCTCTAAGCTCAAACTAAATAGTACCATAATCTTCATAAAGCCTGAAACCAGGGAGGAAGGCTAAATTTTTAAGTCATGCATAAATACTTGATTTAAATCATATTGTTGTGTGCTGTGTTGTATCGGTTCCAACTCACAGCGACCCTTATAGGGCTTTTGAGAGTGGCTGATGGGTTTAAACTTCCAATCTTTAAATCAGTAGTCTAGTGCTTATCCTACAGTGCCACACCAAGATTCAGATTTAAATCATAGCTCTGCTAATAATGTGACAATTTCCCTGCTAGTCCTCAGTTTCTTCACGTATAAAGTAAGGTTAATGACAGTAACTACTAACGGTCATTGGAGCTTATTTAGCGTAGTGGTTATGAATAGGGCTGCAAAGCACAAGGTCAGCAGTTCGAAACTACCAGCACCTTCCAAACATGGAATATTGAATTTCCTTGTAACGTTCTGCTCCTGTAAAGATTTACAGCCTTGGAAACCCTGTACAGGGTCGCTATGAGTCAGAACCGACTCCACGGTACACAGCCACCACCACTAAAGGTCATTAAGGAGCCTCAGGTAGTGTAGTGGTTACGAGTCTGGCTGCTAACCTCAAGGTCAGCAGTTTAAAATGACCAGCTGGTTCCACAGGAGAAAACCAAGGCTTTCTACTCCCGTAAAGATTGACAGCCTCCGAAACCCTGTAGAGGGTCACCATGAGTCAGAACCAATTCCACCGCACGCCACCACTACTCAGGAGCGTTATGAGATTAAATAAGAAAATATCCTATGCTTAGTGTTATACCTGACCTTTAGTAAACACTCTGTAAGTGCTAGCCAGGAATAGTCTCACAATCAACTGACAGAGCCTCAGGTTTTTTCATGTGTAAATTGAAAGCAATAATACCAACATCCTGAGTGATGTGGAAGATTACATTAGAAAACCCTTGTAAAGTGTCTAGCAGAATTGTTGTTGTTGTTGTTATGAGCAATAGTGCAAATAATGAAAGCTCTTGACTGCTAACCAAATCTGGTGATTCAAGTGCCCCCACAGAGGTACCACAGAAGAAAGTCCCAGTGATCTACCTCCAAAAATCATTGCATTAAAAAAAAAAAAAAAGATTGAAAATTCTATGGAGTATCGTTCCTCTCGGTCACCCACCATGAGATCAGATCAACTAAACAGCTACTGAGTTTGCAGTACAAATGACAGTCCACACATACTTACTGTTCTATTATAGGAGTATTTGGAAATATTATACCTAGAAAGATAAAGCTCAGTAAAGAATGGTAGCAAAAGATAATGTCTAGAAAATAAAACCTACAATGGGAACTGAGATTAAAAGGCAACGTTACAAGGAAATTCAATATTCCATGTTTGGAAGGTGCTTGAATTTGAAACCATAGATTGTTGAGTTTCTTCTTCTCTATTTTTGATACCTATAAGCCCTTCCCCGAGCTACTCCACTCTACTCCTGTTGTATTCTAGGTCAGCCAGCCAGAAGCAGATGTGTCTAGCCTGAAGAGATGACCTATTTATTTCCAGGACATGTTTTAGTGTTTCTTGGCAAGAACTGTTCACGGTCTTAGGTTTTAGACCATTCTTGGAAGCTAACAAGTTAATCTGTCATAGTTTCATGGACATTTGCAAAAGATTCGAGAGACGCCTGGGCCAGAGACAAAGAAATTGTTACTCAGAGCAACGGTTGTTGTTGTTGTCAGGTGCCATCGAGTCAGAACCGACTCATAGCGACCCCATGCACAGCAGAACGAAACAATGTCCAATCCTGGGCCAACCTCACCACTGCTGCCACACTTGACGCCATCAATGAT